>NC_083097.1:162625360-162945048 GCF_949774975.1 Lagenorhynchus albirostris | reverse complement strand
AAGTAGAGTCTAATTATCCTCCCTTGAAATCTGAGCTTGCCTTAGTGACTCTCTTATAACCAACAAGGGACACAAGGGACAGCTGCCATGTAGCTTCCACCTGGCTCTGTCAGAACATGTGCTCCCAGCTGACATTTTGTGAGGAAGCCCAAGCCACATGGAGGTGCTTGGCTCAACAATCCCAGTTGAGGCCAGATTTCAAGTCATCCCAGCCCAGGTGCCAGACATATACGTGAAGGCACCTCCCAATGATTCCAGCCCCCAGGAGAGTTAGAGTCACCTCCAGCCCTTTAGGTCTTCCCATCCAAGGCCCCAGACGTCATAGAGCAGAAACAAGCTGTCCCTACCATGCTCTGTCCCACAGAATCCATGAGCAGATGAAGTGATTATTTTATGCCACTACATTTGGGGTGGTTTCTTAGACACCCTAGATAACTGGAAATGTGACCAATCTGTTAGTAATTCTGGTTGGCTCTACCTTCACAGCATATCCAGCATCTGAGTCCTTTTCACCTCCTGGTCTTAGCCAGCATCCTCTTTCACCTGGATTGCAGTAATAGCCTCCACCTAAGTCTACCCACTTCTGCCCTTGCCCCCTTTATGGGGGCAAACTCACAGAAGCAGGGAGATGGTTGCCCATGGCTGGAGGGAGGGAAAAAATGGGTAGATGTTAGTCAATGGGTACAAAGTTTCAGCTGTGCAAGATGAATATGTTCTAGAAAACTACAATGTGACTATCGTTGACAACATTGTATTGTGTACTGGAAACTTGCTAAGAGGGTAGATCTTGGGTGTTCTTAACACAAAAAAATAATAAATAAAAGGAAAATGTTAACTCTGAAGTGATGGATATGTTGACTGGCTTGGTTGTGGTGAATATTTCACAATATACATGTATATTGGGTTATCAGGTTGTACACCTTAAATACATACAATTTTGACTGTCAAGAATATCTCAGGACTTCCCTGGTGGTGCAGTGGTTAAGAATCCTCCTGCCAAGGCAGGGGACACAGGTTCGAGCCCTCGTCCGGGAAGATCCCACATGCCGCGGAGCAAATAAGCCCGTGTGCCACAACTATTGAGCCTGTGCTCTAGAGCCCACAAGCCACAACTACCGAGCCCGCGTGCCACAACTACTGAAGCCCACGCACCTAGAGCCCATGATCTGCAACAAGAGAAGCCACTGCAATGAGAAGCCCGCGCACCGCAATGAAGAGTAGCCCCCCACTCGCCGCAACTAGAGAGAAAAGCCCGTGCGCAGCAACAAAGACCCAACGCAGCCAAACTAATTAATTAATTTAATTTGAAAAAACAATACCTCAGTAAAGCTGGAAGAAAAACAACCATAACTGTTTTTATTTAAACTTTTGATAATTTCTTTACCACAATTTTCTTTCACTTTTTTTTTAAACATTGCATTAATATATAATTTTTCTTGGGAAAAAAAATAGAGTCTGAAATCAAGGTGTGGGCAGGGCCATGCTCCCTCCAAAGGCACTAGGGGAGGATCCTTTTTGCCTCTCCAGCTTCTAGGGTTTCCTGGCACTCTTTGGCTTGTGGCCACATCACTCCAATCTCCGTCTCAGTCTTCACATGCCTTTTTCTCTGTGCATCTCTGTGTCTCAACTCTAGATGCTATGCTGGTGGTTTTGAAGATGCAGGAAGGGGCCATGAGCCAAGGAAGGCAGCTCTAGAAGCTGAAAAAGGCTCGAAAACAGATTCTCCCATTCTTGAAGCCTCTGAGGGAGAGTGGTCCTGCTGATAACTTGGTTTCAGCCACATGAAACAACTTTGAACTTCTGACCTCCAGAACTATAAAAGAATTCATTTCCATTGTTTTAAACCACTAAATTTGTGGTAATTTGTTACAGCAAGCATAGCATATTACATACCCCAAAGGGCAAGACCCCAATTACTCTTTTGAGGGGTTTTCCATTAAAGTAAAAGGAAATGCAACTCAGATTGGCTTAAGCAACAAGGAAATCCCGTCAGGCCCGTCCATGTACAAGTTAGAAAATTGGGCGGGGTCGCTGTAAAGGAGATTCAGAACAAGAGTGGCTTAAATGAGATGGAATTTATTTCTCACCTCACAGTCTCAATATAAGCAATCCACAGTCTCCGCCAGCGGAAACTCTTCCCCAGCACATGCGGAGGGGGGTGGCCCCAGCCCTACTTGAGGTGGGAGGGCAGCAGCAGACCAGCCTCCCTCTCCAGTAAAAGCTCACCCCAGGGGCTGGGCTTCCCCCCACCCCGTTCCCATGATGTAACATCCTGAACCTCTCCCACCTGCATGAGGTGTGGGTGTGCTGTTCCCATTCTACAGATGGGGAAATGGAGACTTGTCTGAGAAGGAAGAGTCTGTCTGCCCAGCAAATACCCACTGAGCATACACAACAAGTATCAGATTCCAGATGGATATGGGGGTTCAGGGTGGACGGATAGGGAAGGGATGGGGGGATACACCAACCAAGAGGACTGATAGCATCTCTGGCCATCAAGGGCATCCTTTAAGGTGGGTGGGCCTGGGCAAGGTAAGTGTGGTGAAGGTTGGATGGTCTCACTATGTGAGGGTGACGGCCACATGGCCAAGGCCATGTCTCGAGACTTGGCACACAGTAGGTGTACAGGAACTGGTAGTGAAATCCAGTCCTGTCAACTGGGTATAATAACATAAAGCCATGGGCCCAGGCTGACCCGGCTCTGCCCCATTCTTGCTACGTGACCTCAGGGAAGTAGAACAACATCTCTGAGCAGAGGTCTCCTGATATGTCCAATGGAGATTGGGGATTCAGTTGTTCATTCATCTATTCAACAGATATGTACTGACCACCTACTATGTGTTAGGCTCTGTTCTAGGTACTAGGGAGACATCGGTGAATAACAACAAAAATCCCTACCCTTGGGCTTAGAAACAGGGAGAGATATAATGAATAAAATAAACAAATACCTTTTATAGAGAACAAACTAGTGGTTACCAGTGGGGAGAGGGAAAGAGGGGAGGGGCAAAATAGGGGTAGAGGATTAAGAGATACAAACTACTATGAATAAAATAAATAAGAAACAGGATATATTGTACAGCACAGGGAAATTAGCAATTATTTTGTAATAACTTTAAATGGAGTATAATCTATAAAAATATTGAATCACTATGTTGTACACTTGAAACTAATATAATATTGTAAATCAACTATACTTCAATAAAAAAACATACCTTAGAAATGTTGTTAGATAGGCATAAGCAGAAAACAGAAGAAAAATAAAGCAGACAAGAGGAATCAGGTGTGCATGGGGCGGGACTGTTGCAATAGCAAAGAAGATCACAGAATGGAAATGATACAAAGCATGGTCTTGGACCAGAACCAAAGTATACTAGAAATCACAGAATGATATCTGGAAAATCCATACGTATTTGGAAATTAAATCATGGGTCAGACAGGAAGTCAAAACTAAAAATAGTTTTGACTGAATGAAAGTGAAAACGTACCCTATCAAAATATGTGGGGTGCAGCTAAAGCAGTGCTAAGAGGGAACTGTAGGGCATTAAACACTTATGTTTAAGAAGGTGATAGGGGAGTTCCCTGGCGGTCCAGTGGTTAGGACTCAGCACTCTCACTGCTGTGGCTCTGGTGGGGGAACTAAGATCCCACAAGCCGCAAAGCACTAGGCGTGGCCAAAAATAAATAAATAAATAAGGTGATTGGGTCTATTTGAAAGTTGCAAATAGAGTTTTTTTCTTTCTTTCTTTCTTTTTCAAGTAACAGTTTTGGGAACATCTTTCTTATCTGTGTTTCTAGGCACTCCTCTACATGCATTACAGAACTGTCTGCACATCCATTCACTAAAGTAATACTGTTCACAACTGGATGATCAAGGAACACTCAAAAAAAAAACGTTTTTATACATGAGCTGTTAAATACACCACTACATGCAATGAAAAATGGTCAGCACGTTATTTACTGATGTGAGACTCATCTAATCTTGCTGAGCAATTAGCACTCTTAGAACCACCTTGTGTGTCTACAAACACTTCCTTATATGCATTACAGAACATATACCTGATCCATGCCCTGAAATAACACTGCTTTCACAGAGTAAGTATCTCTTGAAAGTTCTCAATACAAGAAAAAAAAAAAAAAAGGGTAACGGTGCCGTAATGGATGGATGTTAATAAGACCTAATGTGGTGACCATTTCACAATATATACAAATATTGCATCATGTTGTACACCTGAAACTAATATAATGTTATATGTGAATTATATATCAATTTTAAAAGAAGGAGGGGGGAGGAAGGGGGGGGAGGAGAAGGAGGTGATCAGGAAAGACCTGACAGTTGAAATCAACTGAAGAAGATGGGGTAAAGCCCTGTACCTATCTGGAAGAAAAGCATTCTAGTCTGTGCAAAGGCCCTGAGGACAGCAAGCTCCTGGTGTCTTCGAGAAACAGGGAGTCTGAGATCCAATGTCCCCTTCTCAGTGAAACTTTCTAAAACTGAAGTTCCAAGCCCACCCTTCTCCATACACTCCATTCATTACGTTTGTCCTTAACAGTTATCACCATGTTATCACACACATTGTGTCCAATAGGATGTTTGTTGAATGAATGAGTGACGGTCCTGCCCACCAAACCCTGACTGAGGCCAGGCCACTCCAGGCTCGCTGGTCCTCCACCACCAGCCAGCAGCCCGACACGCAGGCAGCAGAATCCCGGGGCAGCTCCTGGATTACAGGCGCGCCTCTGGTCACTACCACAGACCGAGGCCAGGTCTTCCCCAGGGACTGTCTAGGCCAAGCTAATTTATCTTTCCTCCTCTCCGGAACTAAATTACCCAGAGCTTCCGATCTCCCAGGCAGCGGACCGAGGCGAGGCGCAAACTCCGCCCAGAATGTTCTTCTCCATCTCCGGCCCCACCTGGGGCCTCCGAGGCTGTTCTGCCCACAAAATGCTAATGCAGCCCCTGCCCGGGGCAGAGCAGAAGCCTCTGCGCAGATGGCAGTGGCCCGGGAAAGAGGAAGGAGGGGCGGGGAAGCTGTGGGCAGTGATGCGGGGCACCTGGGGACGCGGGCGGGGAACACAGTAAGGTCTCATCAGATGGTTGGTAGAACAAGAAAAACAGGAAGACTGTGGGGCACGGGTGACTGAGGCCCGGCCCCTCCCTCACCCCTGAATACCACCCTCACTCTAATATTATCCCCCCTCGGATCTCCAACTCTGAGTATGGACAGACCAAGCTGAAGCGTCTGAGTCCAGGGACCTCAGGACAGATGTAGGTCCACATCCCCACCCACCCAGAGTCATCCCTGGCTTGGACCTCTTCATCCTCTAGTGAAACGACTGGTCGTGGGAGTCCCCTCTGGTGGGCCTTCTAGTTAGAGAGTGCCACCCAGATGAAAGTGATAATAGCGCGTGCGCGTACTGGATGCCGCCTAGGTGCCCGGCAGGAAGCGCTTTTCAGGCAACCATCAACTGGTTGACCGACTGGTTCTTCCCAACCACCCTGTTCATTTATTCATTTGTTGATTTTTGACAAGTATTTACTAAACCCCTGCCGTGTGCCAATACCCTTCTAGGTGCAGAAATACAGCGGTGAACAAGACAGGCAAAATTCCCTGCTCTGCAGAGCTGACCTTCAAGAGGAGAGACCGACAGTTAACAAGTTAAATACTAAGTCAAATATATAGATCTCAGGTTAGAGGGTGGTAAGTGCTAATAAGGAAAATAAAACCATGAAGGGGGTGGGAGCTGTTTGGTAGGGACCCATTTTGCAGGTGAGTAAACCGCATCTCTGAAAGGGAAGTCACTTCCCAAGGTCACACAGGGAGAGTGAGCTGGTACCGTGATTTGCCACCCTGGGTCTCCTCCCAGCTCCGGCCTCTAGGTGAGCAGCTGACACACAGAAAAAGAGAGGCAGAGGGGAGACACACAGAACAGGGTAGGGCTGCCCGGTACAGCCGTGCAGGTTGGGCACTGCACAACTCCAGGAGTGCCATTCACAAAGACAAGCATGTGCATGTTGTCCCCTGGAGTCAGGAAGTGCGCAAGGATCACAAATCTATACCACGTTCTGGGGACAGAACTTCCTGGAAAGGAAGTCTCAATCACCATTGGTCTATCCTCTATGGCTTGCATAGAGGATATGCACACACATACCTATACCAGGTATGTTTGCCAGATGCCCAGCAAGCCAAACCTGAGACACCAATTTTGCAGCAGAGAAAGGGTTCACTCACAAGGCAGCCAAGCAAGATGGGAGAACATATCTCAACTCCACCTCCCTGAAGGTGAGGGGCTCGGGATATTTATGGAATAAAGCTGAGGCTTGGGGAGCATGGGGAAAGGTGATTAGAGGTCTTTTCTTTTACGTGAGGTAATCGTCATTCTACTCAGGCCAATGTAAGCTACATGCTTCTCCACGGGATGCAAGTCCAGAAAATGGAAGGGTTAGCATGCTCTGAGGGTGGAGTTTTGAGTTCTCTGACGTCAAAAGGACACTGATTGGACACCTGTGCAGACCCAGTTGGAGGGTGGGTGGTCCCAACCAGTCTTAACTGGCTTGAGCTCAGACTGGACACAGCTGACTCCAAGTTCCTGAAAAACAAGCCTGGTAGACATCTTATTGTTTAGGCTACGTGACACTTGGAGGACGTGCAAGTTTTTATAAAAACAATGAAAGCAAGCTTGATCCGTGAAGGGACGTTACAGTTCACTACTTATTAAGCAAGTTACAGTTTAATGGATCTAACTGATGACTTTCTGTTTCAGTTGCCTTTTGGAGTTACCAATATATCATGGCTACGTCCCTGTGTCAGCACATGAAAATCTAGCTCAGTAGTTCTCCCAAGGTTGGTCCCCAGACCAGCAATAACTCTGTCACCTGGGAATTTGTTAGAAATGCAGATTCTGGGGCTCCAGACCTCCTGAGTCAAATGCCTTCAGGCTGGGTGTGGCTTTTGCTCCACATAAATGGGGAGCCACGGGAGGGTTTCAGCAGAGGAAGGACATGATCCAATTTCTGTTTTGACAGGTGCAACCCGAGGGTGAGAGATTAAGGAAGGTGGGGGCCAGGAGAAGCCTACTGCAGTTGTACTGGAGATATGGCCATGACCTGGATGGGGCTGGTGGCCATTGGAGGGGGTAGGAATGGGTTGTGTTCTTTATCGGTTTCTACAGTGCAACCAAAGAAATTTGCCACTGATTTGGATGGCTGGAGTGAGAGGACTAGAGTTGAGTATGACCAAAGGGTTTGGGGCCTGACACCTGGAAAAAATGGAGCAGACATTGCCCAAGACAGGAAGACAGAGGGAGGAACAGATTTAGGAGAGAGCAGAGAGAAATCAGGAGTGTCGTTTGAGGGTGTGTTATAGACTGTTTGTATCTCCCCACCACCACCACCAAAAAAAAAAAAAAAAAAAAATTCATATGTTGAAATCTAATCCCCAATGTGATAGTATTAGGAGGTGAGGCCTTTGGGAAGTGATTAAGTCATGGGGGTGGAGCCTCACAAATGGGATTAGTGCCCTTAGAAGAAGAGACATGGGAGCAAGCTCACCCCCTTTCCACCATGTGAGGACACAATGAGAAGCTGGCCGTCTGCAACCCAGAAGAGGACCCTTGCTGGAACCCAACCATGCTGGCACCCTGATCTTGGATTTCCCACCTCCAGAACTGTGAGAAATAAATTTCTATTGTTTATAAGCCTTTATTATAGCAGCTCAAACGGAATAAGCATGTGAAGGTGCCCAGTCGGTGGCTGGATATATTCATGTGTCGGCATTTCAGGGGAGAAGACATATCTAGAGACAGATTTGGGGGTTATCCATCTATAAGGTGGTGTATTCATTTCCTAAGGCTGCTCGACAAATGACTGCAAACTGGGTGGCTTAACGCAACAGAAATTTGTTCTCTCACAGTTCTGGAGGCCCGAAGTCTGAAATCATGTTGTCGGCAGAGCTGTGCTCCCTCCAAAGGCTCTGGGGGAGATTCTGCTCCTTGCCTCCTTCAGCCTCTGGTGGCTCCAGGTGTTCCTTGGCTTGTGGCCGCATCACTCCAATTTCTGCCTCTGTCTTCACACGACCTTCTCTCTTTCTCTGTCTCCTCTTCTGTTGATGTCAAATCTCCCTCCATCTTTCTCTTATAAGAACACTTATTGCATTGGAGGCCTACCTGGCCTACGATCTCATCTCAATACCCTTCATTACATTTGCAAAGGCACGTTTTCCAAATAAGGTCACATTCACAGGTTCCCAGGATTGGGGTATGGACATACCTTTTTAAGGGGGCAGCACTGTTTAACCCACTACAGATTGTATTTAAAGCCCTTCGTAGGACGCGTGTGAGTGGAGAGAGAAACCCTCCACCCCCACTCTTTTCTTCTTGTTCACCTCTGTGTCCTCAAGGTCTGACACAGCCATTCATAATAGAGGGATGTAGTAGTAACAATAAGTAACACTTATCTAATGCTATGTGCTAAGCACTGCTATAAGTACTTCATATAATTAACACATTTAATGCTTAAAACATTAAAATTGAGATCTCGATTTTACAAAGAGCTAAAGGCACTCACCCAGACCACACAAATAGGGTTCTAATCCAGGACATCTGTTCTCTCAAATAGCAGGAAACCCCCTTGGCCCAAGTAGAGGAATCTGGCTTGCTTTAGAGAATCTCACATATTACAAACACAAAATAAATTTACTGAAGAACACCGGATGCTGCTGTCACCTGATATCCTGTGATTGGAGCTGGCATAGAACAACCGTAACTCTAAACATGACATCTCTTGGTATCAATGCCACTCAGGCCTCCAGGGAGCACTTCCCCGCCACTCTGGCTGATGCCCTCCTGTGTCTGAGTGTGATTCTGGTTGTGCCGCTGCCAGTGCTGGAAACAGATGCTGCTTTGGGGTGTGTAGGGGACTTGAGCACCAGACAAGTTTAGGTAGGAGAAAAGACAAATTATCTTGTGTATTTGTTTCCTAGGGCTGCCATAACAAGGTACCACAAACTAGGTGGCTTAAAACAAGAAAAATTTATAGTCTCACGGTTCTGGAGGCTGCAAGTCCAAAATAAGGTGTGAGCAGGGCCATGCTTACTCCCAAGTCTCTGGGGGAGGATCCTTCCTGGCCTGGGATCCTTGGTGTTCATATGCTTGTAGATGCATCACTCCAGTCTCTGCCTCCAGCATCATGTGATGCTCTGTGTGCATGTCTGTGTCCAAATTTCCCTCTTATAAGGACATCAGTCATTGGATTAGGACCCACCCGAGTCCATCATGACCTCATCTTAACTTGATTACATCTGCAAAGACCCTACTTTCAAATAAGATCACATTCATAGGTTCCCAGGGGTTAGGATTTCAACTTATTTGGGGGAGGGGGGGTGGACACAATTCAACCCACACACCTTGTCAAATGAAATCTAATCATGCAGCATCCAAGTATCATTTCCCAGCACGGCCAAGCACCCAGTGAAAGGCTTCTCTTTTGTGTTCCAATGTGCAGGATTCCAGAGAGAGTAACAAATTAACACAGCATTTGTTACAGCTGCACATTGGGCCAAGAAGTATTTGGCAGTATTACCAATGTATTATACTTTTAAATATACATGTGTAGAAGCTCTAATGTAACAGGGGTGAAATGTAATACTCATTCTTTACAGGGGCAACTACAGGGATACTACAATCACAGCTCGTTTTATTTTTACAAAGTACTAAATTGGATTTATTTAAAATCTCAGCTTATAAATAGTTTATAAATAACTTTTATTTGCTTATTTAAATTAAACTTAATTAAAATGCTTATTTTAAATAATTTTATTTAAACTTTTGATATTTGCTAATTATGTCAGCTCTGTGCAGGGTTTTTTATGACAAATTCGAAAGTTTTAGAATAAAGACTTTTTTGAAATACGACATAAGAATAATTTTCATTTGTGCTCTAGCTTCAGGAGACCAGAGGCGCCCAGGGAGGGTGGGAGGAAGCCCCAGGCTCACATCGTCCACCCTCTCCTGCCCAGATGGATTTCCAGAAGCAGGGACGCCCCCTCTGGCGATCACCAGAGTAGGAGGCGCGCACCTTACTATCTCAGCCCAACCGCAAGGTGGCGCCAGAGATACCTGAAGTCCTCCGGAGTCGTTCATCTCTATGATCCCCGCTGCGGCCTGAGCAACCCGGAAGCCGTCGCTGGCCAAGGAGTGCTTCCGGGTAGGAGCTGGGTGACCCTGTCTGCTGCAGGAACCTGCGGCGACAGCAACCATGGGGGCGCACCTAGGTCGGCGTTACCTGGGCGATGCATCGGTGGAGCCCGACCCCCTGCGGATGCCCACCTTCCCGCCAGACTACGGCTTCCCCGGGCGCAAAGAACGCGGTGAGTCCCAGTGCGCAGGCGCGGCCGGCGGGAGTTTGGGGGGGGCGCCGGAACCCCTGAACCCCGGGGTCGGCTGGGCTCGAGCGTCATGCACTGTGTCTGGGTTCAGCCCTGACCTCGGCCCGGAGGAGTCCAGGGGGCGCGCGTGACCCTGCCTGAGTGTGGAGGCATTCCAGGCAGAAGGCACTGTTTGAACAAAAAGCCCGGGGGCAAAAGAGAGTGGCGACACAGGACCTAATGAGGCGGTAGTCCTGGAGTGAGTGGGGAACTATGGGAGGGTTTATCGCGGAAGGGATGTGCTTATTGTACCTCTGTCCAGATGTCGCTATTTTTAGGTATGCTAGAGAAAACACGAGGGGGGCTCACGCCGCACATACTGTTCTGCACGTTGCTTTTTTTACTCGTTAATATCACAAGCATATCGAGCGCCAGTCCTGGACCAAGTCCCGAGTTGGGCACCGAGGATGCAGCAGGCACTGACTAAGGGGGAACTCACAGCCCTGTAGGGAAGACAAAGGAACCTGGCGGATCTTGATGATGGCCCCTGGGAGTATCAAGGCGGGCTTTCAGGAGACTATGACTGGAAGCGAGATCTGCGGGAGATGCGGAGGAGTTGGCCACACCGAGACCAAGGAGAGGGGAGAGCTAGTGCTTCAAAGCAGAGGAGGGACACGATCAGATTTGCTTTATCAAAAGGTCACGTTGGCTGCCAGGTGGGCGACGACTTGGAGACAGGGAGACCCCTAAGGGAATGGGGTGGTGCAGAGAGGTGTGGATTTAGGAGAATGTTGGGAGGTACGGTCCTATGGTGTCTCGAGTCCTTGTAGTTCCTTTAGCCCCACTGGAACCTGCAGTCCATCAGTACCCCCACCTCCTTATCATGTCAGTCCTTCCCACTGCCCCTCACACCCTGCTTTCCCATTAATGTTTTGCAAACACCCAGAGCCGCCCCACCCCATCCCCTCCTCTGTCTTGCTTAACCAGAACCCTGGTTAAAGCCAGCTCTCCTCCGTGGCTCCTGTCCCTGTGCAGCTGAACATCGTGGGAGAAAAACACCCATCCTCCCTGACTGCTCTCCCAATTGCTCCCCCAGTTGACTCTTCATGCTGCTGTTTTCCTGTCACATTCCCTGGCCCTTCGCTCTCTCGGGCTCCTTCCTAGACCATGGTCTCACGCCTTCTCTCTCAGACGCCAGCACCTCCTTTCAGCTAGTCACTTTGTATCCTCTTAAGAAAATAGAAGCAGCCAAAAGAGCTCTTGTGGGCTCCCTTCATCCCTGCTTCCTACACACCCTGGACTCCACCTTCTCTCCTGTTAGCCCAGATGATCTGCCCCGGCTTTAGCTAAGCCTCTGCTCCAGGTGAGCCCTCTGATGCCCTCCATCCCATCCTCTCACCTACCCAAGGACTGCTCCAACCACTCTCCCTCTCTTGCAAGGTTGGTTTTCGCATCAACATGCAAATACACTGTTATTTCTGCTGTTGTAATATCCTCTCCTGGGGCTTCCATAGCTACTGAGCCTGCGCTCTAGAGCCCGCGAGCCACAACTGCTGAAGCCCGCGCGCCTAGAGCCTGTGCTCCACAACAAGAGAAGCCCGCACACCGCGACGAAGCCCGCGTGCAGCAACGAAGACCTGACACAGCCAATAAATAAATAAATAAAATAAATTTAAAAAAATTTTTTTTTTTGGCTGTGTCGGGTCTTCGTTTCTGTGCGAGGGCTTTCTCTAGTTTTGGCAAGCGGGGGCCACTCTTCATCGCGGGCCTCTCACTATCGTGGCGTCTCTTGTTGTGGAGCACAGGCTCCAGACGTGCAGGCTCAGTAGTTGTGGCCCGGATTCTCAGGTCTAACTCCACTATGGCAGCAGCAGGCACGGCCGGTCGCTGCCACCTCCTGGGAGCCCCTCTTCACGTGGTTCCAAGACCCCACAGCTCCCGCCCACCTCCCTGCCTTGTAAATGCCAAGGCGCCCCACTGCGTGGGTCTCTCCTGTCTCCACCCACTCCCACCACTCCCTGGGGGTCTTTGCTAGTCCTCTGGTTTCAAATGGCTGCTGTGCACCAGGGCTGGAGTTTTTATCTCCAGCTGGGCCTTGACCCTGAACCCCAGACTCATGGACCTCACTGCCTGCTTGGCATCTCCACTCCACATTTAACGGGCATCTTGCACTCAGCAGGCCTGAAACAGAGCTCCTGACCTCCCCTACCAACCCTGTGCCTCCCTCCAGCGCTGACCACCACATGCTCAGGCCGAAACCCCTGAGGCATCCCGCCTGTCCTCCCATTTCAGGGCCTTTGCACCTGCTGTTCCGCTCTTGGGGATGCCTTACCCGGGTGTCTATGTGACCCACTCCCTCACCTTCGTATGCCACCTTTTGACGGACCCCTCCATCTAAAGTTGTGACCCACCTCCCCACACTGCCTCTCCCTCTCCTTTATTTTCCTCCCTAATACTTAGCATTGTCAGGCATCCTACAACATCTAGCTCTACCTGTTTGTTCTGTGTCTCCCTCCAAGAGCAGGGAGGGATCCTTGCCTGGCATGTTCCCTTGTATATCCCCAGCACCCAGCACACAGTAGGTACTCCATAAATCCTGGCTACTGACTCATCATGCTGGAGCATCAGGTGTGAAGTGCCACCTTGACATGGAAACTATCAGGGGCTGCAGGTGGACACAAGGCCTGGGACTCAACGATATACGGGGTGGAGACGGAAGCCATGAATTAGAATGAGTGGACGGCTCTTAGCAAGAACCACCAGAAGCCAAGGCTTAATGTTTGGGCAGCTTAATGTTTGGACAGCCATAGAGATGGGAGGAAACCTGGGGAGGGTGTGGCAGAGAGGGGGGGCCACCGGAAGAGAATGTTCGAGAAAGGAGGAGCATCTAGGACCAAGAAAGATGGGGTAAGATGGGGGGGCAGGGGTTCCCTTGAGGATGCAGGAAGGCTAGGTCCTGTGTGCCCCGTGCTAGGTGGGGACAGAGCTCAGGATCACCAGCACAGCGGGCGCGGGCTGGGGTGTGTGCCCACGATTACTGACGGCCCCCAGATGGGCCCCAGTTGAAGTGAAGGTTGATTTCATCCCCGTGGGGTTTACCAGGTGGGTGGGGCAGCAGGACGAGGATTATTAGTTCAGCTTTCTATGAGGCGGGCAGAAGCTGTGCCTCCACTGAGAGGACAGAGCTGGGATCCAGGTCCCCCAGGCAGACACACAGACGCACACACACCTCTGCAGGGTGGGGCTGTCTGGGGAGTGACCCCAGGGGGAGGGGAGGCAAGAATCTAGCGTGGATTTCGAGGTGCTCGGTGATGGCGGGAGAGGGACCCTGCCCATCTGGGCCTCAGTGTTGGGGGTTGCTTTCGTGCAAATTAGAAAGCTATTCCTGGCCCTGGCTGAGCCCCACCCGTCCCCCCCGCAGAGATGGTGGCCACTCAGCAGGAGATGAATGACGCACAGCTGGTGCTCCAGCAGCGGGACTACTGCGCCCACTACCTCATCCGGTTCCTCAAGTGCAAGCGCGACAGCTTCCCCAACCTCCTGGCCTGCAAGCACGAGCAGCACGACTGGGACTACTGCGAGCACCTCGAGTGAGCCCCACGCCCGCCCCGAGCCCTCACCCGGCCAGGCCCCACCTCAGTAGAAAGGGGAATCCCAAAGGGGCTGTGGGGTGGGGCGGGCTGCTTTGAGGTGCCTACAGGAGTGGCCACGCCTAGTTCAGGTGGGAGGCCCAGCTCTTGCTCTGGGCTCACTGGTGTCCACCCCAGGGGAGGGGGCAGACCCCAGAGTTACATCACAGGCACGCAGGTCTTCCCTACCTGCGACCCCCTCAGAGTCCCATCAGCTCCCCAGGCTACCCCTCCCTCCTTGTACTCTGCCTGCAGCTACGTGAAGCGCATGAAGGAGTTTGAGCGGGAGCGGCGGCTGCTCCAGCGGAAGAAGAGGCGGGAGCAGAGGGAGGCCAGAGGCCAGGGGTCCGGTGACGTGGGCCCCGAGGTGGCCCTGTAGCGGCCCCGCCTACCACCCTGTAGACCAGTCAAAAAAAAATAAAAGCCTCCAGGGCCCTCAGCCCAAGCTCCGCCTCTTTCTTTGGTGTGCTGATCCCCGAACCGACCCCCAAAAGAAACACCGCTGAGTCTGAGTCCAGCTGGGCAGGCAGGTTTTATTCCAGACGCTGGAGAGCAGTGGTTCCCACTCCTCGCC
Source organism: Lagenorhynchus albirostris (assembly GCF_949774975.1). Lineage (NCBI taxonomy): Eukaryota > Metazoa > Chordata > Mammalia > Artiodactyla > Delphinidae > Lagenorhynchus > Lagenorhynchus albirostris. Next base: position 162,930,484 of record NC_083097.1, on the reverse strand, counting down.
CAGAATGACACTGGGGCGGGGGGACACGAGCCTGGCTGGCTGAGCCTGGGTGAGGGGATGCCATTCAGAGCAGGAAGGGGATGATGGGCATGCGCAGGGGCGGGTAGTCTCGGAACTCCTTCAGGTAGCTGCGGTGCTTGCCCTTGGCCCAGATGGTCATCTGGGTGAAGCCCACCAGGGAGAAGAGGGCCACTGTGGGGTGGAGCAGGGGAGTCAGGGAGGGAGGGCTGCACACAGCAGGGACGGGCGGGGCCCCCTGGGGAATGGGCAGCGGGCTCACCTGGGAGGCACTGTGTCATGATGGCAAAGCCAATCCAGGACCCCACCTGTGGGCAGAGCAGGCAGGGTGAAGGCGGGCAGGGCTGGGCAGCCCCAGCTGTTCTAGTAAGGGGATGGGAACCACACGCCAGAGCTAGAGGGGCCTGGAGTAAGGGGGCACTACACGATGAAGCTGCCCCTCAGTCCCCAACAGCCACAAGCCCAGCTGGACACCTCCCAGGCCCCCAGAGGCCACAGTCTCTCCATTTCCAAATGTTCCAAGTTCAAACTGCAGAAACAGCTACGGAGCCAGGCACCGCCCCCTCCTAGAAGCTAGCCCTCCACATGGGACCCCAAGCCCCAGGAGGGAGAGGAGAGGAGGGCAGACCCTCACCTCGTAGGTGTAATTGGGACAAGACACCAGCAGGAAGAGCCATGTGAAGGGGTTCTTGGTGGGGTATGGGATCTTCCTGGTCTTAGACCCTGGGAGGACAGGACAGGAGTGAGACCCGCTGGCTCAGCCTGCCCAGGTGGCCATCCCCCCTGCCCGGAGCAGGCCACTCACCAGCTGGCCGCAGGTCCCGCAGGGCCATGTGGATGGAGAAGTTGCCGAGCTGGCAGATCTGTTAGAGAAGCAGGGTCAGCTCGGAGCCGCCCCCCAAACTCCCCGCACCCTGTCATCCGTCCCAGCCCGCTTACCACAAAGATGGCGAGCGCCAGTTTAACCTGCTGAGCTCCGTAGGCTGAAGAGGAAGCAGAGAAGGGAAGCCCGTGAGGGGAGAGCCTGGGTGAAGGGGTGTTCAAAGGGGGAGCAGGGTCCCAGGCCACTTACTTGGCGGTGTGTAGAGAGGGTGGTTGATGTAATAGGCCATCCACGCGGCGAAGCCCCAGTAGTAGGTGCAGTTCTGAAAGGGAGCAGGGCCGGGATGGAGCCTGGCCCAATGGAGGGCAGGACCCAGGTGAGGGGGACCAGGGAGGGTAGGGCCGGGGGTGAAGGGCCTGGACAGGCAGCTGGGGGCTCACCTTGAAGATGTTGCGCAATGGCATGGTGCCGTGGGAGAAGCGATGCACGAAGAGCGTCTCCAGCAGGCGCTTGATGTAATGGAATGAGTGGCAGATGCAGGCAAGGCTGGGGGCGGGGGAGCCAGTTCAGCGGGGGCAGGTCCGCAGGCCTTCCCCTCCCCCTGCCACCTCCTCCCACCCGGCCCCACTCACTGTACCACCGTGTGCCGACTGGACGTGAAGTCATATTTGTGGCCATAGATGAAGGGCACCCGAAAGTAGAAGAGCAAATAGATGAAAAGGGGCCCGGCGTACTCTGTCAGGAAGACCTGGGGAGGGGAGAGGTGAGTCACCCCAACGCGGCAGATGGGAGACAAGGCTGCTGGGAGAGGGGTCTGCACGCACCGTTACCCAGCTGATCTGGGCCCCCAGGTCCCGGAAGTAGAGGGTGGCCGTGGTGCCCACGGGCAGCTTCTGCAGAACATCCTCATCCTTCAGGGACTTGCCCTCTGCGGAGAGTCGGGCCAGGGCTCAGGGCCTGCCTGGGCCTTCGCCCAGGGCCACCCAGGAGCCCGGGGACAGCCAAGCAGACAGCTGTACTCACTGGGGTCCAGGCGGAGGGACTGGCGGGCGGGGTACCACTGTGGATCTGTGGGGAGAGTAGGGTGTCACAGCACACAGCCTGGTGGGGCCCAGGGTCCCTACAGCTCCTCCGGCCCCCGGGCAAGATCTCTGAAGTTTGTGTGGCTCCAGGACGCAGACTGGAAGAGCAGGCAAAGCGGGATGTTGTCCTTCCCAAAGCCCAGCAAGGGCGTTCCTGTTGATGGCCACACGGGGGCGGGTGCCCCAGGCAAGCCCAGAGAAGCCTGGGCCACACTGGGGTTATCTCTGCAGGCCCTTGCGGGAGAGGCACGTAGGACAGGGTCCCACCTAGAGGCCCCTGCCCAGAGGGGTCGCGGGGGCAGTGTGGCTGGGCCCTGGACTTACGGCTCTTGGTGAAAAGGTTCTTGATCTCAGCAATGGTGGCTTGGGGCTCCACCTGGGGGAAACACAGGCCAGGCACCAGTAAGCCGTGGGCGGGGAGCCCGGGACCCAGAATCCCTCTTGGTGAAGTGGGATGGACTGGGGTCCCAGGCAACTGCTATGGGAGGGGGGAGCCGACAAGGCAGCCATGGGCCTGAGGGCCATTTTAACCAGGCAGCCAGGTCACCCCTGGACTGGCTGGGAGATGGTGTGAGCATGGGAAGCCAGGCCCACCTCGCCTCTCCTCTCCACCCCCAGCCGCAACTCCCCCCAGAGAAAAGGCCCTCAACCTGTTCCAGACCTCCCTGGGATGGGACGAACCCCTTCCCCTGGCCTGGCCTCGGAGTGGGGCCGGTCTCAGGACTCCACCTCCTTCCCAGGCCCCAGAGCCATGCAGGGTCCACTGAGGCTGCTTCACCTCCTCTCACGCTGGGAGGCCAGCTCCCGGCCACACCCAGGGGCCAGGGTGCTCTACCCTGAGCGGCAAGCCGGCTGGGGCAGGCCCAGGGACAGTACGCCTCCTGCACACCCTGAAGGGCAGGGGCTGGGTGTCAGGACCCAGGTGGAGGGGCACTCCCATCTCCCTGGTCGCAGGCGCAGCACCCTCGGGCCAGCGCAGTCTGCACCGCGGTCCTACCTTGTCCAGGAAGCACAGCTTCTCCCGGGTCTTTGCGTCCAGAATCTCCACCTCAAAGAAGAGAACGGCTTTTTTAGGTTTCTTGATCGTCTTGGGGGGCATGGGCCGGGGGAGGCCATTGAGGCCAAAGACGGGGCCGAGGCCCTGGCTGGTCTCCCGGGCCACCACGCTCACGCTCAGGTCCATGCCTGCCCCGCTCTGCCCGCTGCGGCCAGAGGCCCCAGCTGCCGGCCGTCAGCCCCCACCACAGACCTCCCCACGCGAAGTGCTCTGGGCCGGGCCGGCGAGATCAAATTCTGCCGCGGTGCTGGAAGGCAGCCCGGGCCTGCCTTGGCTCCGCCAGCTTCTGTGCAGATGTAACCCGAGTGGCCCAACAGCCACGGCCCAACTAAATATATAACTGCCCCACACTGAGCCCCCCAGGAGCCATGCCACAGACCTCCTGGGAGGGGGCACCTGGGGGCAGCCCTCCAAGGGCTGAGTTGCCCTGACTGTAAGGCTTTCGAGGGGACACGGACCCCCAATAGCGCGGGGGGAAGGGAGATCCCCAGAAGAGGCATGGAGGTGCCTCCTGGCCTCCCTGCCCAGTGCAGAGCAAGGGCCTGTCACCAGGAGCAGGGTGAGAGGCCAACGGGCCGCCCAGGCCCCAGCTCAGGCGCACAGAGTTCACTGGGCTTGGAGAAATCCCAGCTATTTTGAGAATCCGTGAGATAGATCATCCATTTCCCCTTCTGAGCTGTAAGACACACTCCGGATTATTGCCTTGTGCATCTGTGTTCCCAGGGAGGTGACAGATTCCGGCGTTATTGGTGCAGAGAGCCTCTCTCTAAGTGTGGAACGGGTCAGGAAACCAGGAAGTTTCCAGCAAGCGCCCCCAGCCTAGGCCAAGACCTTGGCTCACACCTCCCCGGCCTCCCTCTCCACCCAGTTCTCACTAGGTCCACCCAGGCCTTGTTCAAGGCCACCTCCAGGGCAGTCTTCCCACCATGTCAGCCCAACATAGCACCCTCGTCCGGGCCCTGAGCCCCCCAAAGCCCAGGGCAGACAGCCTGGGCACCCCCACCCCACTCCACTCTCCCTGAGCCCCAGGCAGTGGTGGGACCAGTGGTGCAAAGGGGCAGTGCTGGGAGGGAGGAAGCCCCCAGGGGGACGTGACCCACCCATCCTAAGCGGGTCCGAGAAGGCACCTGGGCCAGCTGAGAATGGTGTGAACTGCTGGTGGAGCTGGAGTGAGGCCCAGTAGGGCCCGAGCCCACCACGCAGGCCTGAGGGCCCCAGTGTAGGGCTTGACGCAGATCTTATTAGACATGGGGACGTGGCAGGCAGGGCTGGGTCTGACCCCAAGTCGGCCACTGGGCAGCAGGTGCTGAGGACCCTTCCCGCCTGGCAGGCCCTCAGTCAGAGACAGCATGGAGAAAAGGAACAGATCTTAGAGCCCCAGGGCAGGGCCCCAGACAGGGCTCTCTGAGGGCACGCCCACCCACCTAGGGCCACGCCCCCCAGGAGGAAAGGGCTCCCCTTACACACACTCCACCACCAGTGGGAGAGGCAGGGGGCGTGGTGGGCAGCACACAGGACTGAATCCGGCCCTGCCACGCTGTCACTGGGTGACTCTGGGGCTGTCACTTCTCTCTGAGCCTCAGGCCGGAGGCAGGTAGGAAAGTGTGTACCTCGAGGGGCTGGCGTGGTACCTGACAGATGGGAAGTGCTCCCCAAACCTCAGGCTGTGAGGACAGGCTTGACGGGACCCTGGGCGCCTGCGATGAAGGGAAGGGGATGGGCCTGGGTTCAGATCCCGGCTCCCCTACTGGCCAGGGGGTCGCTGCAGCACACTGGCCTGTTTGCCCACCTATGCTCTACCCACCCCACGTCATGGACGGAGGGCAGGAGAGAGCCCAGAGCCCAAGAATTCCTGGCCGATGCTACTGTTACCACGCTAGAGAGTGCGCCTGCTGTCAACTGGGGGCTCTGCATGGCCACGTGGCCTTGGGGGGCAGGTTACTGAACCCCTCTGAGTCATGGGGATAACAAGGCCAGACAGAAGGGCCAGAAAGAGGGCGCTGCTCACACTACCCCGAGTGTCTGGCCCCACCAAGGGGACTCGGAAGAGGGAAGGGGTACAGGCAGAATGTGCCCAAAAAGGCGAGGATAGCACCGCCCCGAGCAGGCAAAGGGCCTGCTGCCCTGTGGCGGCAGGTATATTAATAGTTCCTGGGTCCCAGGCGGGCAGTGCCCACATGCCTTCGGAGCTCGTGTGGTCCGCAGGAAGGCTGCACCACGTCTATTGGGAGAGCAGGCCTCCGAGTTCCTGCTGAACCACTCACAGCTTAAAATACAACCAGCCCCTCTCCCTGCCGGCCAGCTGCTGGCGGAGGGCTGAAACCCTACCCTCTCCCCCCAACCTGGGCACCAGACCAGAACCCAGGAGGAGAGTATGGGACGTCGGGGCCCCGACTGGCTGCTGGGAAAGGAAGCTGGGCAGCGGGAGGGGACGGCCGGGACAGGGGCCACCCTCCCAGCAGCCGCTGCTGCAGCTGCTACGGCTGCCACCGCCACCAACACACCCAGGCCAGCCCGAGGCTGCAGAGGAGCAGCGGCGCCCTCACAGAGGTAAGCCCGGCCCGTGCGGCAGCACTCAAGGCCCCGGGGCCACTGGGGAGTGGGCTGCCCCAGCTCAAGGCCGCTGTGACGGGTTTGGTCCTCCTTTCCCATTTCCTGTCCCCAAATCTCCACCACAGGAGAGGTCTGCAAGGCCCTGGGCAGGGCAAGGGGGTGGGGATGCGGTGCCGGGGGGGAGCCACGGGGCCTCTCTACCATCGTACAACTGCCTGTGCCTCTCTAATTATTTCAGAAAAGAAAATTTTTAAATTTTAAAAGCCAAGTGGCAAGAAAAAAAAATAAAAAATAAATTAAAATTATACATATATATATATATATATATATATATATATTTAGGTGAGAGAAGCCAGGTACAAAGGGGTCACATGTTTATGTGAAATGCCCCAAATAGGTAAATGGAAGGAGACAGAAAGCAGACTGGTGGCTGCCAAGGATGGGGTGAGGGGAGATGGGAGTGGCAACTAATGGGGACCGGGTCTCCTTCTGGGGTGATGAAAAAGTTGTGGAACTAGACAGAGACGGGGGTTGCACAACACCGTGAATTAAATTCCCTTTTAAATGGCTAATTGTACGTCACGTGAATTTTACCTCAATAAATCTTTTTTTTTAAAGGGTGGGGCTCGCAAACCGGTCCCGATTACCCATAGAGAGAAAAGGCCGAGGGGCAGGGAGCAGCAGAGGCTACCCACACCTCCACCCCACCCGAGGAGGGCCTAAATATGGGGGAGCCCATCACGCACTTCCCAATCTTCAGTCCCTGAGCTTACCCCCTACTCCCCACCCCCCCCTGCTCTGCGCCCCAGCACACTCCCGTCCCTACGCTTGTCACACACACTCACACACCCCTGAGCCTGCCCGGGCCTGAGGCCAGCCTGGGGTGGGGGCCCAGGATAGGCCCAGGACTGGGGTGAGGGGCACAGGTGGCTGCTGGGCAGAGCCCCAGGCAGGGGTCCTGAGCACAGAAGGGGAGGTAGCAGGCTCAGGCCCTACCCCAGAGAGAAGGCAGGCAAGGGGCAGGGGAGGAGTGAGTGGTGGGACTTTCTGAAGGAGCCGGGGACAGCTCTTCCTGTCCCCGTGGAGGGAAGGGGCTGGGGGGATAAGGGGGCGGTGATATGTTCGAAGGATGAATGAGGCAAAGCCCGTGAGGGTGTCACTGACTTGAAGTCCGGGCACTGGCCACAGGCAGGGGGTGTGGCCCCAAAGCCTCAGGCACAGTGGCCAGACAGAGGGCAAGGACAGGCAGGAGCCCTGGCCTGGGGCACAGGAGGCTGGCTCTACGATGACAGTTCCCCAGCCTGGGAGGAATTCTCACCCAGAGGCCCCAGATTCCAGGGCCCAGCCAAGGGCAACTCATGGCACCATGAGGTCAGGGCTGGACAAGGGGCAGGGCACAGCCCACCCCGCAGGCTGCAGCCCTGCCCCACCCAGAGGGGAGTACCCAGAGCCACTGCCGGGCAGCAGGGCCCACACGCTTCACTGCCTTCATGGGAATAAATATGGTGCTGATCAAGGTAGCCATAGTAGAAAGGGGGGTGCCCACTTTCTGAGCATCTGTTTCAAGCTAGCATGGGTGCCCAGAGCCTCAGGGAGACAAGGCTCCTGGGATGGTCCCCACGTGGCAGATGAGAAAACCAGGGCTCAAGAGTAGGAGAGGGCTTCCCTGGTGGCGTAGTGGTTGAGGGTCCGCCTGCCGATGCAGGGAACGCGGGTTCGTGCCCCGGTCCGGGAGGATCCCACATGCCGCGGAGCGGCTGGGCCCGTGAGCCATGGCCGCTGAGCCCGCGTGTCCGGAGGCTGTGCTCCGCAACGGGAGAGGCCACAACAATGAGAGGCCCGCGTACCGCAAAAAAAAAAGAGTAGGAGAGGCTAAGGGCCTTTGCACATGCTGTTCTCACTGCCTGAATCGCTCTCCCCCAGACCCCGCAGGGCTCCTCCCTAACCTCGTCAGTGAGGCCCTTCCTGACTGTCAACTTAAAATAGCAACCCAGACATTTACCGTCTGCCTCCCACTGGATGGTCAGCTCCAGAGGGCAGGGACTGTCCCGTCCTCAGTCACTTCCCAGCACCCAGGACAGAGCCTGGCGAGGAGCTGTTCTCCATAAGCACCTGCGGGAGGCACCTTGCCTCAAAGCCCCCACCCCACCACCCTCTGAGCCAAGGCCTTTCCCTCACTCCTCCTTCACCACACTTGGGGGGATGGGGGCCTGCCCACCACACCAGACCCCAGAGCAGAGGTGGGCGCCCCAGTGCAGGAGCTGCTGCAGGGGGGCTTTCCCTAGCCTGGGCCGGTGGCCTCGCTCCAGGGAAGCCTCTGTGAGGCCTGCAGACACACCCACCCAGCTCCGGTGACCCTGTGCAGCCCAGCATTCTGGCTGCCAGACCCTCCTCCAAGGAGCGGGGCACTGCTCACCAACGGAAAGGGTCTCTGGTAGGCCAGCTCTGGCTTCTAGGGAACCCTGTCTCTCTTCACCAGCATCCCCAACACAGAAGGGGCTCCACACTGACAGGCTCCACACACCCTGGGCCCTTGGAGGCGGCAGCAACACAGGCACAGCGGCCCCTCACAAGGAGGCTCTGAGGTAAAAAAGACTCACCTATTTCCTGGCTGTGTGGCCCTGGACGAGTAACCCAACCTCTCTGAGCCTCCATTTCCTTATCTACAAAGTGGGCTGCCCCCACCTTCTATCTCACAGGGTCACTGTAAGATTTACACATAATAACCACCACCATTCTGGTCTGTGTGAGGTCCGGGGCGGGGGGTGCTAGTGCACAGGGGTGCCGGAACAGAGAACAGCGGCACGTTCTGCACCAAGAATTGTGGGGAAAAACAGAGAATGGGGGGCGGGGGGGTCAGGCGTTGGGAGGATGGCCATTTTAGACAGAGTGGTCAGGGAAGGCCTCCCTGAGAAAGTACACAAACATGTCCAGTCTAGGATAATTCTTATAAAGAATAAATGTTATCAGACCGATACTAGCGAAATAGAAGTGGCAGATGCACAGGGAGCCAGGCCCCTCCTCCTCCCCAAGTCCTCACCACGATCATTAAGGGGCCCAACCACACCAAGGTCAGAGAGGTGATGCAAGGAGCTGATGACAGTGAGCCTGAACCCTAACAATAGCAAGACACGTGCGGATGGCAGAGGCTGGGCTGTGGCGAGCGTCCCTACTGTAGTTCATCACCGCCACAGCCGGGGCGGCAGCCGCCGAGACTGCCCCGCTCTCCACTGCCCCCTTGTGGCCGCGGCCTCTGCTCCCACCAGCTGGAAGGGTGTGCGCAGCAGCTGGAACTCCAGGTGAATGAACCGGGCACATCTGGTGCAGGATGGGAGCAAGAGAGTGAACACTAACTCTGGCTCTGCCACTCACCAGCCAAGAGGCCTCGGGGAGCCACTGCCTCACGCTCCTTCCTTCATGCATTCATCCTTTCCTGCCTCCCCTCTTCCCCTGGGCACTGCAGTGAACAAACCCCTGCCTTCACAGAAGCTGCATTCCAGGCGTGGGCTGGGGGTGGGTAGGGACACACAATAAATAGTGGCATGTTTTGCACCAAGAGCTGTGGAGACAAAAAGAGAAAGGTGGCAGGGGTGGGGTGGGGGAGTATGGCCGTTTTAGACAGAGCGGTCAAGGAAGGCCTCCCTGAGGAAGAGGCATCTAAAAAGGCCAGTGGAACTGAGGGAACAAGTCATGCATACATCCAGGGGAAATGCGTTCCAGGCAGAGGGAACAGCCACTGCAAAGGCCCTGAGACTGGACTGTGCCTGGCATGTTTAAGCAGCAGACCACTGTGGCAGGAGCAGAGTGTGGAGGGGGAGAGCAGGAAGACACAAACAGGGAAGTGATGGGGCAGATCTTGCAGGGGATTGTGGGCCACAGGGAGGACTCTGGCTTTTACGCTGAGTGAGGTGGGAGCCATGGAGGGTTCTTGAGCAGAGGAAGGATGTGACCTGACTCAGCTGTTCCTAGGCAGCCCCGTGGGAAATGGGAGACCAGGGCAGAAGCAATGATGAGGGCAGGAGTAGGGAGATGGCCATGGAGTGGGTGAGAAGTGGACAGACTATGAAGATGGAAGTGACAAGATGTGCTGATGGTTTGGATGTGGGGATGGGGGGCAGGGGTGGGTCTGAGGTTCTGACCTGAGCCTCAGAAGGGAGAAGCACCAAGTAGGAGGGCGGCAGGAAGGGTAGGCACCGCCTGAGCCCAGGCTGGAAGTCTGCAACTGCTGCTCTACCCTGTGGGAGCCGCTGCACAGGCGGGGCACCCGGGGCCCAGGCACCAGTGCCCAGAAAGCCTCCCAAGCCAGGAGCCTGGGCCCCTCTCAAGCTTCAGTTTCCCCATTTTCATAAACACAGCCAGGCCCGGTGTTCCTCAGGCCCCTCCCACCCGTAAACAAGACGCAGTGGCCTCATGGCACAGTCTACATCCCCGGGCCTGGGACAGGGGCGGGCACAGGCCTGAGAGTCAGCTTGGACTCCTGGTCACCCTCACCACCTCCCGCTCCCGTGCGTCCTAAGATGGAACCTGCCCAATGGGTATGGGTTAGAACCGCAGCTGCTTCCCAAATGCCTCTCCTCACCCTCTCCTTTCAATCCCACGGCAGCCAAGGGAGCTGGAGCCATTAACTCCATTTCACAGATGGGGAAGCTGAGTTCCAAGGGGTGAGGAGTGCACGCAGCTCACGCAGCAGTCAACTCCTGAGCCCAGACCCCCACCACACACCGGCCTCTGGGGCTGCACCCCCAGCCAGCGCGCCCCGCAGAGGCCCCCACGCAGTGAGGGTGCAGTACAGCGCACCCTGCCTAGAGCAGGCTCGCTGGGACCCCACGGGGTCTGCCTGCCAGAAAAGGGCTCTTCAACCGGGATGCCTTGTGCTGGGCAGCCTGGCACAACCCAGTGAGTGCCTGCAGGGGAGTGTGGGCTCCGGTGGGTGACATCTCCCGAGGCGAGGGCACAAGAGGCCTAGCTGAGGGTACAAGCCCTGCTCAGTGCAACCTAGAACTCCAGGCAAAGATGCAGAGGGCCCAACAGGTCCGTCAGCCGGCCGACCCGGGCACTCTCGGCCCCCAGAGCGCCCACACGGGGCACGAGAGGACGGAGGCCTGGCCTTGAGCAGCACATGCCAGACTGGCTCAGCCGCTTCACAGATGCAGAGGCTTGAGCATGTTCACCTACACTCAGCGGCTCAGCACTTTCAGCTCCCTCTCCCTTCCACTTTCCAGAAATATCGAAGTCACACTACTCTTGCCAGGGCAGCTGAGAAGACCTGCCAGGACGCCAGCACAGGCCACACCTGCTCGGCCAGAAATACCTCCTTCCCCAGTGGCCTCACTCATGACCCCATTTCTCCTGGGGGGACTGCACAGCCTCCCTGAGGTGCCACAGTGGTTAGGCGGCGGGGGAATGTTGCCCAGGGGAGAAGGGGCAAGAGAGAGACTGACCACCCACTCCCAGGTCCTCAACCAGCCGGCTCCTGCCTCCCACCGCTGGTAGCCAGAGGAGAAGTGGCAGGGTCTGAATGCCAATGTCCCTAGGCTCTGGGATCCGGGGCCAGGAGAAGCTGGCAGAGCCCCAGGCAGCCCAGTAGCATCCAGCCTTGAAAGACATTCTTCAGGTGCTCGGGTGCCCCGGCTGGTTGCTGTGACCACAGGAGGCCCAAGATGAAGGAGATGCTGGGCCAACACAGCAGGACTCTGGGTCTTGGGCCTGAGAGGGCCATGCTCTTTGACCAGCTGTTTGCTGGTGCCCACAGCCCACACACCTCCCTGGGCAGTTACCGGCCTCTGGGGCCTCCAGGGAGCGCTGTCCTGGACAGAGCTGGGCTGCAAGGGCCTATTCCATTGGAAGTGCCGTCACTAGTATCGTCTATCAGATGCTTACTTTGGGCCAAGAACTGTGCTAAGACCTTTACCTGCACAACTCACCTAGCCTCACCTGTGCCTGTAAGCTAAGGACTGTGACCCCAGTTAGGTGGCTCAGAAAACCAGGGCTCGGAAACCAGGGGGCCCTTGCCCAAGGCACGTAGCCCAAGGAAGTACCAGAGCCAGCACCAACCCCGCCTACCCGGGCCCAAAGTCTCTCACTGCTCAGCGTCACAAAGCAATACCTCCTCCACTCTGGAGAACAGGGCCAAATGCTAACAGAAAACAAGGAGGAACAAACCCTGGACCCAATTATCTGGAAGGCAGCCCCCCCCTCCCCGCTTCCCTGCTGACATTACGACTCCAGCACACCTAGTCTCCAGAGGTCTGGACAATGCAGAACATGTCACCTCCACAAGGAGCGCCCTTGAGAGGTTGAGCCTGCTTGCCCCCGGGCCCCAGCCTCCCTTGGCCCCAGCAGAGTCTGGCCACACCAAGGGCGAAAGGCCTGTCACCCCGATACCACCCAGAGGGGCTCAGGCAAGATTAGCAGCTCTCTCGACACTTCCTGCATGGTTTCCTGCCCCAGGCTAAAGCCACCAATGAGCCTGGAAAACCAGTGCCATAGGGGTGGGGGGGCTCCCCCAACACTGAGCGAGAGGCGGTGCTGCAGAGGCCAAAGTCGGACCAACCTCCCTGCCTGAGCCCTGTCTTCTCCATCTGGTAAATGGGAATGTTTGTAAGAGGACCTGACAGAGATGATTCCCGTGGCGGATGTGGCTAAGAACCCCGCCTAGTGGTCCTGAACCCTGCCTGCTTATGAAACCCACCGGAAGAGCCCTGGCCTGGACAACTCAGACAAGGAGATCGGGATCTCTGATGGAGGGCCAGGCATCCACAGCTTCAAAAGCTCCCAGGTGACAGATGGAGGCGGCCAACTCAACCCGGACTGCCTTCCTCAAACAGGGTCCCGCCCTTTCGATGATGCCCAAAACCCTTACCACAGCTGACGGACACTGACTGACGTGCCCTCCCAGACCCTTCCAGCGGAGCCTCAGCCAACCCCCTTGGTCGCTCTGTACCCCGTCCCTGCTCCCTTCCCCAGCACCAGCCAGCAGGGTGCCAGCAGCCAGCCTCCCCCAGCTCATGCTGGCCTGCTAGGTTTGCATTGTCACCCCACTTTACAGACGAGGCAGCCAAGGCTCAGGAGCCCCGAGGACACATGAGTTACAAGCTCCAGGGGCAGGGCCCTGCCTGCTTTTGCTCCTTAGAACTGAACGCTCTTCCTCCAGGGCTGCCCCTAGCCCCAGACCCCCGGAAGATGGCCCAGATCTGCACCCCTGCACCCCTGGCCGGGTCAAGGTTGGTGACCACATCCGGTCTCTCTCCATCTCTGGGCAGGAAGGCACTGTCAAAGCTGGAAGAGGTGGTGAGGCTGAGCTCTGCAGACACAGGCTGACCGGAGCGGCAGAAGGCGCTCATCCGGGCCGACCTACGCGCCCAGCACGCCCAGCCCAGGTTGCAGCAGGCAGGTCAGTCTACACCGGGGGAGTGCCGCTTGCATGGGACCCAGGTGGCCAGCCTTCTACCCGCAGCAGCAGCTACCACCTCCTGCACGCCCACAACGTGCAGGCAGGGAGGCAAGTCCTCGACACAAATTATCTCCTTTCCTATGAATCCCCTTCTCCAGGTGAGGACACTGAGGCTCACTCATTCACTGTATAAACAGTGACTGAATACCTGCTACATGCCAGGCACTGGGAAGGACTCTGGGGGTTCGGCCCTGGAAGGAGAGAAAAAAAATCCTTGCCCATATGGAACTGACATTTTCACAGGGAACAAAGACAATAAAATAGTCACACACGATATGTGCCATGGGAAAAACAAATCAGGAAAAGGGGACACGGAGGGACAGGTGAAGGGAGCTGGCAGCTTCGTGTAAAGTGGTCAAGAAAGGCCTCCCTCGGGCTTCCGTGGTGGCACAGTGGTTGAGAGTCCACCTGCCGATGCAGGGAACGCGGGTTCGTGCCCTGGTCCGGGAGGATCCCACATGCCGCGGAGCGGCTGGGCCCGTGAGCCATGGCTGCTGAGCCTGCACGTTTGGAGCCTGTGCTCCGCAACGGGAGAGGCCACGGCAGTGAGAGGCCTGCGTACCGCAAAAAAGAAAAAAAAGAAAGGCCTCCCTGAGGGGATGTTGAGCCAAGCCCTGAAGGCAGTTAAGGAAAGGGCAGTTGAGAGATCTGAGAGCATGTAGGCAGAGGAATGGCCTGTGCAAAGGCCCTGAGGTGCAGCATGCTTGGTGTGCTCAAGCAACAGAGCCGAGGCCCCTGTGGCTGGGGGCAGGGTGGGTAGGAAGAAAGAAGGAGGTGAGGGCAGGGAGGTGATGGGTCATACAGGGTCTCCTGGGCCAGGTGAGGACTGTGGCTTCTACTCTGAGTGAGGTGGGAGCCACAGAGGGTTCTGGGCAGAGGAGGGATGTGACCTGGCTTGGGTTCTTAAAGGATCCCTCTGGACTATAGGGGAATAAGGATGGAAGCAGGAACACCAATAACAAGTTATCAAGATAGGGACTTCCCTGGTGGCACAGTGGTTGAGAATCCACCTGTCAATGCAGAAAACACGGGTTTGAGCCCTGGTCTGGGAAGATCCCACATGCCACGGAGCAACTAAGCCCGTGCGCCACAACTACTGAAGCCTGCGCTCCTAGAGCCCGTGCTCCGCCACAAGAGAAGCCACCACAATGAGAAGCCCGTGCACTGCAACGAAGAGTAGCCCCCGCTCGCCGCAACTAGAGAAAAGCCCGCACACAGCAACGAAGACCCAACGGAGCCATAAATAAATAAATAAATTTATTTATTTATTTTAGAAAAAGACGTTATCAAGATAAAGGATGGCTTAGACCAAGGGGTCAGCAAACTGTGGCCTACAGGCCCAATCTGGGCCACCACCTGTTTTTGTACAAGCTAAGATGGTTTTTACATTTTTAAACAGTTGGAAAAAATCGGAAGCCTATTTTATGGCACATAGGAATCATACAAAATTCAAATTTCAGCACCCACAAAGTTGCATTGGAACACGGTCACGCTCGCTGGTTGACGTACTGTCTAGGGCTGCTTTTGTGACAGCGGCAGAGTTGAGAAGCTGTCACAGAGATTGTATGGCCTGCAAAGCCTAAGATATTCATCATGTGGCCCTTCACGGGTAAAGCCTGCCAGTCCCTGGCCCGGGCCGGGTGATGGCAGCAGTACCGATAAGAAGTGGTTGTATGCCACATGTATTCTGAAGGCAGAGGTACAGGACTTGCTTACTGCTGGACATGAGGTGTGAGGGAAAGAGCTGAGTCAAACAGCCGGGGGCCTGGTGATGAGAAGACTGGAACTGCCATTCACCGGCAGGGGATGGGGGGCAGCACAGGTTGGTGGTGGGGAATCCAGCCTCAGTTTTGGACAATGTTGAGTCTGAAATGCCCATTGAACAGTCCCAAAGAGATCCAGCTCACTGAAAAACACCACCCCTCCTCCCTGGGATCACATGAAAACATCTGTAAGCGAGCAAACTCAGCGCTCTTCGAACGCTTTTTGGTCATGTATCCCTAAAATAATTTTGCAAATTGCATGTCCCCCCCCCGCAAAAAAAGATTCTTAAGTTGACAGCTAATATTTTGTGGGGTTTTTTTGTTGTTGCTTTTTTTGCGGTACGCGGGCCTCTCACTGTTGTGGCCTCTCCTGTTGCGGAGCACGGGCTCCGGACGCGCAGGCTCAGCGGCCATGGCTCACGGGCCCAGCCGTTCCGAGGCACGTGGGATCCTCCCGGACCGGGGCACGAACCCGTATCCCCTGCATCGGCAGGCGGACTCTCAACCACTGCGCCACCAGGGAAGCCCGACACCTAATATTTTTTACCTGAGCTTGAATAGTTGCAAAAGATGTCACTTCTGGCCAACTGTAGATATTGCAAATTTTATGCCAACATTTACGGGGCTCTGTTAAATCTCACCAGAGCCTAAATACTTGAGTAATATCATACCTACCATCATTTCCTTTAAAAGGAAAAAGCTATAAACAAGCTCTTTAATATTTGCTTTTTTGCCTTGAAGTTGAATTCTGTTCCTGTTCCCCTCCCCCATGGAATTGTATCCAAATACACGCTTGTGACTGAAGGTTATTACTCAGCATCCTACCTATTCCTCAAATTGAAATTAAATTTCTTAAAAACATTTTCAGGACCTAAGGCTCTACGTGTAAAGAGAACATCCTTCAGGATGAGTTATCATTACGATATCTGCTAAACATACATCATAAACATAAATCATGAATCATCAACAATTGTTACTAAACATTAACCATAAACAGTAAGTTATTGGCACTGCCTCTCTCAGTGGGATGGAAGCGCCCTTTTTCGCAATTAGTTCATGTAGCCAAGGTGAATATTTCTTATTGCTAGAATGAGCTACAGCTTTTATTGACATTTCTTTATTTTCTTTTTTTTAAAGTAAACACTAAGAAACCCAGTTCACATAAATAAGCAGATGAGAATGGACAGAGTTTTGTTAAAGCAAAAAAAAAAAAAAATCCCAATTCTGGGAACTCCTTCCCAGTTACTGGCCCAAAGTCTCACAGTGATCTAGTATCAAAAATATCTGTAAGGATCTTCCAGCTGACTAGCCCATTAGGCACCACTCCACTGTTTTTCTGAAAGCAGTGACTTGGGACCTGGTCCCCAAGGCCTGGTGTTGCTTACTTGCTCACCCCCATGCAGGTCCCCAAGAGCATACAGCGTGGCAGGCATTACCCAGTCAGGGTGGGAGACCCAGACCCCACCTCCCAGTCCAGTCTCAGGCCCAGGCGCCGCCCATCTTCCAAGGCTCTACATGGCCCAGAGGAGCTCTGAGCAAGCCCATCAGACCTTCTAGTACATGAGCCAGAGGGCTCTACCCAAGGATGGCTGCGGCCACCTACTGCAGGGCAATCCTGTTCCCTGTGCTCCTCGGAGACGCCGGGCCCAGGCCAGGGAACTCACAGAGCCCTGGAAACAGTGTCCGGTGCCCAAGGAGAGCTAGGACGTGCTTGCTACACAGAGACCTGCAAAGGACTCAACCACATGTGGAGGTCATCTGGAACCCCCCAAGAGCCTTTTCTGCTGACTGAGAAGTTCCTGTTCTTCATCTGCTGAGCAAACCGAGCCCTTGATATGCCAGGCCTGTGCTAGGGGCTGGGCTCGATGATGAACAGAAAGACCTAGGTGTGACAGCAGCATGCTGGGCGGTGATCCAGGTGCTGGGATACAATAGCCAAGCCCCCCTCCCCCGACTGGGCCTGCTCACGCTCAAGGGGAACATGGGCAAAGAATCTGTTATGTAACATGAGGTCAGGGTGTACCAGTTGCTGGAAGAAAAGAGCTGGGCAGGGAGCCCAGAGGGCCACAGGAGGTGGTCAGGAAAGGCCTCTCTAAGGAAATGCGATTTGAGCCAGCGTGAGGCTCCCCGAGGAAAGTGCAAAAGGCCTGAGGCAGCACAGAGCTCGGCAGGGCTCAGGAACATCAAAAGACTGGAGCACAGCATACTTGAGGGCATGCAGCTGTGGAGGAAGCTGGAGTGGAGGTCAAGACAAGTATTTTGGGTTTGAGCGTCCAGGGATGGGAAGTTGCTGGAGTGCCACAACCTGGTCTGGTTTGAGAAGGAGCCCTCTCGCTGCTGAGGACAAACATGGAAGCAGAGAGGGCGGGCCTGAGACCCTGATGGCTTTGATTAGAGCATGAAGGTGGCAAGCAGTGAAAAAGACACCCTAATTCCTAGATCTAAAGTGCCACTGATTTAAAACAAGCTGCCATTTGTGGGGGGGGGGGGGGAGGACGACACATATGTCAACATAAAATAAATAGGTAGAGGGACTTCCCTGGTGACGCAGTGGTTAAGAATCTGCCCGCCAATGCAGGGGACATGGGTTCAATCCCTGGTCTGGGAAGATCCCACATGCCGCAGAGAAACTAAGCTCGTGCGCCACAACTACTGAGCGTGAGCTCTAGAGCTCGTGAGCCACAACTACTGAGCCCACATGCCGCAACTACTGAAGCCCACGTGCCTAGAGCCCTTGTTCCGCAACAAGAGAAGCCACCACAATGAGAAGCCCGCGCACCGCAACAAAGAGTAGCCCCCGCTCACGGCCACTAGAGAAAGCCTGCGCGCAGCAACGGAGACCCAATGCAGACAAAAATAAATAAATTTTAAATAAATAGGTAGACACAAATCATAAGATGTATCCCAACTTAAGGAACATGAAAATGCCAAAGGGAAAAAAATGCATGCACGTCTTGGGACAAAGAGAGGAGAGTAGTAACAAGTGAAAGAGGATTTTGGCAGAGGAAGGCAGGGTTTCTGGAATATTTAACAGGCCTAGCCACGTCTATAAAGGGTAAGGTAGTTTAAGAGAAAATACTCCGCTGCAGCTATTGAGAGAGGGGTGCAGGAGGCACCTTGGTTGTCCCCACAGGCCAAGGCCCTCCGAGCCTCTCCCAGCCCCACAGGTCTCAGCTCGCTCGGCTCTACTGGCTCTGGCAGAGACAGGGAAGTGAAGTAAGGGGAAATGAGTCCCGGCATCTTCACAAAGACACCCTTCCCCGTGCTTTCTTCACGGGGAAGAAAGGGAAAGCACCCTTCCCCGTGCTTTCTCCTGGTGCAGGTTTCCAGGCCCAGCTGGAGAGACTGGAAATGGTACCATCCAGGGGCCCCAGGTGAGCCAGGATGTGGTGTTCAGAATGTGCACAGTTCCCGGGCCCGCTTCTCAGATGGCGCCTGGATGAGCCTGGCGGGAGATATTACTGGGGCCTGTCAGTCGTGGTCGGCGCTTCCTGCAGGATCCCCATCTCATCCTTACATGAAAACTCAGAGTTCAAGTAACTCTGGGTCAAAAATGGGGGGGGGGGGAGTGGCCAAATTCCAAAGTACCGAAAGATGAGCAGAAGCCCACACTAACGCACCAGAGCTACACATGCTCACGGCCAAACCCATGGGTTCCAGGGAACGGCCAGGCACCCCAAAAGCGTGAGGCACCCTCCTGGGACCCTCCTGCTCGTTGGGTTGCGGTGCCTTTTGTGCGGGCATGGACGATGTGCCTAACTGACTGCGTGAGCCCACCCTGCCTGTATGTGTAGGTCTCTTAACAGGCAAACACAGTCACTAGATCCACGTCAGGGTGACAGAGGAGAACCTCACACAAACAGCTATCAGAAGGTGCTACGTGCTACGCGGAGAACCGAAACAGGAGGGCTGACAAGTGTGGCCTGGGTGGGTCAGAGGGAGCCCTTCAGAGGAGGTGACATTCGAGCTGAGACCTGAATGACGGGATTCGCTGACAGGACGAGGACAGCCACCTCTCCAGAAAGTGTCCCAGCACTGGGATTTCCCCGGCCTCAACCCCAGCCCGTCCTCTGTGGATCCCACCTCCAGCCAGGAGATTCCGTGAGACTTGATTCTCTGCAGTGGAGAGGATTCAACAATACACTGTTTCAGACTCTACATATCTCCCCAAGAATTCTGCTATTACCCTCACGCACAAAGAGACATGCTCCCTCAACCCCACCTCCTGAGAAGCGTCAATTCGGCAACTCCCCCAACCCACCCTTCTCCTTTTGAGTTAGCTTCTTGAGGTGTCCTGGGAGACAGCTTCTCCTCACAAGACTGCAAGCTGCAGCTCTTGGACCCCCTCGAGTTCAGCCTGCTTCCTGCTGCTCTATAAAGCCCCAAATGCTAGGGTGAAACTGCCCTCCCCGCCAACTTGAGAGATCCACTCCCACCCTGAGGACAGGCACCGTTCCCTCAGGCCCAGTTCCCTCACAACCGGCATTGTCCCCAGCCAGTGCTCCCTGGTCCTTTTAAAGAGGGAAAACAAAGAATTCAGAAGGCCCTGGGAGATGGCACAAACCCTGCAGTCTCCTGGGCTGCCTGAATGGCCCATGACTTCTGCTTACATAAGAGCCTGGTTCGAGCAGGGACAGGACTATGCCAGCCCGCCAGTCCCCACGAGCTACTGAGAGGCCCTTTATCCCCCAGATGGCTGGGAGACGCTCGTGGCCCATCTCTAAGTAACCGTGGGACTGGGCGTGGGGGGGGGGGGTGAGCCCCAAACACCACCCACAGCGCCCTTGTCCGTAATGAGAACTCTCCCTCATGTTTACATAACACACACCATAGTGGGAGGGCCCCCCCCCAAGGACTTAGCAATAAACTGCCCTCTGAAAGTTAAACTTTTAGGTAAAATCAACAGGAGAAAGAAACTTCCATCACCGTTGGGACAAAGTCCACAGGTGTCTGGGTGTCTACAAAGGCTTGCCTGGCCAGCCTCATCTCTAGACGTGGGACAACCACGGAGTCTGGCCTCCAGGCCTCTGCACAAGCTGTTCTCATCCCTTCCCAGAAGACCTCCTCTTTCAGGCCTCAGCTTAGATGAAGACACCCTGAGGGGAGAGGCTGTGGTTCGTTCAGCCCAGTATTCCTGGCGTATGACAGGTATAGAGGAAAAAAAAAATATATATATATATATGTTGGAAGGAATGAACTAATAAATAGACGATGGACTGGAAAACAGGTGAGCAGAGTCCACCACGGAGGAGTGTCCAGACCAGCAGAACCTGCCAGCGACCTGTGCAACAACGACGGGCAGGCCCACGTGCAGTCTTGGAGGCTCCCGTCTCAGCATGCCCAGGTTCCAGAACGAGGGGGACAACAGGGAACAAGACACTTGGGTGGACCCAGGGCTTACGACCACCCCGTAAAGCCAACTTCCCTAGGTTGGGACCACTAAGGACAGGTCACACAGGGCCACCTGAGCCCAACACATGCAACACTGGACTCACCCAGGTCCCTGCAGCAGGCCCCCACTCACCCTTCTACTACTCCCTGTGAGCCTGACCGCAGGGAGAAGACGCATTCATCTACCCATTCGGAAGCTGCAGGAACAAGACACCAAGAGCCCCTGCCCTCAGGGAGCTCAGAATCTGTCGGGGTAGAAAGACCATCAAGTTCCCAAATGAAAACACAACCACAGCCCAAGGAGGGCCAGAGGAGAGGAACAGAGTGCAGGGGTCACACTCCAGACAGGATGGTCAGGGAAGGCCTCTCTGAAAGACGCTGAAGCTGGGCTCTCAATAACAAGAAGGGACCCTTCTGGTCCAGTGGTTGAGAATTCGCCTTCCAATGCAAGGGGCGCGGGTTCGATCCTTGGTCAGGGAACTAAGATTCCGCATGCCACGGGGCAACTAAGCCTGCACGCCGCAACTACTGAGCCCGCACACTCTGGAGCCCACGTGCCACAACTAGAGAGAAGCGCACTCACTGCAATGAAGAGCCCGCACACCGCAATGGAAGATCCCACGTGCCACAAATAAGACCCAGTGCAGCCAACAATAATAAATAAATATATTTTTTTAAAAAGACAAAAAAACAAGAAGGGAGCAGGCATGGGAAAAAACAGAGGGAAGATCATTTCTGGCTGAGGGAAGAGCCTATGCACAGGGCAGGGATGTGGATGTAGATGTTTGAGACAAAAGCAGGACACCAATGAGTGAGCAGAGCAGGGGGTAGAGGAGGACCAGAAGACTCTGAGGGGAGTGTTTTCAGGCGGGGAGTGCTAAGATCCTCCGCGCTACACGGGAGAGACCCTCTGGCTGCTGCTGGGTGGGGAACACAGCCAGGAGGGGCAAGAACAGAAGTGGTGCACTTGTGAGTACGAAGGCTGTGACAGGCATCAGAAGACCAGGCCCACTGTGAGCACCTGCCTCTTGGAATGGTTCTTTGTCACCAAGGTTAAAAAGTGGGTTCTGGGGAGTTCCCTGGTGGCCTAGTGATTAGGATTCGGCACTCTCACTGTGGAGGCCCGGGTTCAATCTCTGGTTGAGGAACCATCCCGCACGCTGCGCAGCACAGCCAAAATACAAAAAAGAAAAAGGTGGGTTCTGACTGGGCTTTGACCTCACTGAGGGTCGTCCCATAGAGGAGGACGGAGCAGATCATCCCAAAATGTGACTTTAGTGTACGTGATGTTATATCAGAAAGGATCTTTGGCATCTGGGCTTCTTCCTCCATCTTCTGGGCATACTGTTTAGCAAGAATCCATCTCCATGGGCCTTGTTCACTGACAAGTCATGATGCGTTCAAAACAGGCCACATGCAAGGCTTCCCTGGTGGCTCAGGGGTTAAGAATCCACCTGCCAATGCACAGGACACGGGTTTGAGCCCTGGTCCAAGAAGATCCCACATGCCGCGGAGCAAATAAGCCCATGCACCACAACTACTGAGCCTATGCTCTAGAGCCCGCGAGCTACAACTACTGAGCCTGTGCTCCACAACTACCGAAGCCCATGCGCCTAGAGCCCGTGCTCTGCAACAAGAGAAGCCACCACAGTGAGAAGCCCACGCACCGCAACAAAGTTAGCCCCAATTAGGGGAAGCCCGCACGCAGCAATGAAGACCCAACGCAGCCAAAAATAAAATAAATTAATTAATTTAAAAAATTTTAAAAAAAAAAGGACACATGCAGAAAGCATTTCAGGTGGCATCACTGATGCAGATCTGTCTTTATCTACCTAACCATTTATCCTTATCCGCCTAATGATTTATCCCTTGACTATGGGACAGGAAGCGCGCTGGGCACTTCACTCTCCTCAGTGGCCCTCTGAGACAGGTGTCTTTATCCTGGCTTCATGGATGAGAAAACTGAAATGTCCCGAGACAGTAAAGAAACCGTCCTGAGAGCAGACCCAGTGGCTTGCAAAGGCCACGGCCACTCGGCCACACATCATTCCTTCCTCAGGGCATGAATGCCTGGGCCAACCCACAGTGAAGCCCACTTTGAATCTAGTAGAACCCAGGCTCTGCCGCTCACTAGCTGTGTGACCTGGGGTACATCTCTTCGCTCCTCTGGGCCCTGGTTTCCCCATTTGTCAAATAGGGATAAGAGGACTTTCCCTGGTGGTGCAGTTGTTAAGAATCCGCCTGCCAATGCAGGGGACACCGGTTCGATCCCTGGTCTGGGAAGATCCCACATGCCAGGGAGCAACTAAGCCTGTGCGCCACAACTACTGAAGCCTGCGCTCTAGAGCCTGCGAGCCACGACTACTGAGCCCGCGTGCCTAGAGCCTGTGCCCTGCAACAAGAGAAGCCTGCGCGCCGAAACGAAGAGCAGCCCCCACTCGCCGCAACTAGAGAAAGCCCACGTGCAGCAAGAAGACCCAATGCAGCCAAAAATAAATTTAAAATTAAAAACAAATAGGGATAAGAATAGTACCAACTTCATACGTTTACTGTGAGGGGTAAATGACTTAATTGATAAAAAGCACTTAGAGTGAGCACTGTATCAGTAGTGACTTTCATCATGATGCTCTGGCTGTGCCCAGGTTATTAAAACATCCTCAGCTGCCACTGTCGATATCAGCAAGAGGGTGTTAAGACCTCACCTGAACTTGACCAACCAGCCCAAGGTCTCGGGCTTTTCTCATCCTCATCCAGCCAAGACTGTCAGTTGAAAGTACAGGGTTTCCCAAACAAACTCAACTGCGTTAACAAGACAGGTAGTCTTTGGGGAGCACAGTCCCCACCCCTCCACGCAGGGCTGTCAACCCTCCACCTTTTTCACTCCACAGGAACCAGTTATTCAAGAGGCTCCGCTAGGCTCAGGGTTCCCCGTCCGCACCCCAGTGCCCCACCAGTGGGCTCTAGCAGCTGCCCTGCCCTGCACCCGCCCAGCCACACCCAGCACTCAGCTTCTCCCGCCCACCTCCTCCACCCAGGCCCCGCCACTGGAGTCAGGCAAACTGGAGGCCAAGGCCCAGCTCCACTGCTTCCTGGCTCTGTGACCTTGAGCAACTTAACCGACTTCTCTGAGCCTCAGTTTCCTTACCTGTAAAGTAGAAGTTAACACTGGTGCCCACCGGATCAGGTGTTCACAGGACTCAATAAACTCTGGTCGCTGTTATTACCAGCACTGCCAGCATCACCAGCAATGCCGCGGCTCTGGCTCTTCTACGGATGAGGAATCAGACAGACCTGGGTCTGGATCCTGTCTCCGCTATGCTGTAATCTTGGACAAGTTCCTTCACCATTCTGAGCCTCTGGTTCTTTATCCACAAAACGAAGAGACAAGGCGTACCCACCTCTCAGGGTTTTTGGAAGGACATGAGAAGTGTGCCCTGTCGCTGAAATTATTATCCAGCAACAAAAAGTAACCCAGAAAGAGGGGGATCATAACTGGGCTCCCATCCTGCCTGCAAACGCAAAATCAATCCCAAAAGCGTTTTCTGAAGGCCTGTTGGATGCAGCCTGCAAAAAGGTGTGAGTGAGAGATCAAGCAAGTCCCATCTCAGAGCACAACACTTTCCTGCAAACAGGCACCAAATTTAAGTGCAAAAGTCAGAGACCAGCATATTAAAACAGCGCTTGATGGCCAAAAGAACCCAAATTATCCCTCACCTTCTACTTCAGAAGGACACAAGAATTCAAAAGAAAAAAGTATAGGAAACAACAGACACTTAGGATGCCACCTCCCAGGTTAAACAGATATTTATATTTTACTCTATTTACATCAGATTCCCTTAAAAAAAAAATAGCTGAAACCTTCCCTATGCCTTTTCCTCCCCCTCCATCTCTACCCAAGCAACGGTTCCTCTAACTACTGTGTAATTCCCATACATTTCTCATCTCATATTACAATTTATCCTTTAATTAGGTATATGTCCATAAACAACACACATAAGTCTCATTTGGCATGTTTTTTAAATTTATAAAATCTTTTGCTATTTGCTTTTCTTCCACTCTACAGGATGTTCGGAGATTTATTAAAGGACCAGGAAATCAAACTAGATTGTTTTTCATATAATGGAATCGTGCACAACAGTTAAAATAAATGAACCAGAGCTACATGTAGCACCTCTCCTTTTATGCATACCCCTTGAGGATATATTTCCAGCAATTTCATAATGTACTTTATTGCTGGCCTTTGCTGTCACAATTAAACAGATTTTGCTCCAAGGAGCTCAGAGAGATTAAGTAACCTGCGCTGGGTCACAATTATTTAGTGAGTGGCAGCGCCAGGCCTGTCCAAAGCCCATGCACCTATGGCGCCATTACACATGAGTCTACGTTCTCCTTAATCTTCACCTTCCACCCAGTTTTCCGGCTCTGAACAATTGCCTCTTGACCAGAACTCTTGCTTCCAGAACTTTCGCGTACTTACTCCTGTGGAGAAAACTGAAGCAAGAACCGTATTGGTCGAGGATTATTCACAAGATGAGAACCAATAGAGCTACCCTTTTTTTGGGGGGGAGGGGGTGGGAGATCCTAAATGGGGCAGTGGGGACCCCGCGAGGATGAGGCTGCCTTGCCTCCGGGAACCCAGCTGTGGGAAATGGGCAGTGACCTGGGCCCAAGAAGGCTGAGAGGGACTGATCATTCCAGGAATTAACAGACTCACAAGATATAGCAACTATTTTTGAGCTGCCACTGGGATCATCACTTTGACCTCTCATCTGCAATGGCAAAACAAAATTTAAAAAAAAAAAAAAAATCCTATAGCCTCGGATAAGCAGTTCCCTAATCGACGTTGCTCTGATCCCAAGACAATCCCAAGGCCTGCTCTGCCTTCCGAGGAACTGCTTCAGCCAAAGCCCGAGAGTCACCTGTTCTACCTGCTTTGTCTCAGTTAGGCCACTGAAGGGACACATCGTCCTCTCAAGACCATAGAAGGGAGAATGGCAGTGTCAGCAAACTGTCATCACAGCAGCAGCAAATCTCCCCGCCAGCTGGAACCCTACCTGCCAAAAACATCAGATATCAACCCTCACTAACTCACTGTGTCACTGAGCAAGTCCTGCACCTTTCTGAGCAGCATCTCTATCGCTTGTAAATTACACGTCATAATCTCCAAGGTCTCTCTCAGAGTCAAAAAGGTCTTTCTGGTGGGTGTTAATCACTCAGTGGATAGGGGGTCGCTTGGGGGTGGAAGGATGGACTTAGTCCCCAACAGAAATACATTCTTTGCTATGGATAATTGACACCTTTTCTCAAACTGTTAAATGTGAGGGAAAGAATCTCTGCTATTTTTATTAGTCTGCAACAAACATCCAGCGCTGATCGGCCTTAACACAACATTGTAAAACAACTATACCCCAATAATAATTAAAAAAAAAAAAAAGTGGATCGGCGTGCTATGCAAACTGGGCTGGGAGACAACTGCTCCTCCTGTACGGAAACTCTGTAGCTATGACCTCAGTGCTTACTGGGCAAATGTTAGCAGAGAATGATAACAGAGAACACAGCAAATTAACAATTTTATTTTCTTTCTCCAAGGTCACTTTGAACAGTGGGTTTGAAGCCCCTCCCTCCTTCTGGGAGGGAAAGGGTTTGAGTAAAGTAGAGCATGTCCTCCAGTCCAAGCCATGGGCCTCAGGCTGTGCCCAGCTTCCCGGAACAAAAGTGCCCACCCCAAGGGTCCTCTGGGGCCTACTTTATCTGCCTGCCAACTAGCAAAACTAACTCCATTTTGTAAAAGACCACACGTATCTTCCATCGTGCATCTTTCAAAGTGAATGTGGCTTTTTCTCCAGGGTTGCACAGAGGTTTTGAGAGGGAAAACTGTATTAGGAGAACTTTATTAGAAGAACTTCAATCTATAATCATAAAGTTGAATGAAGCATGAGATTATTGAATCCTACCTCCTCATTTCTGAGCCATGTCAAAAATGACTAAGGACTTCTGGGTTAAAGGTTTCAAAAGATTCTGGGTAAATTACCGCCAAAAGTAATAATAGTAGTAGCAGTA
Organism: Lagenorhynchus albirostris; assembly: GCF_949774975.1. Classification (NCBI taxonomy): domain Eukaryota; kingdom Metazoa; phylum Chordata; class Mammalia; order Artiodactyla; family Delphinidae; genus Lagenorhynchus; species Lagenorhynchus albirostris. Next base: position 162,904,284 of record NC_083097.1, on the reverse strand, counting down.
GTAGTAGTAAAGGGGATGGGCAGAAACAGTGGTATTCCACTGGTGAATAAAAACAAGAAATCTCTCCTTGTACTTACATGAGCCACCTAACATGATCAAATTCACAGAGGCAGAAAGTAGAATGACAGTTGCCAGAGGCTGGGCAGAGAAGAGAAAGGGGGTTAGTGTTTAACGAGTACAGAGTTTCAGTTATGCAAGATGAAAAGAACAGAGTTCTGGAGATGGATGGTGGTGATGGCTGCACAACAATGTGAATGTACTTAATGCCACTGAACTGTACTTTTAAAAATGGTTAAGGTAGGGCTTCCCTGGTAGCGCAGTGGTTGAGAGTCCGCCTGCTGATGCAGGGGACACGAGTTTGTGCCCTGGTCCGGGAAGATCCCACATGCCGCGGAGCAGCTGGGCCCGTGAGCCATGTCCGCTGAGCCTGCGCGTCCGAAGCCTGTGCTCCGCAATGGGAGAGGCCACAACAGTGAGAGGCCCGCGTACCGCAAAAAAAAAAAAAAAAAAAAAAAAAATGGGTAAGGTAAATTTTATGTGTATTTTACCACAATTTCTTTAATTGGGGAAGGGAAAAAAAAAACCAAGAAACCTCTCAACCTGCTCATTTTCATTTGGGGACCAGCATGGCATAGTGGTTAGCAACTGAGACTCTGGAGTCCTGAGTTTCTCTCTCTGTTCTGCATTTACTAGCTCAGGACCTTTGAGCAAGTCATCTGACATCTCTGAGACTGTTTCTCCATCTACAAAAACAAGAATAATTAATAGTCTCCTACCTCACAGGGGTGTGAAGATAAGAAAACAACGTAACAGAATCTCACGAGCACAAAAGTAAGCACTCTTCAAATTATCCTTATTAATTTAATAATAAATTAGTTTATTATTTAATGTTACTTATAAGGCAGCAATAATTAAATTATTAACATTATATTATCAGCTAGGTCGGTAAGTGCATCAGAACACTTCGTTTTAAGGGAAAGAGGCCCGAGTTAGGAGTCAGAAGACCTAGACTTTAAGACTGGTTATGGGTGTGAGGTTTCTCCTCGGTGACACGCAGGGGTTGACTGAGATGATCTCTTATATTAACAGAAAACAAAGATCAGCTTTGCTGGTCGGCGGGAGCCAGCACTGGAGCTACACCTTCACCGCCTAAGCCGCTCAGAGAGACGTCCCGGGCGAGGAAGGGATCCAAAGATCAAGCCTCTCTGGGCTGATTGCAAAGCCCCTTCCAAAGCCCGAAGCAGAGGCAGGGTGCAAGGTTTGTGCAAGACACCCTCAGACTGGAAGTAAGGGTTTCACACCCTCGCTCCTCCCCTGCCAAAGTCTGCAACTCATCCCGCGGGGGGAGCTACAAGGAACCTGTAAGCTTCCCAGGTCCTGCAGAGACCCCAAGAAAAAGCAACCCCAAAACAGCCTGGGTTGCAGAATTAGAAGTACCTCCCCCGCATATGCGCACTGCGATTTACGAGTGGCCCCAGGGCACAACGCGCGCCTACTGCGCCTGCGCCTTCCGGCTCGGCACAGGGCGAGAAAGGGGGGGAGTTCCCGTTGTCTCACGAAGAAAAAAATGGGTCTGCGGCGGTCGCTCGGCCCCCGTTTCTTCGTTTCTTACCTCAGAGTGCTTCATGGCTCCCTCACACGGCGGCTACTGCTCCTGCGGCTGCAGCTACCTGCGCGCAACACTGCAAGGGATACCTCACACGCTCACGACCTCCCCGCGAGACTAACCGCGGCTCCGCGTCCGCCCCGCTCCTCCCTGCCGCGCGCGCCCCTCCAGCCAATCAGCGCACGGGGCGCCCACTTCGCCCTCGCCCAGCAGGGCAGGTCCGAACGGGAAATAGCCGCTCTCGCCACGGGGCTAGCCAATCAGCTTGCAAGACCCACCGAGGGGGCGGAGCGCGGGCAAGAGGGAGGGGAGTCGGTAGAAAGAAGGGGCTTGGCTACCCACCAATCAAAGGGGGCCTTGGCGCCGCGAGCCCCCCCCTGCCCCGCCCCTTGGTGGCGTCGCTGTGGAAACCAAGGGAAGCGAAGGTTACTGCAAGGCGTGGGGGAGGGAGCTAGCAGTTGAGTGACATAGAAGGCAGCGTTAGCGTGGTGGGCAGCTCGACTGGATGAATTCCGAGGTGGGCGGCCCCCGGGGGATACCGGGGAGCAACGGGAGAGGGATGGGGGTTGGAGGCATGGGCTGGGGCACCTGGGTGGAGAGGCCTTTCTGGCTAGGGGACCCGTATCTGTCATGAATGGGAGGAAAGGAAAGGGGAAATGGGTGGTGAAAAGCCTTCTGGAACCGCCCCCAACCTGTAACCATTCTGGGGCTGTCTTCACTCCCTTTTCAATGCAAGCCCCCGCCCCACCTTGCTCGACTCGAAGGGCACGGAGGCCACATTTATCTCTACCTGCACGGGCCAGTATGGTCACCGCTGGCCACATGTGTCTAGTGAGCCCTTGAAATGTGGCTAGTCAAAACTGAGATGTGCTGTAAACATAAAACACAAACCGATTTCAAAGACTTAGTACGAAAAGGAAAATGTAAAAACAAAAAACCTCATTAATCACCTTTTATGTTGATTACACGTTGAAATGATGTTATTTTGGATATATTGGATTAAAATACATTACTAAAATTAAATTCCCCTGTTTCTTTTTACTTCTTTAATGTGCCTGTTGGAACATTTAAAATCAAACACAGCTTGCATGTGGCTGGCGGTTGTGCCTCTCACACTAGCTCTACTGGACAGTGCTGGTTTGGGGTCATGCCATGCTTTTGCTCCATTGATTGTCATGAGCAGGCTGGGAGGCTGGTTTCCACCACACACACACACACACACACACACACACACACACACACACTCAAGCACACTTAAGACAGGACCTGGCACACTCCCTCACCTTATCTACTTTCTCCTGATTCCAGACCCTGCCCCTGAGCCTTCATCAACTGTTGAACCCTTCAGAATTCAGAGGCCTGGCATCAGGGACATGGTGAGAAGTCCTCAAAGATAGATCTCTGATTCACAGGAGAGCAGGGCAGGGAGAAGGTGAGTCAATGCTCAGCACTTAGTCATCCAGGTTAGGCTCTAGAGACTTCTGAGCTACAGCTTATGGGGACCCCTGTCTCCAAGTAAAGGAAGCTAAGGCTGTGGTCTTCAGAAATTCATTACCTTTTTCATCGGGTCTATCTGGGCAAAACAGATGAAAACATAGTGTTTTATACTTGTACTTTCTCTTGTACAGATCTCTTCCTGTTAGCAGTTGTGGGGCTCACAGTATCTTGAGATCCTTTATGTACCAACAGGCCTCATTCCCTGGCCTCATGGAGGGGGATGGGGGACTACTCGCTCAGAGGCCACAAGTTTAAATCGTACAAAGTTGAGTTACTTGAGGTGTCTACTTCTGAGATGCTGACGGGGCAGGGTTGAACCCCTAAAACCCAGCCATGTTTTGCTACTTTGCCAGTTCTGCCAATTTCCAGCTTCTCCAGTGTGGTCTGAGTAAGCATGTCTTCCCTATCACTGGGTTCCAGCTAGGCAAGGCGTCTGGTGTCCAAATAGATGTCATTTTTGGAGATTCCACACACATTCCTACAGACTCAGAACATTCTGGAATTTCCCTTTCGAGACTGCTTCCCTGAGCCCTGAACTCACTCAACGGGCACCAAATAATTTTGTGAACCTACTATGCTGTGTGCCAGCCGAGGCATAAAAATAATTTCCGTCCCTCTCCTCACCTACAAGAAATGCATAGAAAGGCACGATCCAGCCTGCAAAGAAGTCCTTTGTTTTTGATGGGTATTACAGGTGTGAGGACCCCTTGTTGGCCTCACCTGGCTTCCAGTAATCAGTCTGCCAGCAGAAACCAAATCCACCCTCAGAATGAAGACTGGCCACTTTGTTCAAGCCATTCATGACACTGTACCACGGCTCTGACTATACCTGTTGGTAGGGACAGCTAGATTGTCCAGCACAGTGGCTGATTCATAATGGTGACAAGTAAATACATTTGGTATTTGCTGAGTCAAATGTGATAAGTCCCTTAGAGCAGTTTCCAAAGGGGAAATTCTATTTCCCCCATGCAAGTAAGATAAGATCTTGATTCTTCCAGGAACCTGGCTTGGCTTGTTTTTGGGTGTGTGATCAAGCTGATTCAGAGCTGTGTGAGGGAAGGTAAAGCCTACAGCAGACAAGCCAGGGCTGGTTAGCAACTTTCCACTGTGTCAGGAGCCCCAGAGAGAGGTTTCCCAAGTTCTATCTTGTCTGCCTTTTTAATTTTTATTTTTAAGTCCATGGGATTTATTTTCTTTCTTCTTATTGACGTATAATTTACATACAGTAAAATTCACCTTTTTTAGTGTACAGTTCTGAATAAATACAGACATGTAACCACCACCACAGTCAAGATACAGAACATTTCCATCATCCCCCCAAATCCCCCTGTATCCCTTTGCAGCAGATCCCAGCCCCTGGCAACCACTGATCCAATTTCTGCATCAATACTCTTGCATTTTCCAGAGGTCCTTTAAAATGGAATCACACAGTAAATAGACTTTTGAATCTGGCTTCTTTCATTAACATAATGCACTTGAGGTTCCTCTGCATTGTTTCCTGTGTCAGTAGCTCAGTCTTTTTTTATGGCCGAATAGTATTCCATCATGTTGCCAGATCACAGTTTATTCATTCACCCACTGAAGGATATTTAGGTTTTAATGGCTGTTGGTAATGACAAATAAAGCCTTGATAACCATTTGCTCATGGGTTTTTATGTGAACACAGGTTTTTATTTCACATGGGTATTCCACCAGGGGAAGATTGTTAGCTTGTATGGCTGTAATGCTTTTGAAGTTCTTTTTCATGAAGAGAAGAGTTGAAAAAAATGGCGATGCTTTTTTAAAAAAAATTAAGTCTTTATCATCATCTGAATCACATCTTAACATAAGCTGAGTGCTTACCATAAACACTCAGTATGCTACACACTTTACACCTCAGCATTTTATTCACTGGGTGACCTCAGGCAAGTCACATGACCTCTCAGAGCCTCAGTTTCCCTACCGGTAAAACAGAGGTAATGATAGTCCAAGCTCATAGGATTATTGTCAGGATTAAATGAGTTAATACAGATCAAGTGCTTGGAACCGGCTTGACACAGAGTAGGACCATGTCAGTGTTAGCTATTATTATGATGTTCATTTCCTGGCCCCTCTCAAATTCATCCACATAGCAACCCTGGGAGGTAAGATCTACCCTTATCCCATTTTATGGAGGACATACCTAGCAATTCGAGAGGTAGAGCAAGTTGTGCAAGATCACACAGGCAGTAAATAAGTAAATAGTGGGTCCAGGATTTCAACGGAGGCTGACCGACTCCAGACTCACCTGCTTAGTTCTTTTTATTTTTTAATTTATTTTTGGCTGTGTTGGGTCTTCATTGCTGCGCGCGGGCTTTCTCTGGTTGCAGTGAGCGGGGGCTGCTTTTTGTTGTGGTGCGCGGGCTTCTCATTGCGGTGGCTTCTCTTGTTGCGGCGCGCGGGCTCTAGGGCATGCAGGCTTCAGTAGTTGTGGCTCGTGGGCTCTAAGAGCGCAGGCTCAGTAGTAGTAGTTGTTCCGTGGCATGTGGGAGCTTCCTGGACCAGGGATCGAACCTGTGTCCCCTGCATTGGCAGGTGGATTCTCACCCATCGCACCACCAGGGAAGTCCTGCTTAGTTCTTACATTAGGGTTCTATTGGATACCAAAGAAACAGAACCAGTAGGATATATGTGTTTGTGAGTGTGTCTGTGTATTAAGAGATTTATTTCAGGCATTGGCTCACACGATTGTGGGGGCTGGCAAGGCAAGTCTGAAATCTGTAGGGCAGACCAGCAGCCTGGAAACTCTTGGCCAGGAATTGATGCTTCATCCTCAGGGAAACCTCAGTATTTGCTTTTAAGGCCTTCGGCAGTGAGAGCGCAGAACCCTAACCACTGCACCGCCAGGGAATTCCCTCAGTTTGCTTTTGAAGCCTTTCAACTGATTGGATGAGGTCCACCCACAATACCAATGGTCATCTCCTGTACTTAGAGTCAACTGGTTATAGATGTTAACCTAACCACATCTACAAAACACCTTCACAGCAGCACTTAGTGTTTAATTGAATAACTGGGTACAACTGCCTGGCCAAGTCGATGCATACAACTACCCATCACATCTTCTCTTCTTCTCTGAGTTGAGAGCTCAAACCTGTGCTGAGATTTCTGCAGAGGCCACTTTTCCAATAACATTCCAAAGTGCCCAGTGAGTGTCCAGGTCAAAGAATCATAGCCATAAGAAGAGATGTTGAGTTTTTGGTTTTTTCTTTTGGTGGGGGGGTTGAACAATTAAAACTTCCTGAACATGACCCAGGCTCGCTCAAGGAAGGGAGAGTTCCTAGCTCTCAGGTTGCCCCTAAACACAAGGACACCCTTCACATGATGTTTTTGGCCCACCCAGGGCTATGTGAAGACCCTTGGAGGCTGCCACATCTGTTAACTCTTAAATTTATAAGTGTGAGGAAATCCACAAGCTCTGAGTTTTTCCCCATGGTGACTCTCCCGCTATCTGTTTATGTAACTTTTAAAAAAATCAAACTCTCTCCCCTCCACGATTGGTTCAGGAACCCTGCAGTGCTGTGCCCCTGGGCACCCAGCCCAGACTCATCCTCCCAGGTCAGCTGGTGTGTGTCCTAGTCCAGAGTCCTTACTGACACGGTTACCCTGGGGTCGGGGTGGCCAGGGATGGCCGGAATCCCCCTGCTAGACAGCAGGGGAAGGCCATGGCATCTTTCTCAGGAGTTCCAGCCTGCACAAGGGCAGTAGCTACCAGAAGCTTTTTGCCGGGAAGCGGATGGCTCAGCAGCCCACCATTCAACCAGATGGCTAGTCACCCCTTTGACAGCACTACCTCTAGGCCAGGCCTGTCCTGGGCACTTCACAAATGTTGAATCAACGTCAACTTCAAAGCCCTATAAGGCAGGTACAACTACTACCCCCATTGTACAGATTAGGAAGCTAAAGGCCCTGGAAGGCTCAGTAACCAGCCCAAGATCACACAGCCAGGAAGAGCTGGAACCAAGAATGAAACCGGGCTGTCTGGCTCCAGAGCCAGTGTCACACCGCCCAGACCTCCCAAGCAGTTCTTCCAGGAAACTCTCCCCTTCACAGGGCACCACCACCTACCCACCCCTCTTCCCTTCTCAGGTGGTACCCCTTTCTGAGCCTTCTTACCCCGTCAGCCCTGCCCTTGACCACAGACACCCCAGACTCTCAGAGCCGAAAGGGATCATGTTGCCCACAGATGAGGAAACAGAGGTCTTGAGAGGTGTATGACACGCCCATGTCTCCCCCAAATCATAAAGGTAGTGGGGAGGGGAAAAAGAAGGTGTATTAAAAACAGCCAGGAATATTTACGAAGCGTCGGTTCCAGACACGTTTCTGCCACTAGAGACCCAGCACTGACAAGACCCAGTCCCTGCCCTCGTGGCGGTCGCAGGCTGGGAGAAGGGTGACATTTAGCATGAAAACCAAGGAACAGGGTAATTTCAAATTTCAGTGGCAGGGGTTCTTGAGAATACGGTAAACTGAAAGACTTAAGGAGCTGGACTGAGAAGACCTCTCCAGGGAGATGAACTTTGGTCCCGGGTGCTCACCTCGCTTTACAAGGTACTGTATAGGTGAGGACAGGGACAGTACCGGGGCTCCCAAGTGCATTCTACCCACAGCCGGTAGAAGAGGGCGGGTGGATAGTTTTAGTCCCAGAAGCAGGGTGGGTGTCTGGGGCAATGAAAGATTAGGTAACTCCCCCGCCCCGAGACTCCTGGCAGGAACTGATTCCCACGCCCTGTGAGATAAGAGCGGGCACGTTTGCGTCTGCTACGGAAGGGGCGGGGCCTTCTCCGACCCCGCCCCTTCCCGGAGCAGCGCGTCGTAACCTATTGACCCAGGCAGGGGGCGGGCTGCGCGGCCGGCCGGGTCGTCAGGAGCAGTAAAGCAAAATCTCTATTGGTTCCCGCGGGGGGTGGGCGGGGCCTCCGTCTCCCGGGGGCGTGCGCCACGGGGAGGCGTTGCCGAGGGCGGAGCGGGAAGGGGCGTGGCCGCGCGCTGGGGGCTGTTGGCGGCGCGGCCCCGCCCCGGATGTTGCGCGTCGCAGCCTGGGCGGCGGCGATTGGTCGAAACTGCGTAGGGGGCGGGGAGGAAGGTTCTGGAGTGGGCTGGCGGGATCTGGAAGCTTCCGCCGGGCGGGTATATAGACTCCGGGAGCGGGGGGCGGCGGAGCCGGTGGACGGCTACAGCTGGGCGGCGAGCGGCGGGCGCAGGCAATGGGCAAGGACTATTACCAGACGCTGGGCCTGGCCCGCGGTGCGTCGGATGAGGAGATCAAGAGGGCCTACCGTCGCCAGGCGCTGCGTTACCACCCGGACAAGAACAAGGAGCCCGGCGCCGAGGAGAAGTTCAAGGAGATCGCCGAGGCCTACGACGTGCTCAGCGACCCGCGCAAGCGCGAGATCTTCGACCGCTATGGGGAGGAAGGTAGTGTGCGCGCTCGCGGCCGGGGGCGCGGCCCCGTCTTTTGACAGGCGGAGAAATCGAGGCACAGCGGCCACGCTGCGGCGTCCCGGGGAGTGGGGGACGCCCCGGCCCCCGGGGGCGAGCAGCCCCCGCCCTCTGGCCACACGGGCCTCCGGTCTCGGATAGGCGGCCTCCCGATGGGAGGAGCAGCCCTGGCTGCGCTGCTCACCCAGAAGCTTCTAGTATGTCTGGGACTGCCCCTCCCTGGGCTCCCGCCTCCGCCCACGGCCCCGATCGGTCCGGGGTGCTGAAGGAGAGGGTTCGGAGGCCTAGCTTGAGTGGTGGCATTGTGGCCCCGCGGGCCCTAGGCTCACCTGGGCGAGGTGCAGGGCGGGGCCTCTGGCTGAGCGCCGGGCACAGCCTGCGTGTAGTGAGCCTGCCAACGAGAGTGACAGTTAATGCCGAGAGACCTCCCGGAGCTCTCCGAGGGTGGAGTGAGGTAATCCCTGTAAAGTGCTTACTTGGCTCCGTGCCGTGCCGGGCACGTAGTCGGCCGTCAAGGTGTATGGAGCAATGGGGCCTGTCTCTGCCCAGCCTCCCCGGGGTAGCTCTCTTCAGGGAAAAAGAAAGCGTTCTTGGTGTCCAGTTGTCCGTTGATGACTCAGGCTGGCTTCTGGGCTTGGTCTTCAGAAATAAGTGACTTTTTATATAAGAATGATGGTAGTAAGTGCCAGGGTGTGAGAATTTGAAAGTCTCCGTTTACAGTTTCACCTTCATCTCTACTCCCTCACACGTCTCTAGCCCTAAAGTATTTAAGAGTAAACATTTAGTGAAAATTGATCCTGGGTTGTGCTTTTTTCATCGGATCTGTTAGTGAATTCTTGGTACTCCTTGTAACATTGCAGGAAGGATGGGTTACTCAGGTGTGAGGATCTGGGTGACCCCAAGAGATATGGCCATCTCAGAGCTTGAGCCTTTCACTACTGTCATGCCACAATGAACTACCTACCTTGGGGAGTAAGGGTTCTGTTTTTGCCGCTGCAAGTGGGAGGTAAAAGCTTGGGGTTCTTCGTTATTCTTCCCAGACAGGCTAAAAAAATCTCTCCCGCAATGACTTCTAAGCTTTTTTCCTTAAGGAAAGCTCCTGGAGAGCTAAGCTCCTAGCCAGCCATCTGATTTCTTCTGCTTTTGCTTTTCAGGCCTAAAGGGCAGTGGCCCCAGTGGCGGGAGCAGCGGTGGTGCTAACGGTACCTCTTTCAGCTACACATTCCATGGAGACCCTCACGCCATGTTTGCTGAGTTCTTCGGTGGCCGAAATCCCTTTGACACCTTTTTTGGGCAGCGCAACGGGGAGGAAGGCATGGACATCGATGACCCATTCTCAGGCTTCCCCATGGGCATGGGTGGCTTCACCAACATGAACTTTGGCCGTTCCCGCCCTGCCCAAGAGCCCACCCGAAGGAAGCAAGATCCCCCTGTCACCCATGACCTCAGGGTATCACTTGAAGAGATCTATAGCGGCTGTACCAAGAAAATGAAAATCTCTCATAAGCGGCTGAACCCTGATGGAAAGAGCATTCGCAACGAAGACAAAATCTTGACCATTGAAGTGAAGCGGGGGTGGAAAGAAGGGACCAAAATCACCTTCCCCAAGGAAGGAGACCAGACCTCCAACAACATTCCAGCCGACATCGTCTTTGTTTTAAAGGACAAGCCACACAATATCTTTAAGAGAGATGGCTCTGATGTCATTTACCCAGCCAGGATCACCCTTCGGGAGGTAAGGCACTAGGCAGGGCAACGTCTGTGGAGGGAGAAGGCTGCTTTTTGACACAGTTCAGTATTTGCTTGACACATATTTCTGAGCTCTTGGTGTGTGCCAGGCTTGGGAGGTGCAGTAGCAACAAGACTTTCCAGGGCTCTGTTTTTCCAGAGCTTCTGTGCTGGTGACCTGGGTGGATCTGGGGGCAGGGTCTTAGCTACAAAGGCCTCATGGTGCTTACCTTACATTAAACAGCCTCTGGGCAGGATGTGAGCTTCCGAAGCTACTCTCTATCTAATGTTGTCCATTTGCTTTCCAAGGCTCTGTGTGGCTGTACAGTGAATGTCCCAACTCTGGACGGCAGGACCATACCTGTTGTATTCAAAGATGTCATCAGGCCTGGCATGCGGCGAAAAGTTCCTGGAGAAGGACTTCCTCTCCCCAAAATGCCCGAGAAACGTGGAGACCTTATTATTGAGTTTGAAGTGATCTTCCCCGAGAGGATTCCCCAGACGTCAAGAACCGTTCTTGAGCAGGTTCTTCCGATATAGTCAACTGTGTTCCCCAAGGATTGACCAGGGACCTTTCCAGAGCTCAAGGATTTCCAGACTGTTCCACCAGCTGTGGACCCGCGAGAGGGCGGGAGGGCCCAGGGCGGGCTTTCGTACTGCTGAATGTTTTCCAGAGAATATATTACACAATCTTTTAAAGTCGTGCACTAGACTTAAGTGGTTTTTCGAGCGATAGGGTGGCAGGTGGTGGGGACAGCAGGAAAAGGCAGTCCAGTCTGCCCCGCTGGGTCCTGCCGCCCTCCGGGATGGGCCCACACCCTCCTCCCCCAGGCCCTGCCCAGGGGGAGAGGCAGACCCACAGCTGGACTTGATCCCCCTGTAGTCCCTTTGCTTGCAGATGTTAGACGTGGTATGGACCTGCCTTCTTGGTTACCAGGTCTTGTACACTCCTCAGTTTCTGTTGTGTAATCAGTTCATGTTTTATTCTGTATTTGTCTCCCACGTCTTACTCTTCCCCTGAAGAATCCCGTCTTTTTTCTTGCCATCTCAAATTGAGAACCTAGACTATTTTTGCCGAACTGCCTGGCTGGCTCCCACAAGCAATACCTCTCTCTCGTTCCAGCAAGACCAAGGGAGCCGGCCTCCAGTGAGCGAGCAACTTGAGCAGCTGCCTCTCCCTCGAGCGTGTGGGGCCCTGGCCGGAGCAGGGGGTCCTCTCAACCCCTGGCTCCAAGGCTGGGCGCGCTCACTTTCCTTTTCTGTAAGGCAATCTTTTGGCACACCTGGGATTTACCAGTGGCCCAGGTGATTTTTCATTTAACGGACTCTGGACTCTCAAAAGGATCTGATCCTTTTGCATTTTGCACAGCCCTAGGTATAATCCCTTTTGATAAAAGGGTCTTTGCTTCTGATTACAGGAGCACTGTGGAACGTCTGTAAATATGTTTTTATAATTCCGTGTAAAGTTGGTGTGCACTCAAATGAAACCAGTCCACAGCAGCTGCTGTTCTCTGTAAGGGGCCATGGTGGAATTCGGAAGGAACCTGGTGGGGGCGGGGGGAGGCATGTAGGAACAAGTATCTGTTCCTTGCAGGCCAGTCTGGTGCTCAGACCTTTAGACTCATTGTAAGTTGCCACTGCCAACACAAGACCAAAGTGTGTGACTTGTCAATGTGCAGTGTGACAGCATTAAAGACTGATGGTAAACCTCAGGGGAGCGGTCCTGTGACTCTGTTTGAGGGCTCTGCTGACGGGCTGGGGTGGGGTCTGGGCAGCCCTCCAAAGGCGGCCAGGGTGGGTGGGTGGGAGGGAGGGGTGAGCAGAAGGCAGGAGTCCTCTGCAAGGGAGAGAGAAGTCACCCTCCTTGAGCTGGATGTGGTGTGATAACAGCAACCCACAGGGCTCGATCCAGGCATCCGGAGAGCCCAGTGGACTCAGAGCTTGCTTTCTGTGAAGGTTGGGGCCAAAGTTAAGTAGGTCCCCTCCCAATATTCCAAGGTCTGGTTGCTGGGGCCAAAGGGAGGTGTATGTATCTCCCCCCACTCCTTACTTGCTAGAACAGGCTGGTGTCAGGCAGACCCTGGCCAAACCAGACTAGGATTCCAGCCCAGGGCTGGCCCTGCCCTGGTGAAGACCTATTTCCTGCCCTCCCTTTATTTGCAGGCCACTGAAACTGCTTTTACTTTGCAACTTTTTTTAAGGAACTGGTTTTATTTTAAGGTAAGTAATTACACAGGCGGAAAACAATGTATTGCTATTTTGCTACGAAACGTCTTGATGTAAAAACTTAAATAACACCATGTTTAACGTCAACGTAGGAGTGGCTTTCGCTTCCCACTGAAAGAATTTAACCACTGAAAACAGTCTAAGAGCAGTGCTGTCCAAGAGAACTTTCTTCAGTGATGGGAATGTTTTATGTCTTTTAAAACAGAAATTCTTTAAGATTCAATAGAAGTTGCTTGGTAGCTGCAGCCACACGTGGTTAGCGGTGACTTGGGTAAGACCTGGGTGTCTTAGAAGGGCAGCAATGTGGAGCCCAGAGAGGCCATCCTAGTTGGGAGGTGACCCCTGGAGTATCAGAGCCAAAAGGGACCTTATCACAAGATTTGTTCACTGAACCAGGGACCAAGATGACATTTACTGCAGAATTGGCCCTGGCCTTGGTTGGGGTCACAGACCCCCAGGGCTGCCAATCCCCCCGCCCCCGTCTCCCTCATTACATAGCAGGCGCCTGTGAACTTCATATCCAAGGGCCACCAGCACAAACGTGCACAAAGCCTCAATGTGTCACAGTTCTGGTAACTTATTTAGAGCAATAACCTAACCAGGGCGGTGGATGGGGCAGTGTGAGTCTAGGAGAATGTTCACAGTGAAAAAGACGGAAAGGACCCTAGTGGACAGAAAGCCTGCCCCTCAGATGTACAGCTTTTGCCCACGCTGGGCGCGGTTGTGTGTGTCAAGTGTCTGGTTGTCTGCAAGTGGACCTCTCCTCCTCCGTAGCTTCCAGTTAATGGATCTTTTTTACTTTCCCATGCTGCCTATCTGACCACGTTTCAGAGTTCCTTCCATGTCGGTGCATGTGGAGCTGCCTCTTTTTTGGGCCCACTTCATCTTCATCCATCGCACCAGGAATGTCGCATTGATGCAAACAGTAGAAAACTCAAAATTTACATTCGGCCTGTGGTGAAAAGTCGAGTCCCCTCCCTCCTCAGAACCACTGTAGACAAGCCATGGCATTAGAAAATTTTTCCTTTTTTAAAAATGTTTTTTGTGCGTCCTCCCAGAGAGAGTCTGCTTATGTAAGCATAAGCATAATTTCTAAATGTTCAGTTTCAATTTTTGGCTAGGTAATCGCAGTACCAAATTTACAAGGGCACATAGAGTTAAAAATTCTCCCTCCCACCCTGCTTTTGAGTCCACCCCCAGTGAATGTTCCCAGTGTCTCCTGTGCATTTCCTTCTGAGATGCTGCACGAATATATTTTTCTTTTTTTGTACAAGTGGTACATACTGTATGCTATGTGTTTTTTTTTTTCTCACATGTCATGGAAATAGCTTCCTCACTTCTGTTTTTCTACACATCGATTCTGCCAGGCCTGCTCAGGTGGGTGTGAAGATCTAGTTCAATGTTTGATGGCCCCTACCTCTCCTCTATCATTGCTCCTGCTTCTAGGTTTGAATCTCAGCTCGATCACTTTCTAGCTGTGTGACCTTGAGCAAGTGACTTAACCTCTCTGTGCCTCAGTTTCTTCAAGTGTAAAATAGGCATAATAGTAGTACTTCTAGGGTTGTAAGGATTTTCAGATATATAAGCACACAACGGGGCCTGGCACAGAACAAGCACTGTGTGTCCGTTATCTTTGTATCCCAATGTGAAAGTTTCTCAGCCCACAACTGGTAACTCTAAAGACTGAGGGGAGTCCAAGGTCTTCTGGGTCAGTGCTCTCGGGTCAGGTCCAGGAACCAAATCCCCAGGCAAGCCCCTGAGACCCACAGCTCCACCCCAGCCCTCACCCAACTTGAGGAAACTGTACCTAAAGCAGGCTCACTCCCATGCTGTCTTGTCACCACCTGCTCACTCGACAGCAGCAGTGGAGCATCAGGCTCTAGGACTGAGCAGCCCTGGGTTTGATTCCCAGCTCTGCCACTCTGCAGCTGTGTGTTCTTGGGCAAGTGACTTCACTTCTCTGAGTCTCAGTGGCCTCCTTTAAAAACAGGGCTAATGAAGGTACAGACTTCATAGAGGTGTGAAAACTGGGCAAGGTAGGGCATTGGGGAGGCAAAAGAACATGGTATTAAGAACTTGGCTTCTGGAGCGTGACTGTGCTGAGTTCGAATTCTGCTCACTGCATTCCCCTGGACAAATAACAAACCGCTCAGAGCCTCAGTTTCCTCCCATGTGAAACAGGACTAATCATAGCCACTCCCAACTTTCTCACTCCCCCAGAGCCAGAACTCAGACCGCTAACCCCTGAGAAGAACTTCACACAGGCCTGGCATGGAGCAAGTGGGCAATTAACACAAACATATTTCTAAGGCAGTTGGGGTAAACCTGCCCCAGGTCTCCTTAAATATTAATTATTCTCATTAGTTGTTAATCATTGAAGGACCCAGCATAGTGCCTGACACATAACAAGCATTGTCCATTCAGTAAATATTTATTGAATACCTACAGTGTGTCCAGTCCTCTTCCTGATGCTGGCGACACAGCAGTGAACAAAACTGGCAAAAACTCCTGCCTTTGCAGAGCTGACAGTCTAGTGAGTGGAGTGAGAAAGAAGAAAATTAAGAATAAATAAATAAATCATCTAACATGCTAGACTGTGATGAGAGTGATGGAGAAATATAAAACAAGTGGGTAGGGAGTGTTGGGTGCAGTTTTAAGTAACATGGTCAGTGAATGCCTCACGGGGAAGGTGACATTTGAACAAAGTGTTGAAGGAGGTAAGGGGAGAGCCATGTGAATACTGAGGGAAGGACCTTCCAGGCAGAAGGAACAGCCTGTGAAAAGGCCCTGAAGCAGGAGCATGCCTGAGTTTAAGGAACAGCCAGGAGAGCAAGGGGTGAGTGGGAGGTGAAGGCAGGGCAGACGGTGCAGGGCCTGCTGGGCCACTGGAGAACTTTGGCTTTTCCTGAGTGAGGCAAGAGCTTGCAAAGGTTTTGGTTTTTGCTTTGTCTTAATTTTCCTTTGTTTAGGGGGTGGGTGGGGAAGGGGGGAGACTGTCATTTGATTGTATAACTTCAAGTCCCTGAGCTATATCATCAGTCTCCTGAAATTTCAACGCACCAACCTTCCATTTCCAAATAGCACAAAGCAAACAATAAGCATCTATTTTCTATTAAAATCTAGTCCTTAAAAGTACAGAAATTCACGCTCCCTCCCACGGACCTGAGAATGCTTTCACGGCCTGCTGATTCCATGCTTGGTGGCAGAGGGGGACGTGGTGGTGTCTGATTTCTTCTGAGTTCTCAAACTCTATGATTATTCAGTGAGACAACTTCCCTCTTTGTCATGAAGAGAGGAGCAATAGCCTTGGGAACACTCCAGAAGGTCGTCCTTCTGAGCAACCTGAGTTTCCTTGAGGTCACCTACCATGCCCTAATAATCTTAGCATCACTGGCACCCAGGGCTGCCCTTGGCCCAGAACTGACACTCTGAGTGTTTGTTGAATGAGTAATCAGGTGACAAAGTGGACCTGCAACACTTGCCATATCACGGCTCGTGTCACGGAGTGTGCAGAGGAACACACCCAGCCCTGAGGTCTGCTGGTGGGTTCCCCCAGCAAGGGGTCCCCCATCCCCTACTGCTTCCAGTTCCCACCTGGAAGAAGTGGATATTCTGTCTGGCTCCAGGAAAGCCCCTATTTCCTAGGATCCTGTTTCCACTTCAGGATTCATGTATTAGTCATTGGGCACAGTTCCTGAAGGCCAGCTCAACACTAGGCCCCAGGGGACCCAGTGAGAGGCAAACAAAGCCATCAGGGAGGCGGGGAGAGGGGGGTGGTGCGGGGGGAACTCGTGGAGCTCACAGTCTTCCAGGAAACACAGACCTCTGTTTTAGTTTCCTGCGGCTGCTGTAACAAAGTACAACAAACTGGGTGGCCTGAAACAACAGGAATTTATTCTCTTGCAGTTCAGGCAGCCGGGAGGCCAAAACTAAGATTTCAACAGGGTTGGTTCCTTCTGGAGGCTCCGAAGGAGAAACTGTTCCATGCACCTCTCCTGGCTTCTCGTGGTTGCCAACAATCCTTGGCGTTCCTTGGATTGTGGCGAATCACTCCAATCCCTGCCTCTGTCTTCACGAGGCCATCTCCCCTTCCTGTGTCTGTGTCTTCTTTTCTGTCTCTTATAAGGACACGTTGGATTCAGGGCCCATTTAAATCCAGGATGACCTCACCTTGAGATCCTTAATTTAATGACTTCTGCAAGACCCTCATGCCAAATAAGGTCACATTCACAGGTTCAGGCACACGGGCATATATCTTCTGGGGGTCCACCATTCAGCAGGCAAAGTAAGTACTTCCCACGACCGGAGAGCTTGGAGAGAGGATGCATGGTGGGCCCCGGGCACACAGGCCAAGGGATAGGAGCTTGTCAGGGTGCAGAGATGGGCCATTGGAGCTACGGCCCTGTGGTTGAGGCTCCTAGACAGACCAGGGGCGTGGACCAAGCAAGGCTGAGCTCAGAAGCATGAGGCCCTTGAGGCCTGGTGTGGGTGAAACAGAGAGAGCAGGAGAGAGTAAAGTGGAGCGTGCCCAGGAATGAGACAGGCCCAGAGTCAGGGCCCTTCTGAGACTGGCCCCCATGCTTGAGGCAGAGGAGAAGCCAGTTGAAAGACCTTGAGTCAGGAGGGACACGGCATGATTTGCTTTTGCCTGGAAGTTGGAGCGGACGTCTGGCTGGTTTGTCTCAATGGGGGCTCAACTTTCCTTGGGAAGATTATGCTGGGCATCAGTGTGGCCAGGCCTGACTCCAGATGAAATAGTTCATCAAAGTATTTTAAAGGCACATGGCTTTTTTGTGGGGGTCATCAGCAGAGGAAGGGTGAGAACTGACCTAGGTGCTCACAGGTGCCTTCTGGGTGCTGTAGGGCTTGGGGGGAGGGGGAATAGACCTGGGGATGATCCAGGGTGGAGCTGGGAGATCAGGGAGAAATTGGTTGTGGGAGGTGATGGGGCTGGACCAGGTGGTGACCAAGGAGGTGGTAGGAAATGACTGGAGATGTATTTTGAAAGGAGATCTACCCATTGGCCCTCCAGAAAGCAGCACTATTGCTGGGTTTTATGGTGACTTCCTGAAATCCAGCACCCAAAGGCAGCTGCTGGCACTGGGGCTGAGACTTGGGGCCACAGGACCTAGCCCAGTCAAGCCTACCTCCTCTGCTTCCCCTCAAGGCCCATCCCGCTGAGTCAGTCCTGTCCTGCCAAGCTAATAGGGGGAGTCAAACCACAGGCCACAAAGAGCCAGGTTCAAACTCTGAGATCACTCTGGCCGAGGCAACGTCTCTCAGCAATGTCCTTCCTGGGTCTAACCTGTCCCGCACATCTCGGGAGCAGGCCTCACATGCAACCCACACCTCCAGAGGGATGTCATAAGTGCTGGGGGAGGAGCTAAAGCATCACACCCATGAGTTGCTGTGCAACTTTGAACCCAGTGGCTCCCCTTCTTTGAGCCTCAGTCACCTCCTCTGTAAAATGGGGGAGATATCCAGTGGAATTACTCCAGCCAGCACATGGCCTGGCACACAGTAAGGGATAATAAATGTATCTATTTCTATCATGTTTCTGTTATGAAGACTGTGTTATTCACCACAACAGTTTAATAATAGCAGCTGGTGTTCACTGAGCAATTACTATCTGCCCAGCACCATTGTAGGCATTTGACACAGAATAGTTCATTTATCCTAGTATAATCATAATGACTTTAGGAAGGGGGTCCTGTTATGATCACCATTTTACAGAAGAGGCGACTGGGTATACAGGGGGAAGGGGCTCACCCTGGGTCCCACAGCTGGTGAGCAGTGCAGGTTATGGAGAAATATGACTGTATCCTACCCCACAACGTGAGATGAACTAGAGGTGGAAAAAAGACAAAGGATGAGAAAAACCATAGAATGGGTTAAAAAAAAACTTTGTGATTTAAGGGTACAAAGGGGCTCCTTAATGAAATGTCGCAGGCACAAACCACAAAATGTATATGTTCTATTACAGTGAAATTTAAAATTTCTTTCCAACGGGACTTCCCTGGTGGTGCAGCGGCTAAGACTCCCCACTCCCAAAGCAGGAGGCCTGGGTTCGATCCCTGGTCAGGGAACTAGATCCCACATGCTGCAGCTAAAAGATCCCTCATGCCACTACTGAAGATCCCGCATGCCGCAACGAAGATCCCAGATGCGGCGGCAACAAAAATCCTGCGTGCCGCAACTAAGACTCAGCACAGCCAAATAAATAAATGAATATTTTTTTTAAAATTTCTTTCCAACGAAGGATAACATGGACAAAGTGAATCGTCACATGACACAGTGGTAGACCACATCTGCAATGTCTAACACTGTAGCCACCTCACATGGTTGTTAGGAGAGCTACACTGTTTAATAAATATAAAGTTCTTAGATCAGTGCCTGGCACATAGGAAGCTCTTCCTAAACATTATCTATCATTATTGAAACTGACAAGGGTTCAATAACCCAGTGCTATCTAATAGAACTATGCAAGCCCATATGTGACTTTACATTTTCTAGTAGCCACATTAACATAGTAAAAAGAAACAGGTAAAAATAATTTTAATAATACTTTTTATTTAGCCCAGTATACCCAAATTATTGTCATCTTGACATGTAATCAGTATAGAAACTAATTAACGAGATGCGTTATTTTACATCCTCTTTGCATTCTACTAAGTCTTAGAAATCCAGAATGTATTTTACGCTCACAGCACATCTCAATTGGTATTAACCATATTTCAAGTGCTCAGTAACCACATGTGGAGAGCGGAGTGTCACATTAGACAGATCATATTGGACAGTGCAGATCTAGACTCTGTGAGGAACACGTGCAAATCAACAAGAAAAAGAGAGCAACCCAAAGAGCAAAATGGGCAAAGAGTATGAACAGGCAATTTACAGAAGAGGAGAACCTGAAGGCCATCATGCAAATAAGATACTCAAAGCGATTAGAAATCCGAGAAATGTAAAATAAAGCAATGGTGATGTCACTTGACAGTGAGTCAGAGTGGCAAGAAATAAAAGTTGCGTAATGCCAACGGCTGGTGGAGATGTGGGGACATGGGACCCTCCTGCAAAGCCACTGGATGTGATGGGGCTACCTAGTCTGGAAGGCCACATAGCAAAGCTGAGTATGCCCAGAGACCCAGTATCTCTGCATCCAGTACCCTCCCCTAGGGAGATTCTCACCAGGTCCCTAAGGGGGCATGTCCAAGGCTGTTCATTGTGCTGTGGGGAGGTGGAGGCTGCCTGGTTTCCATCCTTGGGGGACAGAGGAGTAAGATGTGAGGGACGCACCCCCTGAGACACCTAGCAGAAGTTAGAAGAAAAGAGATTCAAGAGATTAGCAATACAGCTGGATCTTCAAAGCAGAATGCAAAACAAACAAACAAGTAGTACAGTACTGAGTGGGTGAAAAAAGTAAAAAACCAAATATAATAGAACACCCATATAAAACAATGCACATTTTCAAGGAAAGACACAAGCAAGGGTGCTTATTAAACCTACTGGAGGGTTGCCGCTGGGGATGGGAGGGGAATAGGGGTATTTTTTTCAGGTATTTATCTTAAAATTTTCAAAGCTATAGAAAACTTACAAGAATAGTAAAATGAGAGACTTCCCTGGTGGTCCAGTGGGTAAGACTCTGAGCTCCCAATGCAGGGGGCCAGGGTTCGATCCCTGGTCAGGGAACTAGATCCCCACATGCACGCCGCAACTAAGAAGTCCTCACATGGCAACTAAACATTCCCACAGGCTGCAGTGAAGATCCCACATGCTGCAACGAAGACCAGGTGCAACCAAAATAAATAAATTAATTTTAAAAAAAAGAATAGTAAAATGAATACCCATATACCACTCTCCTGGATTCAGTGACAGTTGTTACTATTTTGCCATATTTGCTTTCTCTATCTCCCTATATGTTAATAGGAATGTATACCATCTTATAATATTGTATATAAAATGTATATATATATAATTTTTTTCTGAAACATGTTGACAGTTGCAGGCATCATGAATTTAACACTAAATAATTCAGTGAGTATGTCCTAAGAATAAGAACATTCTCTTGTCTAACCACAGTACAACACTCACACTCAGGAAGTTTAACATGGATATGGTATTATCTATTGGGTTTGCCCAAAATTTCGTTCGGTTTTTTCCATAAGATGGCTCTAGTAGCACTTAGTTGTCTTTAACTTCATTCGAAACAATTTTTTCAGATTGTATTGTGACAGCTGTCATATCAGCGTGCATTAAAAAAAAATATCAAAATTGGTGAATTTTTGTGTAGTAGCCATTTTAATCTCGAAGATGGAAGGAAAAAAAGTAACATTTTCGGCATATTACGCTTCGTTATTTCAAGAAAGGTAAAAACGCAACTGAAACGCAAAAAAAAAAGATGTGTGCTGTGTATGGAGAAGATGCTGTGACTGATCGAATGTGTCAAAAGTGGTTTGTGAAGTTTTGTGCAAGAGATTTCTCGCTGGATGTTGCTCCACGGTTGGGTAGACCAGTTGAAGTTGACAGAGGTCAAATCGAGACATTAATTGAGAGCAATCAACGTTATACCAGATAGCAGGCATTCTCAAAATATTCAAATCAAGCATTGAAAATCATTTGCACCACCTTGATATTTGGGTTCCATGTAAGTTAAGCGAAAAAAACCTTCTTTTGTTTTTTTGGTACACGGGCCTCTCACTGTTGCGGCCCCTCCCGTTGCGGAGCACAGGCTCCGGACGCGCAGGCTCAGCGGCCATGGCTCACGGGCCCAGCCGCTCCGCGGCATGTGGGATCTTCCCGGACCGGGAAACGAACCCGTGTCCCCTGCATCGGCAGGCGGACTCTCAACCACTGCGCCACCAGGGAAGCCCGAAAAAAACCTTCTTGACCTTATTTCTGCATGTGATTCTCTACCGAAAAGTAACAAAAACATTCCATTTTTTAAACAAATGGTGATGGGCGATGAAAAGTGGATACTGTACATTAATGTGGAACAGAAGAGATCCTGGGGCAAGCAAAGTGAACCACCACCAACCACACCAAAGGCCGGTCTTCATCCAAAGAAGGTGATGTTGTGTATATGGTGGGATTGGAAAGGAGTCCTCTATTATGAGCTCATTCCAGACAACCAAATGATTAATTCCAACAAGTACCGCTCCCAAGTAGACCAACTGAAAGCAGCACTCGACAAAAAGCGTCTGGAATTAGTCAACAGAAAACACATAATCTTCCATCAGAATAATGCAAGACTGCATGTCTCTTTGATGACCAGGCAAAAACTGTTACACCTTGGCTGGGAAGTTCTGATTCATCGGCTGTATTCACCAGACATTGCACCTTCAGATTTCCATTTATTTTGGTCTTTACAAAATTCTCTTAATGAGAAAATTTCCATTCCCTTGAAGACTGTAAAAGGCACCTGTAACAGTTCTTTGCTCAAAAAGATAAAGTTTTGGGATGATGGAATTACGAAGTTGCCTTAAAAATGGCAGAAGGTAGTGGAACAAAACTGTGAATACACTGTTCAATAAAGTTCTTGGTGAAAATGAAAAATGTGTCTTTATTTTTAACTTAAAAGACGAAGGAACTTTTTAGCCAACCCCATAATGTCCAGTTAACATTCAAATATCCTAGGTTATCCCTAGAATATGCTTCATTGCTGTTTTACCTTTTTTTTGAAATTTTTATCAAGGACCCAATCAAGGATCAAACATTGATTTTGGTTGTCTTCTCTCTCTCTCACTTTTTTAAAAAATATTTATTTATTTGGCTGCATTGGGTCTTATTTGCGGCACGTGGGCTCTTCGGTGCAGCATGAAGGATCTTTCACTGCAGCACACAGGCTTCTCTCTCTAGTTGTGGCACACGGGCTCTAGAGCACATGGGCTCAGTAGTTGTGGCGCTCAGGCTTAGGTGTCCCACAGCATGCGGGATCTTAATTCCCTAATCAGGGATCGAACCCACGTCCCCTGCATTGGAAGGCAGATTCTTAACCACTGGACCACCAGGGAAGTCCCTGTCTTCTCTCTTTTGTCTCCTTCAATCTAGAACTGTTTCCCAGTCATTCATTTGTTTAATTAATGGATTGATTTTGCCTTTCATGACATAGATCTGTTTGAAGAGTCCAGACCATTTTGTTTTTGTTTGTGTTTTTGTTTTATAAAGAATGTCCCTCCATCAGGATGTGTCTGTGTTTTTCCTAGTTATTAGATTCAGGTTAAACATTTTGGGCAGGACCAAGTTCTTTGAAAGTGATGTTGTGCCCTTCTCAGTAACACATCACAGCAGGGAACACAGTGAGGACAGCCTGTTCCAGCAGTGGTGAAGTTTTTTGATCACTTGGTTGAGGTGGTGACTGCCAGTTTTCTCCGCTGTGCCTTTTCCAAGGTACCTTTTCGCCATTGAAATTAACAAGTAATCTGTGGGCTGGTTCTTTGAGACTGAATATCCACTTCCCCATTGACAAAGCACTGCCTGAATCAATCATTCATCTGGTGGCTGCACAATGGTGCTTTTCTAACTCAAACTTGCCTTCTGTATGTATTAGCTGGCATTCCAGAACTCTCTCCCTCCATCCCCCAAAAGGGACAGAGGTAGCACTAAAATCTGAGCTCCTCACCAGCTGAGGCTTCCAGCCTCTTGAGCTATAAAATCAAGTAGGAAGGAGACGTCCGGTGTTGCTCTGTGCCCTTGGGCAACCCCTCCCCCCTCCCTGGGCACATCCTCATCAGTCAACAGGTGGATTCATGTGGATTCTGCTCAGAACTCTGCTGTCCCCATGTCCCACATACTGTCCTCTGCAGGTGTGTAGGAGGCAGCTCAGACGCCAGGCACAAGCAGGGCAGTGGACACTCCCACAGAGGGCACTGGCCTAGCCAGAGGCAACCGATCACTCAGTGGGGGTGGCAGAGGTCAGCAGAACAGGAAGAGAAAGACAATAGCTGTGCCTGTTGCCACAGCAGTTTCAGTATTTGCCAGCTGGGTGGGGCCGGCCGGGCAGCCCTCAGCAACTAAGCCCAGGGCCCACTCTCCCCTCTCACTTTGTCCCTCTGCAAGCCCTAGCGAGGCCTGGAAAACGCAGCAGCTCACCCAGGGAACTGCAAAGACCCAATCGTTCATTGAGGTTTGAACAGTTAGAGGTCTCCAAGAACTACAATTCCCAGAACACACAGAGAACTCCTGGTCCGGCCCCAGCTGTCTGAGTGGCTGGCTTGTTCCTAGAACAAGGCAATCTCACCTGTCCTAGGAACTGAGCCTCCCCGCCTGGGCAAGGTGCGTTTGGGTCTTTGTTTCTTGGACCTGCTCCTGCCGGAGAAATCCCGGTTTCAAGCCAAACCGGGAGATGGTGAGATTACCTAGTTCTTTCATTCACACACGTGTACTGAGACCCTGCTCTGTGCCAGTCTCGGAAGTGGGACGGGAGCAGGGAGGTTGCGGGGAGCGGGAACAGAGATGTAATAGACAGGCTCATGAAAGTCAGCTCCCTGAGAGCAGAGGCTTGGGTCGGCTGGGCACCCTTTGTAATCTAGCACTTAGTATGTGCTCAATAAATATTCGTTGGTCAGCCAGCAAGCGAACAGGCTATCTTGCCCTTGTTTTCCGTTCCATTGCACCCGAAAGGTGCTTTGCTAGCTGCTTTGCTAGTTCCTACGATATTGTACTCTCCTAAAGTGTGCTGTATCGCTCTGTCCGACCTCCAAGCCTTTAAACGCCCTGTTCCCTTTACCAGGAACACATTCAGTCAGCTTATTCGTCGATGTGTCTGTAGAGATAGGACAGAGCCTGGCACGGAGCAGGGGCACATTAAATATTTGATGAGCGAATGAATGAATGAATGCCCTTGTCCATTGTCCATCCAGGACGCCGGGACACTCGGGACCCTCCCTATTCATCTCAGTCCCCCGCCCGCCCAGAATGAATGCATCTTTTTACCGCCCCGAGGACGGCCGGGCTGGGGCATGTGCAGGCCAGGCAGAGGACTGGATTGGGGGCTGCCCTTGGCCCCCTCCAGGGTCTCCTAAAGGGTCCGTTTTTCTGGACTTTGGGAGTTTGCATCCCCTCCCCGAAACTCAGCCTCGGTCAGCTGACTCCCACGACCAGCCTCCCGCCCTCTTACCACCCAGGGCACCCCACACGGACACCCAGCCAACAGCACGTGGTCAAGGGGCTCCAGCTTCCCATTGGCCGCTGGCCTCCTTCCTTCCCCGAGATTGGCCCGGCCCCAGCCGCAGCTCCCCCCTCCGCAGCCTTGCGGTGGTACAGCCCGCCGCGGCTTAGGAGGGGCGGGAAGGTCCAACGCCCCGCGGCGCGGGGGAGGTGTCACGAAGAGCAGGGATCCCTTTGGAATGTTTCCTTCGGGTCCCCCGGGGCGGGGCGGCGCGGCTTGGAGCGGATTGGCCGCGAGCGCCGGGCTGCCGCTCCTGATTGACCGGACGCGGGCCCTGGCCCCGCCCCCCGGTCGTGGCTGAGGGAGAGGCCCCGGCCTGAGTTTGCGGAGGGCCGAACCCGGCGCTCACAGGGCGGTAGCGGCGGCGCCGCAGGTGAGTGTCACGCGCGGGCGGGGCGCATCGCGGCCGCTTGGGGGATCCCGGCGCGGACCCGCGGGGATCCGGCCGATTCTGCGGTATGGGGCCGGCCCCATGGACGCGGCTGGAAGTCTAGGCTGAGCGGGGGGATGCCCGAGGCCCCTTCCCAGAGGGCCGCCTGCCTTCCCGCTGGGGGCAGGGGTAAACGCCTCCCGCCACCGGGATGGGGTCTCCAGCCGCACCTCAGCCCCCTGCACCTCTGGACAGTTCCCATCCCGGCGGGGACAGGCTCAGGATCGGTATTTCTGAGCCCTGCCCGGGCAACTCCCCGAAGCTGGCCCAGTCCCAATCCTCCAGGGCCTAGGGGGACCTTGGGAGGACCGAGGTTCCGAAGATAATAATGAAAAAATCACCCCGGCTAGCATTTATTGAACACTTCCGTGTCAGGTATTTACCACATATTTATCATTGATTCTCAATACCTCATGGAAGGTGCTGTTACTTCTTTCAGAGCTGAAGCAGCAGACCCAGAGAGGTGGAGTGACTTGCCCAAGGTCCCACAGCGAGTAAGTGGCAGATCTGGGACTCAAACCCATGCCTCAGAGTCCAGAACTGGAGTCTCCACCACTATACGAGATGCCCGGTGGCTCCAAAGCTCAGGTGTTTCTGACCAGCTCCTTCCATTCCACTCCCTCCAGCCAGACACGCCATCTGGGGCACACCTGCTGGTCTTTGCTTTCACCAGCTGCTCAAACAGGAAGCTGTCCCCATGGCCCTTGTGCTCTGAGCTGGAAAAGGCAAGGCCAGAATACCTGGGTCCTGAGAAGAGAGTGACATCTGCGGGAGAGATAGGCAGGGGTCCAGGTTCTGTGCCTCTTGGGCCCCCCTGGTAAGCCTGGGCCCAGGACGGTAGGCGTTCTCCCTGGAAACACCCAGGAGCCGGTTTTTCAAGACTGATTCAGAGGCCCTCCTGCCCTCCTCTCTCAAGCAATACCCTGCTGAAAGAGGAGCCTGGGCGTGGTGTCCCCCCACCAGCTTTTGTGAGCTCCCAGGAACCCCCTTCCCCACTTTTTGCTCCCCTCACTGCAACTCTGTATGGCTGTGAGCTTGTTGAGTTTCAGGCCCTTCCCAGGGAAGAGAGGGTGGGGATGCTGGGATTGTAGCCAACCTGCTCGATGCCCGGGGCTGAAACTCCTTTTCTCCGTACCTGTGTTCAGGTTTGAGGGGAGACTGGGAATGTGGTGGGGAGGTGGCAGATAGCAGGTCTACAGTGGGCATGTTCTGAGGATAGGGGAACTCAGAGAGTAGTCAGAATGAGGGCATAAGACACATTCCTTCATTCTACACATATTTTTTAAGCACCAACTATGTGTCAGGTACTGTTCTTGGCACAGAGGATACAATAGTGAACACAACAAAAATCCCTGCTCTTGGGAAGCTGCCATTCTAATGGGGGGGAAACAGGCAACAAACAAGTTAACAAGTAAATAAAGAAAATACTTGCAGAGGGTGATAAATGTTATGAATAGAATATGAAGGAGTGGCATGGTAGAATCTGTGGGCAAAGGGGGAATCTCAGAGGAGGTAACTTTGGAGCCGAGATCTGAATGACAGAAAGAAGCCAGCCTTGTAGAGATCAGGCAGGGGGCACAGCCAAGGCAAAGGCTCTGAGGATGGACCAATCTTGGCATGGTGTGCCTGGGGCAGGAGAGGACCCAAAGCGGTGATTCTGCAGGGGTCTGGGGGTTTCCTCCATCAGGTGGGAAACCGTTGTAAGATTTGAGGCTGGGGAGTGACGCTATCTGGTTTACGTTTTAAAATAGAGACATGAAGTTAAATAACAACCTAAGACTGGAAGACAAGAGTTCTGCCAGGGCAACATGTAATTAAGTTCATGGGCCTGAGTAGTTTGGACCACAGGGCCGGTTCCAACAGGCTGGGGCAAGCTGGGGAGGCTTCCTGGATGAGGTGGCCTGGAGTAGGCCTTGGCAGGCAGAGAGGACCGGGATGTTCCTGGGCAGGGCAAGGGAAGAAGCAATAATGACAATAATAATAACAACTTCCTTAGATTGATGTCAGGCAAAGTGATAATTGAGTTACTTGCATAATCTCTTTGGCTTCCCATAAGCACTCTGAGAGACAGGAATTCTGCCTGTTTTTCAGATGAGGAAACTGAGGCCCCATCAAGTGAAGTGACTTCCCCACAGCCACACAGCTGGTAAGTAACAGGGGTGGGAGTTGAACCCACACTACTGTGCTTCTTCTGGCCTGGAAAGCAAATTCATTAATCACCCACTTTCCTCACCACCATTATTACCCTCTCCCAGGTGAGGACACAAAGCCAGCATGAACCAGGGCATCAAGTGTAGGCAGAGTAAGGATGTTGGGAATTGGTGATCAGGATGTAGGGACCCTGGGAAAAGGAGGGAGTTTGAATCTTGGCAACTGACTGAAAGATGATACAGATGGAAATAGTAGTAATTGTCACCAGCATTTATGCAACTCCTATTGTGTGCCAGGAACTGTTCCAAGCACATGTATGATTTCCTTGGAACTCAGAGAGGTTAAGACACTTGCCCAAAGTCACACAGCTAGTAAGTGGCGAATCCAGGTTTCAGATTTATGTTCTTAGCATTCTGCTAAGATGTATGGGGGGTGGTTGGAGGGGAACCAGAGGAGGTGCTGATGTGGGGGAGTTTTTTGGGGTGTTTTTGATTTTGTTTTGGTAGCATCATTGAGTGTAGTAAAATAACTTGACAGAGCAGTACTGGTTTATTCATTCAGAATTATTTTATTTCTAGTATCTAGAACATATAGATTGCATTGCAATTAAAAACAGATTCAGTCCCTGATCGGAGAACTAAGATTCCACAAGCCATGCAGCATGGCAAAAAAACCAAAAAAACCCAAAAAAACCCGCAGTTTTAAAAAATGGGCAAAGACTTAAAACAGGCAGTTCACAGAAGGGCAAATCCAAATGGCTAATAAATGTATTAAAAGTCATTTAGCATCATTGATTAGGAAGGGAGTGAAAAACAAAATGACAATATCTTCGTTGCTAAATGAAGCACTTATTCTGTCCAGAGTTATGCTGGGAAGCAAGGGATGAGGGACTACAGAGTTAGGACTCGTACTTTTGCCAGGGAGACAAGACCCTACTGAGGGCAGATGCTACAGCCTGTGCTTCTGTGGCTCCCCAGAGCTGCAGAGACTGGTGGGCTGGTGAATATTAGGATCATTCGTTCATCCATTCCACAAATATTTATTAAGCAGCTGCTATATGCCAAGCACTGTTTTCTGCACTGAGAGGAATGAATAAGACAGGCAGAGTTCCCTGCCCTTTCAGAAAACAGACAATGAACAAGCTAAATGAATGAAATATGTTTTCCACCTGAAAGAGGTGAGAGAGTGAGTTGTGTGGATACCAGAGGGCACAGCCAGTGCAAAGGCCCTGAGGCTGAACTTCGCCTGGTGTGTTGAAGGAACAGGGAGGAGACCCATGTGGCTGGAGGGAATGAGCTGGGGGAAAGTGGGAGGAGATGAGGGCATGCAGGTCATATGGGCAGATCATTTGGGGCCTGTGGGCCAAGGGGAGGACATTGACTTTTACTCCAGGTGAGGTAGGAGCCCTGGGAGGGGTTGGAGGAGAGGACAGATGTGATATGAGTTATGTTTTACAGTATCACTCTGGCTGCTGGATTGACAAGAGACTGCTGGGGGCAAGGGTGGAAGTTGGGAGACACAGAGAAGGCAACTGCACTGATCTAGGTGAGTGCTGATGGGGCTGGATCAGTGATATTAGAGGAGGTGTTGGAGAACAGATGAATGAATGAATGAATGAATGAGGAGAGGAGGTGTTGGAGAACAGATGAATGAATGAATAAATGAATGAGGATGGTGCAGCCCTGGGGCTCATCTGAATCCAGGACGACCCCCTGGAAGAGAAGCAGAAAGTCCCCTTTACACAGAAAAAGATAATTTGGCATAATTTGATCCTCATCACAACCAGGCGGATGGAACGTCCCCATTTGCAGACCAATCTCTCTGAGGCCCAGAGAGATTGAGTCACTTATGGGACAGCGTCACAGTGACGAACTTGGGCTTGAGAATCAGACCTGAGGGTGCAGCCAGCTTCTGTGACTTTGGACATGTGTCTTAAAAATTAAATCTGGACTCTTTCCCAGCCTGCAAGCCCCCCCCACCCCACCCCGAGTCACCTCTTTTACCTGCTGTCTTCGTGTTCTCCCATTGCTCACTTCACTCCGATCAACCACACTGGTCTCCAGCTGATCTGTGAGTCTGCTCAGAACCCCCCCGACTGCCACCTCACTCAGACCAAAAGCCCAAGTTCTCCCTCTGGCCTACAGGGCCCTCCACAGTCTGCCTGTTACTTCTCTGCCCTCACCTTTTCCTGTTGTCCCCCTTACTCTGATCCAACCACATATGCCTCCTTGCTGTTCCTCAAACATGCCAAGCACATCCCCACCTCAGGGCCTTTGCACTGGCTGTTCTCTCTGCCCGAATGTTCTTGCCTCATATCCTCCTATGGATATTTCTTCCTGTCTTTCAAGTCTCAGATTCATCCTCACCTTCTCAGGGAGGCCCTCCCTGAGCTTGTCTGTAGAACTTGTCTTGTTTTATTGTCTTCATAGCATTCTTAGAAATTATATTAGATATTTACATGTTTGCTTGCTCACTGTATATCTTCTCCTCTGGACTATGCTTCCGCACAGCATGGACAGAGCCCCAGCTAGCTAGCCTTCTGCAGCACCTTAGGCATGAATTAGAAAAATGCCACGCTTCCTCCCATCAGACACATCACCAGACCAGGGTCTGGTGCTTTTGCACAGTGAACAACCAGTGTAACTGCTCCTGGTGGCCCTAGTCAGGGACCTTGTTGCTTGTCTTTTTTTTTTTTCTTTCTTTTTTTTAATAATAGAAGTTTTTAAAATATTGCCAGCATACATTTTGTGCAGTGGTTCAATAATAAGCTTGAGTTATTCAGAGATTTTTTCTCACCTTCATAGGTACATTTGGTAGCACACTTTTATGAAATTATTAATTACAGCTTTGAATTATAGTTTTTTAAATTAATTGATTAATTAATTTATTTTTGGCTGTGTTGGGTCTTCGTTGCTGCGTGTGGGCTTTCTCTAGTTGTGGCGAGCAGGGCCTACTCTTCGTTACAGAGTGCAGGCTTCTCATTGTGGGCTCCAGTAGTTATAGCTCATGGGCTCTAGAGCACAGGCTCAGTAGCTGTGGCACACGGGCTTAGCTGCTCCGCGGGATGTGGGATCTTCCCAGCCCAGGGCTTGAATCCATGTCCCCTGCATTGGCAGGCAGATTCTTAACCAATGTGCCACCAGGGAATTCTGAATTATAATTAATTAAAGATTTTTTTTTTTTTTTTTGGCTGTGCCATGCAGCTTGCAGGATCTTAGTTCCCCAACCAGGGATTAAACCCAGGCCCGGCAGTGAAAGGGCTGAGTCCTAACCACTGGACTGCCAGGGAATTCCCTAATTAAAGCTTTTTAAAACATATACACACACGTGTATGTATCTCCTTAAACACATACACATATTATATATATACACATACGTATGTATGTGTATTTGTAAACTCTCAGGATTTATCCATATAGGGTTGTTTTCTTCATCCATTAACCATTCATCAGAGGCTCCTTATTTACTCCGGGTAAGGAAATGTGGAACCTTGCTTGTCTTATTGAAGGCAATATCCATACTGGTGCATGGGATATAGTAAGTGCCCAAAACATTTGTTAGAAGGGAGGGAGGGAGAAAGAGAGAAAGAAAGAGAGTAGAGGGAGAGGAAAGAGAAAAGTATGTCCATCAGGACAGGTTTTGCTGCAATAACAAACATCTCCAAAATCTTAGTGGCCAAACTCAACAAAGGTTTATTTTTTTTTTGTTCCTGCTACATGTCCATTGCAGCTCAGCGGGGGGTTCCATTCATTGTCATCACTCAGAGCCTGGCCTGATGAGGCCACCACCACATCAAATGAGGCTGGTCACCCTACTAGGAGAAAGGGACTTCTGGAGGCTCTTGCTCCAGTAATTAAATGCTTCAGCCTAGAAATGTCATGTGTCACTTCCTCTCACAACTCACTGGCCAGTACTGGTCACATGCCTGTCCAGTCACGAGGAGGCCAGTAAGTGCCATCTGCCTACATGCTTTGAAGGGGGGAGTCAGAAATTTTCAGCACACAGCATTAATGACTGTGACCAGTAGAACAAAAAAGAGAAAATGTAGGCTGTGAGTTTCCATTTTTGCATCTGTTAAATGGGCATAATCACATATTACGGTATATCACATAATCACATCGTGGGGGTGATAATATGGTCCCCATGATGTGGTGTGAGGGTTAAGATACAGAGCAGTTAGCATGGGGTTATGATAGATATTAGCTGATATTATCACTTCTGTGCAAGTGCTGGGACCGGATTTTTTTTTTTTTTTTTTGCGGTACGCGGGCCTCTCACTGCTGTGGCCTCTCCCGTTGCGGAACACAGACTCCGGACGCGCAGACTCAGCGGCCATGGCTCACGGGCCCAGCCGCTCCGCGGCATGTGGGATCTTCCCGGACCGGGACACGAACCCGTGTCCCCTGCATCGGCAGGCGGACTCTCAACCACTGCGCCACCAGGGAAGCCCCCGGATTTTTTTTTTATTTTAAGTGAAACAAGTAAAGTGTTTATTAGGAGGAAAAAGAGTACGTGTAAATAGGTACATACGGGCGGACTCAGAGAGAGTCGTGCCTTCGTGGTAGTTTGAATCGCTTATATGGGGCGTTTCTTCTGGGTTTCCTTTGGCCAATCATCTTGCTTTGCCTGGCTCCGAGCTGGGACCGGATTTCGAACTGAGGCCAGTCTGTTCTCTAATTATGTCATTGGACCTGTAGGGGCGAGGCGGCCCGAGGCCACTGCCCAGGCCCTGAGCCCCTTTCCCTGTCCTGCAGATCTCCTGGGCGTGCCCTCTCTTCTCGCTGCTCATGCCGCTGGGACTGGGGCGGCGGAAAAAGGCGCCGCCTCTGGTGGAAAATGAGGAGGCAGAGCCAGGCCGTGGTGGGCTGGGTGTGGGGGAGCCGGGGCCCCTGGGCGGAGGTGGGGCAGGGGCCCCCCAAATGGGCTTGCCCCCCCCTCCCCCTGCCCTGCGGCCCCGCCTTGTGTTCCACACCCAGCTGGCCCATGGCAGCCCCACTGGCCGCATCGAGGGCTTCACCAACGTCAAGGAGCTGTACGGCAAGATTGCTGAGGCCTTCCGGCTGCCAGCCGCTGAGGTACCCACTAGGGAGCCGGGCACCAGGGTCCCTGATGGTGAGCTAGAGAGAAGCCTGAGCGGGCATCCTGTTTGTGAGCTGTGGCTCAGGTGGCGAAGCTGCAGATACTGAGGCCTTACCCCAGTGAATTATGGGGAACTGGAGGCCAGGGCTGGATGCTGAATTTCATCAGGCATTGGGAGGCCTGTACCCCATTGGTTTGTGGCGAACTGGAGGCCACAGGCGGAGGCGGCATTCCCATCAGGCTTTGAGAGGCCTGTGCCGCAGGGGATTGTGGGGGCAGGTGGCCACAGCTGGATGCTGAGTTCCTATCAGGCATTAGGAGACCTGCAGCCCAATGTATTGTGGGGAACTGGAGATCAGGACTGGATGCTGAATCCCCATCAGGCACTGGGAGGCCTCTGCCCCGGTGGATTGTGAGAATGGATGGCCAGGGCTGGATGCTACATTCCCATCATACATTGAGAGGTTTGCAGCCCAGCGGATTGTGGGGACTGGAGGTCAGGTGCCACATTCACTTCTCCATGATTCACTGGGAGGTCCCACCCCAAGGACGTTGGGTGCCAAAGGAAGGGAAGCAAGGAAGGTGACAGTGGGACTGAGCAGGAAGTAGATGCAGGGGTCTCAGTAGGCAGGATGGGTATCTGTGCCCCTTCATTCATTCCACAAGCATTTTCTGAGCACCCACTGTGTGCCAGGCTCTGTACCCCGGAAACAGCAGGGAGTTTTTGCTAGGACAGAAACCCAGCCCTAGTGGGGCCCTGCCCTGGCTCTGGGGTGGTCAGACACTGTGATGGGGACCCCCAGGCCTTTCCCAACTCCTCGCTTCCCCCTCAGGTGGCGATTAGCAAAGGGCACAGGAAGGAGGCGAGGGTTGAATATCTCCCACCCCTGTAGGTGATGTTCTGCACCCTCAACACCCACAAAGTGGACATGGACAAGCTCCTGGGGGGCCAGATCGGGCTGGAGGACTTCATCTTCGCCCACGTCAAGGGGCAGCGCAAGGAAGTGGAGGTGTTCAAGTCGGAGGAAGCGCTGGGGCTCACCATCACAGACAACGGGGCTGGCTATGCCTTCATCAAGGTGCCTGGGGGTGGGGCGCCCAGAGTCCTGAGGGTAAGGCCTACCCATGGGACCCAACGGCAGAGCCACAGGGGCTGACAGCTCCTTTCCCCACAGCGCATTAAGGAGGGCAGCGTGATTGACCACATCCAGCTCATCAGCGTGGGTGACATGATCGAGGCCATCAACGGACAGAGCCTGCTGGGCTGCCGGCACTACGAGGTGGCCCGGCTGCTCAAGGAGCTGCCCCGAGGCCGCACCTTCACGCTGAAGCTCACAGAGCCCCGAAAGGCCTTTGGTGAGGAGCTGCCTCCTGCAGCCTAGATGGTCCCCTTCACTTGGGCCCTGGTTGCAGTGCCAAGGGCCACCAGCAGGTGGTGCTCAAGCCCAGCGGGTCACAGTGGAAAGGGGGTGGGGGCAGCTCCACCCTGCCCTGGGGAGGGGCTGCTGGCTCTCCGCCCAGCCTGGGAGGAGGATGGAGGCGAGGAGGAAGCTGCCCACACACCCAGCTTCCAGGAGCCATTAGCCCAGCCAAGCGCCCCCAACCCTGGCCAGTTCCCCACCCCGCAAGAAGCCAGGCTTGGCTGCCCAGTGCCAGCGCCCCCACTCTTTTGTCTGGCTTCATTAACTCTCAGGAATGGGCCCAAGGCCCCTGGGGTGGTGGTGGGGGACTCTGACACACTTCCCCAGGCAGATAGGGCTGGTCTGTGGCCCAGCAGCTATACCCCCTTGGCCTTGGGGAAAGCAGCTGGGGACCCAGGACCCACCCCGTTCCTGTCCCTCAGGCCCTGGGAAGAGAAGTGGCCCCCTCCAGTCTCCCCTCCAGACTTTTCCATTCCTAGCCCCTGGCTGCACCTCCTATACCTGTCCCAAGCCTGAGTCAGGAGTCATGCCCTCCTGGGGTCACCTCAGCCTCCAATTCCCCCAAAGCCTACAGAAGCTTGGAGAAGGTGGAGGATTGTCTGAGGCCGGGACGCCTGGGTTCCTGCCCAGAACATGCTGGAATTGGGCTTCTCCAGCCCTCACCCCTTCCCTGTCTCCCACAGACATGATCAGTGTGCGTTCAGGGGGTGGCCGCCCAGGCTCCGGTCCCCAGCTGGGCACTGGCCGAGGGACCCTCCGGCTCCGATCCCGGGGTCCTGCCACAGTAGAGGATCTGGTGAGTTGTTCCAGCTGGGCCCCAGCCCCCCTTCCCTGTGAAATTCATAGGCGGCCGCATCACCTCTTAGTTGAGGGGCTCTGGGCACTGGATGCAAACCCACCTCCCAGCTCTGGGACCTTTCTTGGGCAAGTGGACCTCAGTTTCCTAATCTGTAAAATGGGGATAGTGATACTGACACTTTCACGGTTGTCACGAGGATGAACTGTGTGTTTCTATACCGAAAGTGGTAAAAATTGTACAAGGCACTTAGTAAGTACAATTACAATTATATTCACATTATTATGATGTTGTTGTCCCTCTTCCCGCCCCCCAGCCGTCAGCCTTTGAGGAGAAGGCCATTGAGAAGGTGGATGACCTGCTGGAGAGTTACATGGGCATCAGGGACACAGAGCTGGGTGAGTGGGCGGCGCCTGGGTCTGGGGATGGGTGGAGTTTAGGGGAAGGCGCTTCTAGGTCCTGTGGGGCTGGGTCCACCCTGAGCACCTCTGTCATCTGTGCCTCCATTCTGCTGCCCCCCCCCGCCCCCCGCAGCGGCCACCATGGTAGAGCTTGGAAAGGACAAAAGGAACCCAGACGAGCTGGCTGAGGCCCTGGATGAACGGCTTGGTGACTTCGCCTTCCCGGATGAGTTTGTCTTTGACGTCTGGGGAGCCATTGGGGATGCCAAGGTTGGCCGCTACTAGGCCTCCCGCTGGACCTTGAGATGACTTGGGCCAGGCCTGGAGGGAGCCTCTGTGGTGGAGACACCATGGGCTAGACCCCAGCGTCCAGCTCGGGCCCAGCTTAGTAGCCCGAAGATGATGCGGAGCGGAAGTGGGGCCCGACCTCTGCCCACCTCCAGTCGGTACCACCCCCTCAACGGTTCCCAGCCTGGCTGGGGTCCCCAGCCCCCGACCCCACCCCCGCCCTGTTCCCCACCTACCTCAGCCGGGTCAGGCGCCGGGAGGGACCAGCCAGATTGGGCGGCCACCCCCGCCCCCAGTACTTTCCGCCTCAGCTGCCAAACTGGTCCCTCTATCTCCCTGGGGCCTTGGGTTCTGTTTGGGGGGTCGTGACCTCCCTAGTTTCCTGACGCAGGGCATGCAGAAGGGGGGGTGTCCCCCTCAGCAAACGCAATAATACCCTCCCCCTGCGCCACCTCCGTCCCCCCAGAGGAGCCCCCACTATGGAGTCTGTTACCTCTGCATTTGAAACATGAGTCTGCTGTGAAGCCCCCAGACGCCCTCCCTCTCCTGCCCCCCTGTGTCTCCCTCCGCTCAGCCCCAGACAGAAGGGGCAGGAGGGATGATGGTGGTGGGCTTTCATATCTGAATTTGCCGTCTGGAAGATAAAGAATCTGCTGTTGGACCTGCGTGGCGGCTTCGGGATGGGAGAGGGGGGTGGGCCGGGGCTGGGAAAGAATGCAGCAGCTGAAATCCATCCTCTTTGGGCTCCGAATTGAATTAGGAGCTGGCCCCCGCCGCCCGCCCCCTCCCGCCCGTTCCGCCTGAGGAAGCTCTTGGCCGCAAGCCACCAGGCTTCCAGGCAAGGCTGGAGCTTCTCGGCTTGCTGAGGGTGCAAATCTTGCTTCCTCTCGAACAAGGCTCTTGCCACCCCTGGCCTGATGGGAACGGTGGGCAGGAGGCTGTGGGTCCTTGCCTGCTCCAAGCCAGGGCCCTGGAGAGCCCCAGGGCCAGGAGGCATGGACAAAGAAAGATGGGGTGGGCTGAAGATGGAGTCTCAGGCCTGCCCCGCTGTGTGTTGATGGAGAGGAACCCCACCCCGAGGCTGGGGGGGGGGAGTCACGATGCAGCCCGACCTCAGCTGACTCTGGACATGGGGGGTCCGCCAGCGCCCGTGGAGCGCCATACTTTGTACCGGATGTGCTTGTTTTGACAACCCGCTTCATCCTTAAGGATTAAGGCAGGGATCAGGGAAGGGCGGGGGGTGGGGGTGGGGGTGGCGTCCTGGCCAGACCTGGAGGGAAGGGCAAGGATTGAAGTGGAGGGAAGCAGGCCAGAGGTCCCCGCAGGAATGTTTGGGGGCAAGTTGAGAGGGGAGGTCTAAGCCCGCCCGCTCCCCATTTCCAACATGCAGGCAATGGGCCGTGGGAGGGGGCAGTGGGGAGGACCACCTGGACGGGGGCTGGGATGGGTTACTCTGGGCATCGCTGGGCACCTGTGGGCACTTCGTGTGTCTGTGCTAATATACAGTTCTGGTTTTGAAGGGGTGAGGCTGTGTGAGTCTGGGTGTTGAGGAGGTAGGACTGTGTCTCTCAGAGTGTTGGTGGTTTGTGACTGTGTTGAGGGAACGGGGCGTGATGACTGTCTTCGCGTTCCAGGGTGTTTGTGGATGTCACTGGCAGGGCTTCTGTGTGGAGTGTGGCCGTGCGACAGCATGTGTGCCTCTGGGTGTTGCTGTTGCTAGGGTCGGGGGGTGACCGGCCAGATCTCGGGGTGTCCAGGGGGTGCCACTCCTTGTGTCTTGGGTGTATGTGGTGTGTACCTGTGGGGCCTGTCTTGGACTGTTAGGGGGCGTCTCTGGGTGATGTTGGGGTGTGGCTGGGGGCTGTGTCAGTGGTAACAGTTGTGTGCACCGCTCAAGGTGCTGAGTGAGACTACATTTGCCAGCACTAAGGGGTGTGATGGTCTCTCTCACAGGGGGCTCTATTTCAGGGTGTTATCGTCAGTAACTGTGGGCCCATCTCTGGTGCTAGAGGTGAGACTGTCTCAGTGTGACGATGGCTGACCCCAAGGCACGTGGTTGCTGCTGAGCTGGGAACAGGCCATGACGGTGGGGGGTCTCAGGGCGTTAAGGGATATGATTGTGTATCTTAAGGTGTGTGACCGTGTGTGTGCCCCTCAGGGATGCGATCCTTCTTCTCAGGGCAGGAGGTGAGAATGCAGCTGAGTGCCCACAGGTGTGGCTGTCTGTGGCTTGGGACGTGTGTGTGCTCATCACATCCTAAAGCAGGATCTAGGAGACAGTCCACTGGTCACCGATCTTCCCGGTTCCCCTGCCCCCCTTCAGCCTCCTCCCTCTTCCCTCCCAGAGTTTGACTCGCTGCCCTTGCCTAGGCTTTAAGCCCCTGTGTAAATAATGGGCGGATCTCCTGGTCAGGCTGGGCACGACCCAAGCTGGTCCACCCAGGGCACTGCCCACCGCCACCCACCCAACATGCATGAAGGTTCTGGCAGGGCAAGGGGGTGCTGCTGTCCCCACGCAGGGCTAGCCCTCCAACCTTGCGGCCCCGGTGGGGGTAGTAGCACCACTAAGCCGCCCCGGCCTGCCCTGGGCGACACTCAGGTTTTCCACTGTTTAGATTTTATCCGCTTTATTAATGAGGTAGGCGAGAGGCCCACGCCTGGGAGGGAATGGGGCTGCTCCCGCCCCACCAGTGGGAGCGGGTCACGGGGGCCAGGCCAACTTCCCAGAGCCCCCCTTACTCAGGGGAGCTGGGGCCTGGAGCGGCCCATGACCATTGCCAGGAGTACAAAAAGGGGGTGTCTGTCACCCCAGGCCCCCTGAAGGCGTGCGCTGGGTGGAACGGCCCCTGGAGGCTGGAGCGGGCAGCGGGAGGAGGCTGGGAGCGAGGAGCCGCCCGGGGAGGGAGGGAGGGAGGGAGGGAGCGGCCTGTCGGAGAGCTCGGGCGCAGCAGGCTAGGGCGCAGCAGGGCAGCCGGTGCAGCAGGGCAGCAGGGACCAAGCGGCAGGCGATGGGGACCCTGCGTCCCAGGCAGCTCCGGGTAAGAAGGCTGGGGCACGAGGATCTCCAGTGGGGGAGGAAGGCATGAAAGGATGGGGCCATGGCTCCCCCAGCCTGTCCTTCCTGTGTTCCTTGACTCAGCCCATCTCTCTGTCCCTGTTGATCTTACTGTCTGTCCAGCCTCCCTTCCCATATGACCTAGCAGGCAGTTCTGACCTCTCAGCCCTCACCAGGGGCTATCAAGGAGTAGGTGGTGACGGGTTAGCCTTGAGGCCTCTGGGGCAGGGACATGAAGCTGGCAGGAGCGGAACTGTGGGCATCCAGGGTAAGGCAGCAGTGGGCAGAGGTAGGGCTTGGGTGAGAGAGATGGGAGTGTGGGAGACAAGGATGGGGCTCTGGGGACAGGGACGGGGCTGTGTGGACAGAGATGTGGCCAAGGGGACAGGGATGGGTTTATGGGAACAGGGATGTGGCCCTGGGGAAAGAGACAGTGTGGCGGGGAGAGATGTGCCCAAGGTGGCAGAGGTGGGGTTGTGAGCATCTAGGATGGGACTGGAGTAAAGGTGCCATAGTGATGGTCAAAGATGGGGCAGTGGGGTCAGATGGTGCCCTGGGATTAGAAATGGGTCAGTGGGGGGCTTCCCTGGTGGCGCAGTGGTTGGGAGTCCGCCTGCCGATGCAGGGGACACGGGTTCGTGCCCCCGTCCAGGAGGATCCCGTGTGCCGCGGAGCGGCTAGGCCCGTGAGCCATGGCCTCTGGGCCTGCGTGTCCGGAGCTTGTGCTCCGCAACGGGAGAGGCCATAACAGTGAGAGGCCCACGTACCGCAAAAAAAAAAAAAAGAAAGAAAGAAAGAAATTGGTCAGTGGGTATCAGATGGGGCCGGGGGCCAGGAATTGGCTGTCAAAATGGGAGGTGGGTGTCAGAAGTGGGTGGGTAAAGCCCAGAGGTGGGGTCAGAGACAGGTGAGGCTGAAGCCAGGTGACCCTGGTGGACGGGGCAATGAGGGAAGACTGAAGCCTGGAGCAAGAGATGGGCTGGTAAGAGGAAGAGGACAAATGGATCAGGAATGGGGCAGCCAGAGTCATTTGGAGTTGCCATGGACAGAGGGTCCATAGAAGAACTCCATGGAGGGTGAGATGGGTCCTGATGATCTGAGATGGGACCACCAGCTGGTCCCAGGCCAATGGTGGAACCTCACCTTCCCCTCCTCTCCTCTCCCCAGCCCCACCCCCGGCACCTGACATGAGCCCTTACGGGCCCCTCAACCTGAGCCTGGCGGGTGAGGCGACCACGTGTACAGCACCTGGGGCCTCCAACGCCTCCGCCGGACCGCTGTCGGACCTGGCGGGCGCGTCGCCCGCGCTGCCCATCTTCTCCATGACGCTGGGCGCCGTGTCCAACGTGCTGGCGCTGGCACTGCTGGCGCAGGTCGCGGGCCGTCTGCGGCGCCGCCGCTCGGCAGCCACCTTCCTGCTGTTCGTCGCCAGCCTGCTGGCCACCGACCTGGTGGGCCACGTGATCCCGGGTGCGCTGGTGCTGCACCTGTACGCGGCGGGGCGCTCGCCGGCCGGCGGCGCCTGCCACTTCCTGGGCGGATGCATGGTCTTTTTCGGCCTGTGCCCGCTGTTGCTGGGCTGCGGCATGGCCGTGGAGCGCTGCGTGGGCGTCACGCGGCCGCTGCTGCACGCAGCCGGCGTCTCGCTGGCCCGAGCGCGGTTGGCTTTGGCCGCGCTGGCCGCTCTGGCCTTGGCCGTGGCGCTGCTGCCATTGGCGCGCGTGGGCCGCTACGAGCTGCAGTACCCGGGTACGTGGTGCTTCATCGGTCTGGGCCCGGCGGGAGGCTGGCGCCAGTCGTTGCTCGCCGGCCTTTTCGCCGGCCTCGGCTTGGCCTCGCTGCTCGCCGCGCTCGTGTGCAACACGCTCAGCGGCCTTGCCCTGCTGCGCGCCCGCTGGTGCCGCCGCTCTCGACGGCACTTCCCGGCTGGAGGCCCCGACAGCCGCCGTCACTGGGGAGGGCACGGACCCCGCCCGGCCTCCGCCTCGTCCGCCTCGTCCGCCTCGTCCGCCTCGTCCGTCGCTTCGGCCTCCGCCGCCCCCGGCGGCTCCCTGGGCCGCGGCTCAGCGCGGCGAGCCCGTGCCCACGATGTGGAGATGGTGGGCCAGCTCGTAGGCATCATGGTGGTGTCGTGCATCTGCTGGAGCCCCCTGCTGGTGAGGGGCGCACATGCCCCTCCAACCCTGCTCCTTCCCACGCCCTCCGTGACCTCTCCCACCCTTTTCCATCCTGGGATACCTGGGTCCTCTCTCCCTGACCCAGCCAGGGCACTGCCCCCTCGAGGCCCCACCTGCCAGAGTCCACCCTTTGCCCTCTTCCTCTGACGTCCCACTCCTCCTCCCAGTCCCCGTATCTTACTCCTTCCTGGGGTCTTTGTAGTTCACCCGACCCAGGCAAGGTTCTCCTCCAACCCCACCCACCTAAGTGCTTCCATTCCCTAGCTTCCTTCCACCATCACCACCCCTTTTCTCTTCTCCCCTTCAATCCCCTGTCCTTTGGCATACCTGGGACTTCTTTCCTGCCCAAGCACACACCCACTGAAGGCCTTTGCTTCTGCCACGCTCTATAAGGCCCCCACTTCTTCTCCCCTCTCTCCACAGCTCCTTCCCAATTAGATTCCCATTTACCCTCCCCGTGACGTTCCGTCCATCCTCACAGCCTCCTTACCTTCAGACACTCTCCCATCCATCTCAGCCCTACCCTTCGCCGGTGCCCTTTTGTTACACCACCCACCGCTCACACTGTCTTCTCCCACAGGTGTTGGTGGTGCTGGCCATCGCGGGCTGGGGCTCCAGCTCCCTGCAGCAGCCACTGTTTCTGGCCGTGCGCCTCGCCTCGTGGAACCAGATTCTGGACCCCTGGGTGTACATCTTGCTGCGCCGGGCTGTGCTTCGCCAACTGCTGTGCCTCCTGCCTTCAAGGGCAGGTGCCAAGGGCAGCCCCAGGGGGCTGGGCCTAATGAGGAGCGCTTGGGAGGCCAACTCGCTGCGCAGCTCCCGGCACAGTGGCCTCAGTCACTTCTAGGCGCGCCCGGAGGCTAAGCCAGACCACCTGGGGCCGGCCTCTGGTCCGCAGCTCGGAGACTTCGGGGAATAAACGCTTTTTGCGGACAAGCCCGGGGCGGTGCGTCCCGTCGGGGCTGCAGCATCCTCGCGGCCGCGCCGGAGCGGCAGAGGTGCTGTGTACGCCTCCGGGGTGTGCAGTTCCGGGACTAGCCACGCGGCGGCGTAGAGACGCAGAGCCCGAGTCGCAGGAGCACGCGCACAACGCCGTGGCCGCAGTCTTGGGGCGGAGGCTCGGCTGGGAGCAGAGTGGGAGGGTTGGGGGCCGCTTTTCGCCCCTGCTGCCGTCATGAGTGGCTCCCGCAACCATTCGCTCATTGTGGCCCTGAGCTCCCCCACACAACCCGAAGTCCCTACCCCCCAAACTACGCCCCATCACTGGCCTCTAACCCCGGAAGTTCCTCAACACAGCTCCGAGCCCCCCTCCCATGGCGGCCCGCCCATGCTCCCCACCACAATA
The DNA here is from genome assembly GCF_949774975.1 of Lagenorhynchus albirostris. NCBI lineage: Eukaryota > Metazoa > Chordata > Mammalia > Artiodactyla > Delphinidae > Lagenorhynchus > Lagenorhynchus albirostris. The sequence goes on along the minus strand of NC_083097.1, from coordinate 162,862,464 downwards.
ACAGCCCCGAGTCTCCACCATCCCTTGGCCCCTTCAAACGATCCCCCACCACAATCCAGGGCCTCTCCCCATCACTCCCTACGCCACCGGCCATCCATCACATCCCCTCCCAACTCTCCCCACCTCCAAGCACGCCCCCCACCCCCATTACTGCACAAGAACGGACGGAGATGCATGGATAGAGCAAATCCCAAAGGCCTTTTTAAAAACTGACAGCTCAGTGGGGGCAGAAGTGGGGGAGGGGGCTAGCAGCCCCCGGCCACAAAGTCGAAGTCCCGGAAGGCTGCCTGCTCTGTGGCCGTGAGGGGCCGAGCGTCGCGAGGTGGGCTCAGCGTGGGGGCCTCCCCTGTGAATTCCTCGTCGAAGTTGCTGACATCAGTGCGGCCCGCCAGCGTGGGTACGAAAGGCGGCGGGAGGCGCCGGGCCAGCAGGGCATCCCAACCCAGTGTCTACAGGGCAGAGAGGGGAGAGGTCAGCAGGGGAGGCTCAGAGCAGAGCGCAGGAAGGCTTTGCTCCTTGCACCCTGTCTGGCCTTGGATCTGTGGGGATCAACACAGGGAGTCACAAGATAGAGGGAGGGAAAGTGGCGGGCCTGGGGGCTCAGGAAGGATCACCGTATGAGTGGGGGGAGGGGCCTGGGCTCATACACAGGGCAGTGCTCCCCCCCCCACCGCAGGCCAGCCTGGAGTGGATGTGGGTGTAGGAGGGCCAGTGAGGGTAAGGGAGGGGGAAGGAAAGGCAGGAAGGTGTCAAGGGGAGGTGACAGTGTTGGAGGTGAAGCCACTAGGTCTTGGGTGGGGGGGGATGACTGGGTCCTGGGAGTGGGGGACTTCACCCTGAAGAAAGGCTGTTTTTTCACATCCTCTGCATCCCTCTCACTGGATCCCAGCCTCCGCTCTGGATTCCTCCGCAGCAGCTGGGGGGAGGGAGTTCTGTGTCAGTGTTCCTCTTCCTAGTCCCAGAGCCACTCCCCTGGCCCACCCTAAGTTGGGGGGGTCCTCACCCTGCGCATGATGCCAATGGCTTCAGCTGACAGGAAGCGGGGGTAGCGAACCTCATCGTTGACGATGCTGTCGAATACCTCCTCCTCGTCGTCCCCTGGGAACGGGGACTGGGGACAGCAAGAGCCAGGGTGAATTAGGCCCCTCTGGCCACACCACACCCAGCTCCACCCTGGGCTCCCGTTGCACTTTCACAAGGCTCACTTGGGAGGGTAAGTACCCCAATTTACAGATGCAGAAACCGAGGCTAGGGAGGCAAAGCCACCTGGCCTCAATCAGACAGCACATAGTGGAGGCCAATTCTGACCCCCCTTTCCCCCACCGGGCATATCCAGGTTACCAGGGACAGGCAGGGTGGAGCGGCCTGGGGCCTCACCTCACCGACCAGCATCTCATACAGCAGCACGCCCAGCCCCCACCAGTCCACCGCCCGAGTGTACGATGTGTCTGTCAGCACCTCAGGTGCCAGGAACTCCGGGGTCCCGCAGAAAGTGCTGGTCCGGTCCCCATAGCCCATCCCTGGGGGCAGCAGGGCCATGTGAGGTTATGGGGGTGGTCACAGCTCTAGCCCAGCCCAGCATGGGGTGGTCCAGACAGCCAGCCCCATCCCAGGACCAGGGTAGGGGATAACCCAGGTAAGGCTGGGGACTCCACTCCCTCCCCTCTCTGTCTAAACCCCAGAGGCCAGCCTCTCAGATCCCAGTCCCCCCACCGCTCATCACCCTCCTTGCAGAGGCCAAAGTCTGCAATCTTGACATAGCCCTCGGTGTCCAGGAGCAAATTGTCCAACTTCAGGTCCCTGTGGGGGAGGGGACGGGAGGATGTAAAGAGGGATGAGTAGGAATCTGGGTCCTGCCTGAAGCCTCAGCGTCCCCCAGTGGGCAGAGCATGCATGCACGGGCATATGCGCGCGCGCACACACATACACACCTGTAGACGATCTTGTGTTCGTGGAGAAACTGCAGCCCCAGCACCACACAGGCCGAATAAAAGCTGCAGAGAGAGGCCGGTGTGAGGGAGCTGGGCTTCCAGGAAAGGCAGAGGGTCACATAAGGCTCCCACATCCTCAAAAGCCCCCCATTACCCCATAACTCCAGGAGCTGGGGGGAGGCAGGGCCTGTGGGTGGAGGTGTGGGGTGGGGGACTAGGCTCACACGGCACGGGGCTCCGAGAACACATCACTGTGGATGTGCAACATCAGGTCCCCGCCGGCCGAGTACTCCATCACGAAGCACACGTGCTCTGGTGTCTGGAAACAGCCAAACAGGTTCACCAGAAAGGGGTGTCCCGCGCTGGTCACAGCCGCCAAGATCCGCTTCTCACACATCAGGCTGGGCGGGATGGGGGTGGGGCAGGGGTCAAAGACCACAGCAGCTCCCTACCACCGACTCGCCCACCCCCTAGAGTCCTCAATCATCAGCTGTTTGTCAAGGGCCTTGCATGGCTGTGCACACTTGGGCAAGTTGCTTCATGCTTCTGAACGTGCTAACCAGGCACCCAGAATCCATCCATTGTCCTAGTAACAGTCCTAGTAACTTCCCTCTGGGAAACCAGCAGAGGGACTGTTCTTTCCCTTTGGAGCACCCCATCTCCCTGGCCAGGAATTGGCCCACAAAAGGGCAAGCCAGGCCAATGGGGCTCAATCTCAGGGTTTCTGCTGGAATTATTAAGGAAGAAGAGCTAAAGTCTGCAGATGAGCCTTAAACTGCTAGGGTGGGGGGCATCTCTGTCCCTGTGAGGGGACTGCAAGCAAAGCCCACATGGACAAAAGCAGAAGGGAGAGATATCAACTGAGCACCTGTGTACAGCCATGCCTGGAGGTAGGCCACCCCTGGACTTTTCTGATGCAGAGCAATGAATTCCTGTATTTGCTTAAGCCTAAATTGGGTTCCTGGTTAATAAAAGGATGTCAAGAAGATTGGGGACAATCTCAGGTATCTACAGGGGGCAGGGCACTGTGCAGAATGCTCTAGAGTCATCCTCTCATTCATTCCACCCGGCGACCCTGCAAGAAAGGCATTAGTACTCCCCTTTTCTAGAAGGGGAGCCTGAGGTTCAGAAGGGTGAAATGAACTCCCTAAGGTTTCTAAGCACATCTGTAGCAGAGGGAGGATCTGAACTCAGGGTCCTGACCCCAGTACAATGGCACCATTAATAGCACAGGCTTCAGAACTTGAGTCCCTAAGTTCAAATCCCAGACCTGCTGCCTACTGCCTATGTGACCTTTGGGCAATTTGCTCAAACTCTCTGTGCCATCAGCAGAATGGGGACAATAACAGTCCTTGCCTCTTAGAGCCGTTGTGAGGAATTCGTTACTACATGTAAAGCACACGGTGGGTGCTTTCTAGAAGTCGTTATTATTGGAAGTGTTGGGGTGGCCAAAAAGTTCGTTCGGGGTTTCCTGTAATACAGAAAACCCCGAACGAACTTTTTGGCCACCCCAATACTAGCTTAATAAGTACAAGTGACTGTTACGAATCACTCTCACAGCAGCTCCAAGGAGGGGACTGCTCTGTCTCCCATTTCCCAGAAGACCAAAGTTCTCAGAGGGCCTGAGCAGGGTCCCCACCTCTCCACCTCGTCTCGGGCCACAATGTCCCCTTTCTTCAAAGCCTTGATGGCAAACAGCTCCCCGCTGGGCCGGAATTCGGAGAGCAGCACCTGGAACCACAGTGGGCAGGGGTGGCCTTAGTGGCCAGTCCAAGGACCTGGAGGTCTGGACCCCCCAGACCCCCAACTCCTTGCCCCCCGCCTCACCTTCCCAAAGTGACCCCGGCCCAGCACCGCCAGGAACTGGAAATCCTCGAGGGTCAGGGGTGACTTCTTCAGAGGGCTGTGGAAAGAGGAGGCTGGTGGGCAAGGGACAGTGGGCAGGGGTGGTGGGTGGTGGCCAGGGGAGGGGTGTCACCTGCACAGGGTGGGGCCTGGGGTCTCCTGGGTCTCTGAAGGCAGCTCAGGAGTGGTGGTAGTTTCCTGGATCAGAGACGTCTGTGGCAGACAGAGGAGGTCAGAGTACAATAACCCATAACCACGAGAGCCACCAAGGCTCTTGTCACCAATGTGACCTCACCTCTCCTCCCCCACCCCTCCTCACTCCATCCCCCTTCAGCCACCCTGTTCCATTCACTGTGCCCTGAACACACCAGGCGTGTTTCCACCCCAGGACCGTTGCATGGGGCTGTTCTCTCCACCAGGAACTCTCTTTTCTCAGCACCTGCACTGTTCCTCCCTCACCTGCTTCCGGCCTTTATTCAAACGTCACCTTTGAAGGTGGCCAGCTGACCGCCATATTAACTAACAGAAGCTCCAACGCTCCCTGTCCCCTTTCTCTGCTTTATTTTTCTTCCCAGCACATTCTATGCTGTATTTTATCATTTATCTACTTATTCCCTTTATTGGTATTAGGGAATACCACGGAGTGACCTAATTCTTTACATCATAAGCATACATAACTTTGAGAAGAATCAAAATTAATAATTTAAGTAGGAAAAATTACCTACTGGTCCATCATTCTCCACTATAGAGACAGTTCTAAAGATTCAATCAGCACAAACAGGTGTACGGTAGGAAACACAGTCCTCTCCTGCCCCAGCTGCCCTCCCCAGAGCCAGCTGCTGTTCATGATTTCGTGGGTACCTTTCTAGATGTATTTTATACCATTCAAGCATTTTGGTGGCCGTGTGTGAATGTCCATCATAGATGTCCTGGACTGGAACTTCTAGGTCAAGGTAATGCCCATCTTTTTAACTCAGCCAGCTGTGCCGTCCGAAGGAGATGCAGTGATTCTCATGCTTTTCCTGCATCCTCCCCAGCGTTCAATGTTATTCACCTTTTGTATTTTTTTTTGACAAACTCATCTAATTTAATGAGGCATCTCGTTTTAATTTAATGCCACGAAGCATATATTATTGTTTCCATTTTTTTAGAAAACGAGGCATAAAGTGCACTCGGTGAGGTGGGCAATGGAAAGAGCTCTTACGTACGTATCTACCCAGATGCCCGTCGCCTAGACCAAGGGTCGGTAAACTCCATGCTTTGTACAGTCTGTAAACTAAGAAGGATTTTTACGTTTCTAAAGGGTTGGGGGAAAAAAATCAAAAGAAGACTAATAGTTCACGATCCATGAAAGTGACAGACATTCAGTAAGGCTTCCTGGCGCACAGCAACACCCCTTCACGTCTGCCTGTATCAGGTGTGGCTGCTTTCTACGAGAGCAGCATTGACTAGTCATCACTGTGACCTTCTGGCCCACAAAGCTGAAAATACTGCCTATACGGCCCTTTCCAGAAAAAGTGTGCTGACCTCCGACCTAGATCAAGATGCAGAACGTTTTTATCATCTTTGCCAGGCTCTCTTGTGTCCCCCCTCCTAACAATAAACCCCCGCCCAGAGAAAACCACTAACTGGACTTCTGTCATCGACATGAGTTTTAAGTGTGATCATTTTATAGGGCAGTGTACTAAACACAGAGAGGTGAAGCTGCTTGGCGTGAGTCACACAGCTAGGAGGCAGCAGAGCAGGGACAGGACCCAGGTGGCCTGGCTCCCAAGCTCATGTTTTTATCTGGGATAGAGAACAGGACCCCGGTTCTGGCAGAGGTGTGCTGTGTGACCAGGGAAGTTCCTGGCGATCTCTGGGCCTTGAGTGGCAGTGGAGGTCCCCTAACACTGCCCAGGCCAAGGGGGAAGCTCACCAGACTTGATGGGCTGGAAGGAGGACCCAGAGGGCTCTTCTGGGGTGAGCTGTCCAAGTCAACCCCGAGGTTCAGCTTCTCCACAGATATGTCGCTGAGGCAAAGGGAAGAGGGTGCATCTAAGACCTAGCATTCCGGGAAGCAACCAGAGGCAGCCGGAACTCCGGGGCCCTCCCTCCTTACCCTGTGGACCGAGCCTCGGGTCCCGGAGAAGCCCCAGGGCTGAAGGTGCCTGTGGCAGTGGCATTGGGGATGAGCCTGCGAAGCAGCCGCACCCAGGTGGCGACGTCGATGTTCATCTGCCTAGCGCGCTGAAATGCCTTCCCTGGGGAGACAGGGGCGGGTGTCACCCTCTGTGACACTCCCGGGACCCCTGGTCTCTCCCCTGCCCCAGCCCATCCCCTCACCTTGCTGCTTGGAGAAGATCTTCTTCTGCCGTCGGAGCCGCGGTATCCTCTCAATGACAGGGTTGCGGAAGGTGACCTGAGGGAGGGGCTAGCGTGAGGACCCTCGCCCACCTCCAGGCAGCTTGGTGGGGAAGCCCTTAGGATCACAGGTGTGCACGCCCATATGTTTCGGGGGTTCTGATCGCTGTGGCATTGCGTCCAACCACAGAGTACTAGGCATCGTATTAAGGGGTCATAAAGTCAATCCATCCTTTGACGGGACCACCTCCTGAAGTGCTACCTTGGAAGGGCAAGAAGGAGGCAAGCAGGCCCTCCTCCAGGGGTGGGGAGTGGGTCTGATCCAACGAGATGCACACACAACTCCAGCAAACAGGTCCTACACTTCACCTAGTGTCCCGATCGCCCGAGTGTGGTCCCAGACCAGCAGCATCAGCATCACCTGGGAACCTGCTGGAAGTGCAGATTCTCAGCACCGCCACCCCAACCTGGACCCACCGAATCAGAAACCCCGGCGGTGGAGCCCCGAAGTCTGTGTTTCAACAAGCCCTCCAGGTGATGCTGGCGCCCACCCACGTGGGGAAACCACTGGCCGAGTTGAATTCTCCCGACTCCAACGCATCTTCTAGAAGGTGCCGGAGTCACAGAACTGTGTGGCTTTATGGGTGTCCAATCTGGTCCCCTCTAGCCACATGTGGCTATTTCAATTAAGTAAGATGAAAACGTCAGTTCCCCCAGTCACACTAGCCACACTTCAATGGACTAGCAGCTACTGTATTGGATGACACAGATATGGAACATTTCTACCTACAACGGAACTCAACGATTGTAGGCTCACTGACAACAGAACTGCAGAAAGTCCTACAGGCTGGCGCTTCGGGGAGAACAAAATAGAATGTTATAAGTAAACCTTGAAGGCAAGAAGGACTGCCTCAGAACTTGTCCCCCGGGCCACCCACCTCTATCGTCCACTTGGGTTTTGGACAGTCTTCCTAATAGAAGAATAGTTTCGTGGCCCTACCAGCTGAAGTCTGCCCTTCTCTGCTCCTTTCCTTCAGGAGTCCTCGATTATGAGATCACATAAGAATTTCCACCTGGATAGTAAAACAGCCCTTGAATATTTTAAGAATTTTTCTAGATACTTTTTCAAGAAAAAACTACGTGTTGGGAATTAGTGAAAATTTACTAATGTTTTTTTTAATTTTGAAAGCACTTTTTAGTGAAAACTTAGAGTAATATATATTTGGTCTCTGGCAACCAAGGAAAAGCTTCTTTCAGGTTAATCTTTAAACTCACTTGAACCCAATGACTCACTTGGTATTTATCCCACTCCTGAAAACAGAGTTCATTATACAGCTGTATTTTATACTGTGCATTGTGAACTGTTTCTCTTTCACATTTCTGATCTCTTTCACATGGTCTGATCTTCTTGCAGAGAGAAGCGGTATTTAAAAATCTAAGCAAGTAGCAAAAAAACACAAACACACACATTTCCTCCTGGGTTTAAGGACATGGGGAGACGCACACATACACACACACACACGTATACATATAGACAAAAAAACAGGACACATGTATATGTTAGGGGCAAATCTGAAGAATTTTTGAGGATGATTCTGGTTAAATGAGGGCGCCAGTGACTTTCTTTCTCTGTGGCTCACTTCCTCCTCTATCAGATGTGACTAATAATGGTCCTGTTTGCACTGGGTTATTGTGAGGACTAACGAGTCAATGCCAGTACAGCACTGCGAACAGGGCCCAGCCATACTACAAGGGGTCAGCTAGGAATGTCATTTAGACTACGGGCTCTTCACCAGGGGACCCTGGCCGTGTCTGGAGACATTTTTGGTGGTCACAACTTGGAGCGGGGGGGTTGCTACTGGCATCCTGTGGGTGGAGGCAGGGGGTGTTGCTCAGCACCCTGCAGTGCACAGGACGGCCCCTGCAACCAAGAATGATCCAGCCCAAATGTCCATAGTGCCAAGGGTGGGCTACCCTGATTTGGACCCTAACCCTGACATCACTGTGGAAGGAATCTCTCTGCTCAGCTGTGGCTCTGGTGGCAATCTCCGTAATATGTTGCTAGGTTTTGCTTTTCTTTTCTAGCTTGACAAAATTTTGTTGTTGTTGTTTTTCTTTTTTTAATATCTTGTTTCAGAACAAAACCAATCCCAGCTTAAGTCATGCATTGATGTGACTAATTATATGTACTTTTCTATCGAGATTCAGAGACCAGTGGAAAACACATCTTCCCCTTCCAGAGCAGGAGATGCCCAAGCATTTTCTCAGGGGTTGGGGTCAGGCTGTACCTCAGCCACCAGGCAGCCCTGAGGTTCCATGTCCAGCTGTACTTCATGCCTCTCGTTGTCCAAGAAATCCTCCAACTTCAGGAATTTGAGGGCACACAGGCCCCGCTGGTCCCGCCAGAACACAGCCAACTCCAGCTCCCGTGCCTCAGGGAGAGAAAGAGGGCCGTCATTTGGGGCGCCCGAGGCCTCAAACTCCTCCTCCTCCAAGCCCTGTCATCCCCTAACCGAACTCACCCTCTCCAGCTCCAGGGTGAAGCTCTGGTCCCAGGCGTGGGGACCACACGGCTTCCAGGACGTCTGCCCCACCACTGTGTTATCCAGCTTGAGCACAGTGCTCACCTCACCTGGAACAGGGGTTGGGGTAGGCTGTCAGGAGATTCTTGCAGGCCGAGGGTAATCTCTTGTATCTTATTAAAGACATCTTCTCCTCCCCCCACAATATTCTGCTGTGCTATCTGACAAAGCTTTACAGTTCTGCCTGTCACATTAAGGCCTTTAATCCATCTCCAGTTGGTTTTTGCACGAGGTGTGAGGCAGGGATCCAAATTCACTTTTATGCTGTATGCAAGTTCCGGCAATATATTCCTAAGTATTTACCCTAGAAAAATGCAGGCAAGTATACATCGGGAGATGCATAAATATAATGCTTATATAACAGCCCTAAATTAGAAACAGCTCACTGTCCAGGAATTAATATATAAATTGTAATATAGTCTTTAGCTAAACCATGAAATGGCTGAATTCAACTATTTTTTACCTAAAAAAAGACAGCAATCTGACATGGTAAAATGAATGAACTACAGTTTCATGCGACGATAGGGATGAGTCTCCCAAACAATGTTGACTGAAAGAAGCCATTACCATAAAATACATTCTGTATGATTCCACATATATGAAGTTCAAACACAGGCAAATTAAACTACATTGTTTCGAGATGGTACATGGGTGCTAAAACTACAAAGCAAAACAAGGAAATGATAACCGTGAGAGTCAGGAGAGTAGCCACCTCTAGGACAGAGGAAGGGGCTGGAATTGAGGATGGGGCATGAGGGGGCTCAGAGAATTCTACTTCTTGACCTGGGTGGTGGCAACACAGATGGTTACTCTATTGTTATTCTTCTTTTATTCATACTTTTAAACATGTACGTATTAGCTTTTTTCACATTGTGGTAAAATTCACGTAACATAAAATTTACCATCATGATCATTTTTAAGCGTACAGCTCAGTGGTATCAAGTACGTCCACACTGTTGTGTAACCGTCGCCACCATCCATCTCCAGAACTCTTTTCATCTTCCCAGACTGAAACTCTGTCCCCACTAAACAATAACTCTCCGTTCCCCCCTCACCCTCAACCATTATCTCTACGAATCTGACCACTCTGGATCATATAAGTGGAATCATGTACTACTTGTCTTTTTATAACTGGCTTATTTCACTTAGCGTAATGTCCTCAAGTTCCTCCACGTTGCAGTATGTTTCAGAATGTCCTTCCTTTTCAAGGCAGAGAAATATTCCATTGCATGGATGGACCACATTTTGTTTACCCATCCATCCGTCAACAGACACTGGGTTGCTTCTACCTTTGACCATTGTGAATAATGATGCTATGAACATGGGTATACCAATATATCTTCGAGACCCTGCTTGCAACTCTTTTGTATATTTACTCAGAAGCGGGATTGCTGGATCATATTGTAATTCCCTGTTTAATCATCTGAGGACCTGCCATTCTGTTTTCCTCAGTGGCTGCACCATTTTACATTTCCACCAACAGAGCAGAAGGGTTCCAATTTCTCCACATCCTCCTTAACAGCTGTGTTTGTTTTGTTTTGTTTTGCGGTATCCATCCTAACGGGTGTGATGTACTAATTTTTGAGAATGTTACAAATGTGGGAAATCCAGGACCCCCCACCCCATCTCATCCCTCCAGACCCTCAATGCCCACTCACTGGTGTTCTCGGATTCCGCTTTGAGACTGCTCCGGCCACTGAGGCTTCCACTTCGGCTGTAAAGGCCCCGGGCTGGGCGGCTCAGGAAGGGGGTGCGGCTCTCAGGGGTCCCAGGCACCCCCACTGAAGGTGAGGGGTTCCAAGGGATGGTCTCTGGAAGGTCTCTGCAGCCCACTACACGCACCTCCAGGGTCCCTGAGAGAGGAGCAGGCTGATGACGGGGGAGGGGGGGTCACATCTGGGGCAGGACGAGGGGAAGGGCCTGCAGGTAAAGTGGGCATGTGCAGAAGTGGCCAACATGCAAGTGGGAGGTGGTGAAGGACTGTCAGGGTGAGGCAGGGGGTCTGATGCAGGGATGGCTGTGTCCGGAAGTGAAAAACATGGGACAAGGGGAGGGGTGGGTCAATCTGGGGAGGGGGTCTGGATGCTGGGGTTTAGTAACAGAAGAGAGGTTCAGGGTGTAGGCTGAAGGTCCAGGCGGTGGTGAGCCAGGTAGGACTAGGAGTCCGGGCTTAGATTCGGCGGGCTGATCTGAGGTCTGACACTGGGGCTGGGGTCTATGGTAGGGCTAGTCTGGGGAGGTAGTGGCTGAGGGATCTAAGGAGGGAGGGGCTGGCTAGCCTGGGCGTTGGGGGACAGAGGTTCAGGGCTGAGGGTTCTGAGAGCAAGGGACTGTGAGACTGGGCTGGGGGACTCTGGCTGGAGAAAAAAGGCAGGGCCATTTGGGGAGGGGTGGCGAAAGTGAGGATGGGGATGGGGACAAGAGTCCCTCAGAGGGCAAGGCGGGGTGGGAAGTCCAGATGCATACGGCTGTCTGGCATGGGAAATGGGGCCCAGGTCCAGAGGGCTGGGGTGAATGGAGAAGGGAGGGAACAGTGGGATGGGAGTCCAGGGTTGGGGAGAGTAGAGATCCCGGTTGGGGGTCTCGGGGCTGGGGGACTCAGAGGGGTCAGGAGTCCAGAGCTGCGGGAGGTAGGGTCCGGATTGGGTGGGGGACGTCGGGACCCACCTGTGAGCGGCGCGGGCTTGCACAGGGTGCTATAATGCATGGCGGGGAAGGGCCCGGCCAGGCGGGCACTGAAGGCTGAGGATGAGGCCGCAGCAAGCTCCTCGCGCAGCAGCCGCCCCTTCGGGTGGTCAGCGGGCAGCTCCCCGAGCCGCCGCTCCAGCGCCTCCCGAAGCAACCCCAGCTTCTGGTTGGACTCGGTCAGCTTCTCCTGCGCCTGCGGTGGGAGGAGCCTGGCCGGGCTGGGGGCGGGATCCAGCACGCCCCTCCCCAAGTGCAGACCCAGGCCCCGCCCCCAGACTGGCTAAGTCCTACCTGGAGCTCCTCCCTGGAAGCCCAAGCCCTCAGCCATTTGGGTCCTACCCCTGGGCTCCCTGAAAATGAGGTCCCACCCATCGCTGAAGCCCCACCCCTCTGGGTCGACACCGCGTCCCTCACCTCGCTGACAGCCTTGCGGTCTGGGGCTTTGGCAGCGCTGAGCAGGCGCAGCACGTTCTTGGCGCCCTCCGCCACCGCGTGCTCGACTCGGAAGTGGTGCCGCAGCTCCTCGATGCGCAGCTCCATGGCCCCCAGGTCTGGACTCCCTGTGGGTGTAGGACACGAGGCAGTGAGGCTACCCTGGGCCCAGGTCCAACCAGCCCGGTCCCAGACACGCAGCCATCTGCAGGAACAAGCACTGGCCACAGACGGCCATCAATATGCATCACTTCCTCCCAAGGTGAGGGGTCATGGTGACACAGTCACACTGTCACCCACAGGCAGACGGCCACACTTCCACCCAGATGCTGTCCCTCTTTTATCCAGACGCTCTCACACCCACATGGACGGTCCCAGGGATGTAGTTAAGCTGTCACCCGGGGACAGTCATATATACAGGCACACCATTAACAAAGTCTTAGGGACAGATACATGTCAGGGTCCCATTCCATCCCCAGGGACTGTCGCAGGGATACCATGGCAACTGGATAGGATATAGTCACACAGACACAGGGACACTTAAAAAAAAAGAGTAACTTTCATTCATTGCTAATGGGAATACAAGTGGCTTTCCAATGGAGGCAGTTTGGCCATTTCTATCAGAATCACAAATGTATTTACCCTTTGATTCAGCAATCCCAGTTCAGGGACTTTATCCCATAAAAAACACCTCTGCAGGGACTTCCCAGGGCGCAGTGGTTGAGAGTCCGCCTGCCGATGCAGGGGACGCGGGTTTGAGCCCTGGTCCAGGAAGATCCCACATGCCGCAGAGCAACTAAGCCCATGCGCCACAACTACTGAGCCTGCACTCTAGAGCTCACAAGCCACAACTACTGAGCCCATGTGCCACAACTACTAAAGCCCGCGCGCCTAGGTGCTCCGCAAAAAGAGGAGCCACCGCAATGAGAAGCCCAAGCACCGCAATGGAGAGTAGCCCCCGCTCACCGCAACTAGAGAAAGCCCGTGCGCAGCAACGAAGACCCAATGCAGCCAAAAATAAATAAATTAATTTTTTTAAAAAAAACACCTCTACACGGTTATTCACAGCCTTCCTTCTAAGAGCAAAAGATTGGAAACAACCTCATTTCCTCCAGCAGGGGTCTGGATAAATGCATAGTGACAACCCACCCCATGAAATACAATGTAGTTGGGAGAACAGGAACAGTGTCACACAGATGTCACACTGTCACTCACAGGGTGACAGTGGCATTATCACTTTGTCACCAGTGTAGGCACTGGAACACACACACACACATGCTGAGGAACACACACTCTCACAAAGATGCCATCACACTGCCACATAGGGACATTGTCACAGTGGTGAGGCTATTACATAGATATATGCCTTGTCAACCCCCAGCAAAGGGACACAGTCACAGGGGCAGAGGGAAATGGTCACAGAACATAAATACCCTTATAGGACACAGTCACAGAGTGGCAAAACTCCCAGGGCTCTACCTCCAGCCCAGGGAGAATCAGAGGAACACCATCACACTGCCACACGGATAAGGCATAGGGACAGGTAAAGAAATGCCACCATACTGTCACATAGGCAGGGCAGCATCACTGATACCCGCAGACACAGAGGCCCAATGGCACAGGGACAGGCACAAGGATACACTGTCACCCAGGTGCAGGAAACTTGTCACTCAGAGAAACAAGGCCACGGTCACCCTTATCCAAGGCTGTAGATTCCAAGGACGGTCTCGCTGTCCTGCACAACGACCTAGACTCAGACGTGGGCACTCAGACAGTCACAGTCACCCACAGCTGTGTGGCACCCACCGGGACTGCTGTCACATGTGCCCAAACAGTCATCAAGGCTTTTACACTTATGGGGACAAAATCAGGCTGTCACCAAAAGTTACAATGTCACCCCAAAGCACAGGGACGTGATCATACCATCACACACTGTCACTGAGAAGCCCACGGAGGCATTCCGAGTACAGACGAACAACCACACAGTCACGCCGACACCTCCCCGCTACAAAGACACACACATTGTCACCCGAGTTCCAAGCCCTATTGCTATGGACTGCATGTTTGTGTCCCTGCAAAATTCGTACGTTGAAACCCAACCACCAATATGATGGTATTAGTTGGTGGGGCCGCTGGGAGGTGATTAGGTCATAAGGGCGGAGCCCTCATGCATGGGATCACTGTCCTTATAAAAGGGACCCCAGAGAGCTCCCTTGCCCCTTCTACCAGTGAGGATGCAATAAGAAAGCAGCTGTCTATGAATCTGGAAGAGGGCTCTCACCAGACGCTGGATCTGCCGGCGCCTTGATCTTGGACTTCCCAGCCCCCAGAACAGTGAGAAATAAATGTCTGTCGTTTACATGCCCCCACCCCCAGTCTGTGGTATTGTGGTACAGCAGCCCAAATGCACTAACACCCACCAAGAGCTGACACTTACCTCTCGTGGTGACACAGAAACTACCATAGTTACAGGGCAGGATATTATTACGGAGGAGCTGCGGCACCATAATATCATTATGTATTGTGTGCATACAACCTCTGGTCCCCATGGTTAGCATCACTGACACACATCAGTAGCTGATACACTGACACACATCAGTAGCACAGATAATCTTCTCTGCACACAATACATCAAGACCCTGTGACAAATTCAGGCTAACAATGGGGTTGAGACACCCCCAGGCATTCATACACTGAGACACACAAAGGAACACACACACACCGTGGACACCCACAGTTCTACACCACAGGGGCCAACGTGACAAGGCAACCACCTAGTCCAGGGGTCCGCACATTATTTCCGTAAAGAGCCAAAGGGTAAATATTTTTGGCTTTGTAGACCACACGGGCTCTGTTGCCACTCCTTGGCCCTGCTGTTGCAGTGCAAAAGCAGCCTTAAGTGATAGTAAATGAATGGGCATGGCTGGGTGCCAATAAAATTTTATTTGAAAAAAAAAAAAGGCGGCAGTCGCAGATTTGGTCCAAGAACCGTAGTTTGCCAATACATGATCACATGCAAATCTGAAATAGGACAAAATGGGAAACTGAGGCCTGGCAAGGGTCAGGAATGGGCTCCAGTCACGTGGTGAGTCACAGCACCCACCTCCCTGCCTCAGAGAGGGACCCCTCGTGGGGCTGGGAGTCGAACTCTCCAAGGTGGAATGCAGGTGAGGCTTGTTCAGGGCAAGGGACTCACCTTGGGCCTCGTCTGCGGCCGCCTGGCTCTCCAGCTGGCAGGCCTGCAGTGCCCGGCGGAGCTGCATGCGGATGATGTCAATCTTGGTCTTACTGTCCTGCAGCATCTGCTGGGCCGTCAGCAGCAGCTTCCGGTCCTGGAGGCAGAGATGGGCCATGAGGGAAAGGCTGGGCAGATGAGGGTCTGACCACCAGTCCTGCTGCCCACATCGTGCAGGCCCTGGGTGACCCTGTGACAGAGCATTCATGTGTGGGTGTGATAACACGTGCCTCCGTGTGTTCCTGGGTGCTGATGGGAGATGTTGCCCATGGCATTCGAATCCTGGCTCTGCCGCCTAACAGCTGTGTGACTTTGGGCAAGCCGCTCGACTACTCTGGGCCTGTTTGCTCATCTGCAGGAAGGGAAGTACTAACAGCGCCAACCAACACTGGGCTGAGGATTAAAGGAGCTAACCTGTGTGGAGGGTTCAGAGCCGTGCCTTGCACCAGCAGGCACTGTGTTTGTGTCAGCTGTCAGAATGGCGTGCGTGTGTCAGTGTTCCCCGTGGTGGGTGTAGCCTTGACTGTAGCCACGTGGGTGAGTCCAAGGGTGACTGGATGTGAGACAGTTGCAGTAAGTGGAGTCCCGATGTTTGTGTGTGCAGGTCAAGGCACAGCGATGACTGGGCATAGCCAAGGACCCCGTGTTGTGTACAAGCACCGGACACTGGTTGTGGATTTTTCCATCTACATGGTGCTGTGTTTCAAAACCAGGCACTGCTAACCTGTGGTCAAAGAAGTCTGTGTACTGACTGAAGGGGGCAGGAGGGAACCCTTTCTGGGTGACAGGAAGTGTTCTGTATTTCGATGTGGGTGATGTGTACCTAGCTAAAAATTCATTGGTCTGTACACTTAAGTTTTCTGCACTTTACGTCCATTTGTTACACATCAATAAAAGGTAAAAAAAAACAAAAAAATTCTGCATGGCTTGTGCCCTCCCACATAATATTCTCATTTGTGTGTGCACACAGGCATGGGTGCTCTCTGGGTCTCTAGCTGTAGGTCTGACTGTACTGTGGGTGTATCTCTGGGTGTTGGTGCAAACCTGTGACTGTGTACTCAGTATTGGTACAACTGGGGAAGCACCTGTGTGACAATTCTGGTCTCTGAGTGTGAATTTAATAATGTGTGTGTCTGTGTGTCTAGGCGGTCCGTTGGCCTGTGCTGTGTGTCCGGGTGTTATATGATGGTGTGTGTCTCTCTGTATCTAGAGGTTGCTCTGGTGGTCATCCTCCACGTGTTTATGAGCGTTGTTACTGATGTGACTCTAGACCTTATGACGGTGCATGTGTGTCTGTGAGCCTCTAGGTGTTGTCGTGACCATGGCTGTGTCTCTAGATGTTAGGATGATGACGTGTGCACCGAGGTGTTGATCTGCGTGTACAAGTGTCAGAGAGAGACCACCAGCAGTGAGAGGCTGCGTGTTGCCCTGACCATCTCTGGGGGTAACTGAGTTTGGGGGGGACAGTCTCTGCCATGTGTCTGTCTGACATCACCCACAGTTACCCTGTTTCCCATATGCCCCCATGAGCTGACCACACCCCAGTCCTGCTGCAAAGCCACCCATCAGCCCCTCTGTCCCCAACCCAGAGGACCCCAGACTCCCAAGGGAGCAGATGTAGGTGCCACCCTGCCCCCCCCCAGACTGTATGCGCTTGCGGGTGTACATGCACACGGGGCGGGGTGCACTCGTGCTGCCCCCACCTTAGTGCTGCCGTTGCTGTACGTCTGGATCATGTTTTCCGCTCCCTGCTTCACCTTCAGCTCGATGGCCAGCTGCTTCTCCAGGCCGGCCACGCGACTCAGGTTGGTGGCTGAGCAGGCTGGGCCACCTTCACAGGGGGACTGGGGGGCATCTGGAGGGGGTAGATGGGGCAGAGTCACCACGGCCCTCACCTCCATCTGCCCAGGTGGTTCTGCCCCAGCTGAGAGGATCCACCCCCAGGGCCAGGGAGAGGAAGAGCTGGGGACCAGGGTCCAGAGGGCCCAACCACCCCAGCCCTCGTAGGGAAACCCCTGCAGGACTGGGGCAGGACCAGCATGAATGAGCACAGGCAAGTGTCCAGGTGTGCGCTGGGTCCTTGGTGCTGGTGTGACTGTATCTACCTTCGTACGGAAGTCCCCAACTACTTACACAGCTGTGTGGGCATCCGTGGGTGTGGCGGTGGTTAGGTCTGTGACCCGCAGGGTGTTGGCATAACTGAGCGAGTGTGTGTCTCCCCAGGTGCTAGTGTAACTGTGAGATTCGAGGTGTTAGAATGACTGTGTGAGATTCTGGGTGCTGGGGGTGACTCTAGGCATATGCTTCCGACTATTGGCACAACTGTGCTTTCTGACCTCCCGGCACTGGTACAACTGTGTCCACGTGTCTGGGTGCTGGTACAGCCGGACATGCGTGTCTCTGGATGCTGGCATGGCTCTGTGAGTCTCTAGCGAGTGGTGTGACTGTCCAGGTCACTCTGGGTGCAGCTGTGACCGGATGAGGTTTTGGGGGTCGGCTGAACTGTATCTCTGAGTGTTGACATGACAATGTTGGTCTCTAGCTGTTGACACACCTCAGTGGTATATGGGTGTTGGGCTAAGTGGTGTTGAGTCTTCAGGCCTTGTCCGATTGTGTGTATAAGTCTCAGGCTGTTGACAGGTCGGTGGACGTCTGTAGGGGTTGGGCAGCTCTGTGTGTGTGTGAATCTCTGGGGGTTGGCGCGAGCATGTGCGAGTCTCTGGGTATTGTCTGTGTGTCGGTGTGACTGTGCGTGCATTTCTCTGGGTGCTGGGTGCCGGTATGCAAGTCTCTGGGTATTCATATGATAGTGCGTATGCCCTTAGGAGTTGTCTGGGTGCTGGTGTGACCGTGTGTGAATGTCTCTGGCTACTGATGTGACGTGTGTTACACCTTTGTCTTTGGTTGCAAGGTGAGAAAGTTCTGCACATCCCTTGCACGATAATGTGAATCTACTCAACACCACTGAACTGTACACTTAAAAATGACGCATTTTGTTATGTGTTTTTTGATCACAATTGAAAATTTTTTTAATCAATAAAAATTAAAGATATTTTAGAAAGAGTCTTGGGGGTTGTCCGGGTGCTGGTATGACTCTGTGAGCCTGGATATTCGTGTGACCCCGTGTAGGCCCTTTGGTGTTGTCCGGGTGTGGGTGTGACTGTGTGTACCTTTCTCTGGGTGTTGCTTTTGGCCTTTGGTCTGCCTGTATTTTGAGGCTCGGTGCTGTTGTGACCGAGTGTGTCTCCCTGGAGGTCAGAGGCGATGGGCTGGCCTCGCTCTAGGACACAGCGGGTGAGCCCTGGGCAGTGGAACCCCCTGCTGTCCCGCATCCCCGGAGAAGCCTGGCTTACCGTGCACGCCAGCCGCGGGGTCGGGCAGCACCACATGGGCGTGCAGCTCCTGCAGCTGCTGGTGCAGCAGGTCGAGTCTGCGTGAGGAGCCGCGCAGCACCAGCTCCACGGGGCCGAGGTTGCGGCCCAGGTCGGTGGTGGCCCGCCGCAGGTTCTCGGCGCCCTCCTTCAGCTTCAGCTCCTTGCGGATCTCCCGCCGCAGCCGCTCCCGTTCCAGCTCCAGCTGCTGCTGCACCCCGGGGGCTGCCAGGTCGGCACCCGCCAGGCCCAGCTGCTCCAGCAGGGACCAGCTGCGTGGCTCGCTCTGCGGAGGACGGAGCAGGGTCAGCGGGGCCAGGAGGACTCTGGGGTGCAGACCGTGCTCACCCGACCTGGCCTGGTCCCCTCCCAGACTGTAACTCCTGACACAGGGCCTGCTCTATGTCCTCTGATCGGCACCCCCCCACCCCGCCACCAAAAGTGGGAGGTGAGGCAAGGCCCTGTCCCTGCTTTCAGACATCCCCAAACTGCGAAGTCCCGAGGGCAGGGGCTTCTTCCTTCCGTGTCCCCTCAGACTAGGGGACCACAAATACAGTTCAATCTCCCTTCATCTGTCCTTAGGCAGTGGGATTCTTCAGGTCAGATCCCATCACCCCACCACTGTGCCCCTCAAGCTAGGGGGTCCCCAAGGACGGGCCCTATCTCCCTTCCATTGTCCTCCCAAATTAGGGGGTCCCAAGAACAGGCCTTGTCTCCCTTCTGTTGCCCCCCAAATGACAAGATCCTGAGGGCAGACCCCTTTCTCTCCTCTGCTGCCCCCCTAACCTAGGAGGTCCCAAGGGTAGGCCCCATCTCCACTCCCCTGTCCCCCAAATTATGAGGTCCTGAGGGCGGGTTTCCTCTTCCCTCTGCTGCTCCCCAAACAAGGAAGTATCAAGGGCAGGCCTCTGATGCCCCAGCAAACCATAAGCTTGGGGTCCCAGGCCCCTTCTCCTCACTGCTGTGCCCTCAAACTAGGATAGGAGGTACTGAGGGCAGGCCTCACCTTCCCTCTGCTATAATCCCAAACGAGGAGGACACGGGGCGAGGCCTCATCTGTCCCCTGCTGTACCCCCAAACTAGATCCCGGGGACAGGCCCCATCTCCCCTCCTTTCATCCTCTACAACCGGCACCCTAAAGAGCAGAGGCCTCTCCCTTTCCTCCTCTATCTCCCCAGCCTGGAAGCCCAAAGGGCCCCAAACAGTTTCATCTCTCAAACAGAAAACTCCAAGTCTAACACCTCATCTCCTCCCTTCAGTCCAAAACCGAGAGGTACCGAGGGCAGAGCCTCTGGCCTGTGCCACTTGGGGTCCTCTTCTGCTGGCCCCCCACAAGGACCCCAGCCCGCACCTCCAGCTCCCGGTCCAAAGGGGTATTGGCCTCCGCCATCCTGGGTCCCCGCTGAGGGCCCCGCCCTCTTCCTGAACCTCAGCCCTGCCAGGGCCTCTCGCCTGCTACTTCCTCTTTCCTGCTAGCTCCCAGCAACCCCTGCAAAAGGCCAGCTCTGGGCCTCTGGGGCATCTAGAGGGCCTTCCTCTCAGGCCCCACTCCAGGCCTGAGCCGGCTTCTCTGGAGGCACCCCAGGGATGGCCCCTGCTCCCTGTCCCAAGAGGATGCCCAAGGCGTACACAGCGCACACACGTTCACAGGCCCACTAGTGTGGACGTGAAGAGCAGCCTCCCCCATGTATACAGGCTCCAGGGGCTGGCTTGGGTGTGCACACGCTCTCATACACCTATAGGCATGTGCACGCATCGCAGGCTAGCAAGTGTGTGCACACCCCCTGCGTCTACCCCTGTGCACACTTATATGCAAACACCCATGAGTGCTTATATGGGTGGCCCAGCCCCCTTCCTGCAGATGCAGCCTGTCCCAGCTTCCGGATTCTTCTCAGCTCGGTCTCTCGCTGCCGCTGACCACAGCTTGGAGGCCTAAGGGGCCTGGCCAGCCCAGCGGCACCTCCTTGAGGCCCACATTGTGAGGAGGCAGCGCTGGAGGGTTGCGGTGAGAGTGTCTCTATGAAAGCTCAAGTATGGTGGCAGTTACTACAAGCTGCTCCCAGGTCAACTAATGCAACCCCAGGAGGTGCTATCATCACCCCATTTTCTTTCTTTTTTTTTTTGGCCATGCCGCATGGCATGCCGGATCTTAATTCCCTGACTAGGGATCAAACCCATGCCCCCTGCAGTGGAAGCACAGAGTCTTAACCACTGGACTGCCAGGGAAGTCCCTATTATCACCCTATTTTCAAGATGAGGAAACGGAGGCCTGGAGCGGTGATGTAACTTGCCCAAAGTCCTACAGTCAGCAGAAGGCAGAGCTAGGATTTCTAACGGGAATGCCCAGAATCTGAGCTAGGTGTCAGCGTGGCATGAAGAGCCCCACAGACATTATCTGCCGCCGCCATGAGAACCCATTTCAGAGATGAAGAAAGTCATGGTTGGCTCCCGACCAACCTCAAGGGCAGCTGCCCCCAGGGATTTACTTCAGGCCAAAAGTGTCACTCCCATGATCCTCCTGACCCCTCACATTTATCCTGAGCAACTGCTATAATTCTCCCCCACTTTACAGGTGAGGAAACTGAGGCTCAGAGAGGTGGCAGCAGCAGTTCTCCATGGGGGAGGGGATCGCCTCCACTACCACCCCACTTCTGGGGGGCATTTGGCAATATCCAGAGACATTTTTGGTTGGTTGTCACAACTGGGGGTGCTACTCGCATCTACTGGGTCGAGTCCATGGGTGCTGCTCAACATTCTACAGTACACACGACAGCCTCCATCTCAAAGAATGATTCAGCCCCAAATGTCAATAGTGCTGAGGCTTAGAAACCCTGGATTAAAGGACACAGATGCACACGCTGAGCTGCTGACCGTGACCCAGGAAGGATTTCACAGCAGCCCCACCTGCAAGGTGCTGGCCTGGTCTACGTCTTTCCCCACCATGAAAACCCTCCAGCTACATTTTTTTGACGGCAGAACCAAGGCTCAGAGAGGGAAAGGCACGGGGCCTAGGACACACTGTTAGGAAGTGACAGCTCTGGAATTTAAACCCAGGCTCACCTAATACCACCTGCTACCAACCAGGCCCCACCTGCCACCCAACCCCACCCTATCCCCAGCAGGCAGAGCAGGGGTACAGCCAGGAGCAGGGCCAGGTCAAATGAGGGAAGTCCAGGCAGGCTCCCTCAGCCCCACCTCCTCCAGCAGCTGAGGCCTGAGAATATGCAGAGCAGGGAGGGAGGGAGGCACGCCCTCCTGGGTTCTCCTCTCTTGGGTGACTCACTCCTACCTAGGGCAGGGGTCACCTGAGGGCCAGCATGATGAACCCATGAATCAGGAGCCTGGCCTGGCCTTGGAGAATCCCTGCTCCCCCAACTCCCACCATGAAGCAGGAGACCCCAGGTCCAGAGGGTCCATCTTCCAGAATTCCCCTCTTCCCAGAGTGACCAGGGACCTAGACCCCATGTCCGGAGATTTCAATGCTTTGGGCGTTTCCGGAATCTGGACAGGACATCCGTTTTCTGGACACAGAACGGACAGGCACACACTGGGACAGACAGAGGGACAGTTTAGCAGACCCAAGCAGCCACGAGAAAGGAATGACCAGGACAGGGGAAGAGAGCAGGAAGGAGATGGGAAAGGGGACCAGGGCACAGGTCCAGCCTCGTTCCAGGAATCACAGCCTCCGTCCAGGTCATGTTTGCTACACGCCAAGCGCATGCATGCGCCAGGGGATTCCTACACAGCCCTCCCAGGGCTGAGGTGTAGAGGCAGAGACCCCAGCCCTCCCCAGCCCCCAAGGTCTGACCTTGTGTGATCGGCAACACCAGATACGCCCAGCTCCTCGGCAAGGCTGGCAGGCCATCAGCAGGACTGGGATGGGGGTCATGGGACAGACACAAAGGGGATGTGGGGGCAGGTGCAGAAGGAGACGAGAACCCAGTTACACAGCAACCACAGGACGACGGAGGGATGATGAGGTGCTAATGGGGGCACCAGAGGTACAGGACATGTCTCAGATTTGGGTCACTGAACGAAAGAAGTGTCAGAAGTCACCCTGGCCCTGCTAGCCACAAATAGGGAAGGTGGGTCCAGGGCTGTGATGTCCACAAGGTGGCACAGGAAGAACCTGGCTGGGCGGCAGGTTGGTGTCAGTCAGCTGTGCCTCTGCGTGTGTGTGTGTGTGTGTGTGTGTGTGTGTGTGTGTGTGTGTGTGTGTGTGTGTGTGTGTGTGTGTGTGTGTGTGTGTGTGTGTGTGTGTGTGTGTGTGTGTGTGTTGTGGGGTGACCCAGCCCATGCCCAGGTGGGATTCCAGGTATAAGAGAATCCCCAGTCTGTTGACATGGACACTCCCCACCTGGGATAAGGTTCCACCTGGCAGCCGGGTGGCCGTGTGGGTCCCCCATCCCCCGACATAATGAGGTGACTCTGGCACTTCCGGCAACAGGTGACAATCTGGGTGGCGTCGGGACCATCGTAAAGCTCAGTCTGGAGGTGGGGGCGGCTGGAGCTTTGTTGTGCGGGGGAGAGGAACGGGCCGGGCGGCCTCCTCCCTTCCCGGGGCACCGCGCCAGGCACCTGCTCAGGTGGAGCTGCACCTGCCCGGAACCGAACGCTGGGAGGGAGAACGAGTGGCAGGGTCGACAGGCACCGGGATGCACAGCCAGCCACAGACACCTGAATTCTAGCCTCCGCCGCGCCCCCTCTAATTCTTGGGGAAGGTCGGAGTTTGGGGGTGCTTCAGGACCTCCCCGCTCCCCCCTTGTGCGTACCTCCACCAGCCGAGAAGGGGACTGTGCTGGCTCCACGGTGCCGGCCCAGGGAAGGGGCGCCCAGTGTTCGGGGGAGGGGGGGATCCGCCCTGGCCGCCCCGATCCCGGGGGCTCCGGCAGCGCGCGGGCGGGGGTCCCCGGCGCCGGCTGGCCGCCAGGGGGCTGAGGACGCAGGTGCGCCTACCTGCAAAGCATCGCTGGCCATGTCCACGCGCCGTCCGCCAGGGGTCCCCGCGCGGAGAGAGGGGCGGTGAGAGGAGCGTGCGTACGCCCCACGCGGGGCGGGGAGGGGGCGGGCGCGGCGCGACCCCCCCGCCCCGGGCGCACGGCCCTCTCCGGCCTGCTCGGCTCTAGCCCCGCCTGGCCTGGCCGCCGTGTCCGTGCGCCTCGCCCTCCGGCCCCAGCTGCCGCTTGGCTCGGTCACGTGACCGCTTAGGTCGGCGCCCGAGGAGGGGGCGGGGCCGAGGGGGTGCGGCTCCCGGCGGCCCCCGGGGCTGCGGGGTCCTGCCTGCCGGACGCCCCCCTCCCCGGCCGAGAGCGCGTCGTCCTCTTTCCCAGCCTTTTTCTCTTTCTGAATCCTCCTTCTGCCCACGGGTGCTCCGTTTGAGCGCGCAGGAACCCGAAGAAAAGAGTGAGCCACGTTAAAGCGGGGAGCTGTGGAGGCCTTTGGGCCTCCCGGGATCTCTCAAAAAACAAAACCAATTCATCCCCGCCTGTGTTTGCAATTTTAGGCCTCTTGGAACGGTCCGTCATTCTAAGGCACCGGAGCTTCCCCATAGGCTGGAGACAAGCTCTGAGCAGACTTGTGTTCAAATCCCCGCCTGCCTTGGGGGAGTCCCCAAGCCCTAAAAGCCCCTCATCTGTAAAACGGGAAGGATTTACCTACCCACCCCTTAGGTGTTGGCAAAATTAAATGAGACAATACATGCCCAGTGCTGTGAACACACAGCTCAATAAAGTTTAGCTGCTGTGATTTTTAGTGTTTTTGCCGTTGTTATGAAAAGGGATTTGAACCCTAAATCCGTCACGGACTCGCTGCGGGCCCTGTGGCCGCTGAGTCCTCAGTTTTCCCTGCTGTAAAATGAGGGCCCGCCTCTTCTTCGGGGCTGCTGCATGCAGGTGGCGCTCCACAATGCACACTCCTGCCCTATCGGAGGCAGAAGGTGGAGACCTTTGAGGAGCTTCTCAGGGTCTCCGGAGTCTCTGTAGCACGCAGGCGGGCTCGTGGCCGACCCCGCACTCCCTTTCAAATCCGGTGACTGGGCCAAGCCGCGGTCCCTGGGGCGCAGGGCGGGGAGCGTTCCCTGGCAGCGCCGCCTCATTGGCGCCCTCCTGGGACCCGCCAGAGCGTGGAGGGCTGCGGGTACCTTGGTTACCCACAGCTGTGAGTGGTTTGCACCGTCCCAGAGGCCGGGGCGGGATGTTTTCTTTCTCCCTTTTTCCTTTGGGCGACTCTTTGGGGCTGGTTGTTGGTGGTGGTGGTTAACAGAGAAAGAACGAGAAAGAGGAGGAGGAGAAATTATACCAATCCAGAATCCACCCACTTCTCACCCTTCCACTATCTGCACCGGGTCCAGTCTTCATCATCGTTCGCCTGGACCAGTGCTGTCACCTCCTCCCAGGTCTTTCGGCTCTTCCCTCGACCTCGTAGTCTCTTTTCCCCACAACACCCCAAGGACTCCTAGGAACACCTGAGTCAGGTCATGTCCCTCCTCTGCCTAGATCCCTCTTTGGCTCCCACTTTCCTCAGAGTAAAAGCCAAAGTCTTACCCGCAGCCCACAAGGCCCTGCACGATCTGCCCCCTTCACCTTCCCTCTCTCCTCTTCTCCCACCTCTTTCCCTTGCTCCCTCCCTCCAGCTACACCTGCTTCCTGGCAGTTCCTCAAATATTCATCCATTGAATTAAAGAAACCTTTGAGCTAGTTCTTTTTCTCTTGATTTAAATATGAGGAAACTGAGGCTCAGGGAGAAGCCCCTCACCCCAATTATAAAGTCAGGATGTTTATAGTCCTTGCCCTGTCTTCCTCTAATTCTCCAGCCCACCCATTTTACAGATGGGGATGAGGGGGCAAAGCAAGACTGAGAGCCAGCCCAGGAACTGGGTCACCTTATCCAAGGATGGGCCCTCTGCTTCCTGCCAGGTTTCCAGGCTGCCTCCCCGGATGGAGCTGGGGAACCCTGCCAAATTCTCTCTCCAAGCTTCCGGCATTCATTTACTCAGTGAATATTTATCAGCACCCACTGGGGACTTTGGTAGCACTGGAAACAGAGTCGCACTCTGGGCTTGAAACAGGGAGACCAAGGACTTATTGTATAATCTCAGCCAAATATGATAACTGCACCAGCACCGCCCAGTAGCTCCTCTGGCCTCTCTCCAATCCTCTCTGGGGCCTTGGAAACCCTAAATCACACCCACCCCCAGAGCTCTGCCTGCTGGAAAACCTGTTTCTGGCTCTCTGGAGCTCTTAGGAAAAACACCACTCCTCACCTGGCCTACAGGATGGTCCTGTCAGGCCTCTGCCCACCTGTCCAGCTGCATCCCCCTCCACTCTCCTCATCCCCATGAGGAGATGGGGATGAGGCCTTCTCTGTGTTCCTCAAATATTCTCACCTTATTTCCAACCACAGGGCCTTTGCACTGGCTGTTCCCTGGTCTTTAATGCCCTTCCCTCACATCTCCCCAAGGCTGGCCTCTTCTGATCATTTAGATCTCTGTTTAAATGTCACCTCCTCTGCTTCCCAGAGCACCTCCATGCCCTGTCATCTCTGGTCCATGGCTCTGTTTTATTTATTTTAAATATCACTCCTCTCTGAAATTTCCCAGTAACTGGCCTAAGCTCGCTCAGTCTTTGTGGAATGAGTGAATGCATACACTGTGAGCTGTCAGGAGAAAGGTATCCCAGTCCAGTGAATGCCTTGAGGACATAGGTGCCCCACTTATAGAGGAGGCAGAACGGCTGGCACTAAGGGACAAATTAGGAAATTACAAAATAGTTAAAGAGGAAGGGCTTCCCTGGTGGCGCAGTGGTTGAGAGTCCGCCTGCCGATGCAGGGGACACGGGTTCGTGCCCCGGTCCGGGAGGATCCCACGTGCCGCGGAGCGGCTGGGCACGTGAGCCATGGCCGCTGAGCCTGCGCGTCCGGAGCCTGTGCTCCGCGGCGGCGGAGGCCACAGCAGTGAGAGGCCGGCGTACCGCAAAAAAAGGAAAAGGGTGTCTGGTGGAAGAAACAGGGCAAAGGCCTAGAGGTGGGTGAGGTAGAACTCGGCATGTCCTACTTCCTCTGCCTACATCTCCCACCCCAATCCCCTCACTCACACCCTGGCTGCATGACCTCCTCACTGCTCCTCACACATGCTGATTCCTACCTCAGGGCCTTTGCTCTGGCTTTCTCACTGCCTGCAGTACTTTTCCTTCTCATCTTGGCATTCTATCTTCCTCACTTTATTTCCATCTTTACTTAAATGTCACCTTCTTAGAGAAGTTTTCCCTGACTGCATCTCCACCTAAAACAAGGCCCACCCCATCCCTACCAAACTCTATTCCTCACATAGTTTGATTTTTCCTCCTTGCAAATTTTAATAAATTTGACTTTACTGTTTTCTTTCTTGTCTGACTTCACCAGGAAGATGTCAGCTCCCAGAGGGCAGGGATCATTGTCTTGTTCACTGTTGGGTCCCTGGCTCCTAGAACAGGGTACTCAAAAAATAGCTGCTGGATGAATAGATGGGTGAACAAACCAGGTATCATAAAGCATGGCTGGATTTTTTTTTTTTTTTTTTTTTTTACTGCTGATGAACCTGGAGTAGAGGGAAGGCTCCAGATGTTGCAGATGGTGGGAGTGGAATTCAGACTTGACCCTGAGGACTGTGGGAACCACTGGTGGATTCTTAGAAGGGGAGGAACTGAGTGAGGGTTATCTCTCAAAAGATAAGGTTCTTTGCAAACCAAGTCTCCACCAGTCAAGGCCAGAGAAAAGAAATGGGAGTAGATTCATCTGACACCAGAAGAACTAAATGTATCAACAAGGCTAAACTCAAAAACACCATGTGTGTGGGGGGTGGGGGGGCTGGGAGGGGGGGATAAAAAAGCAAGTTTAAAAAATGATACAGTTTGATATTGTTTATATCAATTACTAAAAACCAGAAAGTGAAACTGTGTATTAAGTTTGTGGAATGTTCAGAGTAGCGGGCTTGTAGTATGCCTGGCATCCTGGCTGAGGCCCGCCAGGCTATCTGGGTTCAATTCCTGACACCGCTGCCTATGAACAGTGAGACCCTGAGCAAGTTACTTCACTGCTCTGTGCCTCAGTTTCTTCATCTGTAAAAGGGGATGATAATAGTGGCGCCTACCTCATAGGTTGCTGGGAAGCCTAAATGAATTAATTCTTGTAAAGCACAGAATAGGCGTTCAGTAATTGTTCAGTATCATTATTTTTATTGAGGATGTTTCTGTAGTGGGGGAGGGGAGTGGAGTGAGGGAAGTGAACAGAAGTGACTTCCACTTTAACGATAAGGTGTTATGTCTTTTATTTTGATCGAGGTATAACTTACATATGGTAAAGTACACAAATCTTTTGGTGTGCAGCTCCGTGAATTTGTACATACATACACACCCCTGTGGCACCACCCAGGCCACTCGCCTGCTGCATAAGTTTTGCCTGTTTTCTTTCCCAAGCAACCTCCTCATGTAGATTCTATCACCATAGACTAATTTTGCCTGTTCTCGAATTTCATACCTGATGGAATCATTTAAAAATTTTTTAAATGTCTAGATTCTTTCACTCAATGCATTTGTTTTGTTTTCTATTAGAATAAAATTCACACACCATAAAATTCACCCTTTTTAAATGTACAGTCCAGTGATTTTTAGTATGTTTGCAAAGAATATGATGTTTTTGGTATGCATCCATAATGTTGTGTATATCGACAGTTTATTCCTTTCTATTTCTAGTGTTATTCCATGGTGTGGATGGAGCACAGTTTCTTTATCCATTCGTTTGTTGATGGACATTTCGGTTGTTTCCAGTTTGGAGCTCTTATGCATAGAGAATGTTCACTGTTCGTATCTTTTTGTGGACAAAAAGTGTTTCATTGATTGTTAAGTCTATACCGAGGAGGACTGCTTAGTCATGACATAGGTGCCTGTTCAATCCAATGGGTCTGATCTGGGATGATCCCCTCCCCCGCCAGGGGCGGGGACATTACCAACGTCAGGAGGCATTTTTGGTTTGGAGACACTGAGGCGCGGGTGCTACTGGCATTGAGAGGCCAAAGATGCTAAACATCCCATAATGCACAGGATGGCTCCCACCACAAAGAAGGATCCAGCCCAAACGTCAAGAGTGCTGGGGTTGAGATACCCTGCTTAACCTTATCACAAACTGCCAAATCGTTTTCCAAAGTGGTTTTCTCATTTTACAAGCCTGCTAGCAGTGAGAATTCTGGTTTCTCCACAGCCTCTCCTCCAGCCTCAGTACTGTGAGTCTTTTCCTTTTTAGCCATTTGGGTGGGTGTTTTCAAATTTTCTGTATCTTAAAATAATTCTGAAGTGAATCAAGCCAATGTGACAAATGTTACTATTTGTTCATCTTGGGTGGTGGAAGTACTTTAGCAGGCTCTGATCTTTTCTGGATTTAAAGTTTGTGGGTTTTTTTGTTTCTTGTGTTTTTTGTAATTGTTTGTTTGTTTGTTTTGAAGCATAGAAACCCGCCCCCCTGCCCCGCCCATGGCTGCATGGATGGTGGGTGTGCTGGGCTTTTTTTTTTTTTTCCTGTTTTTCCAGACTTCTTTTTTTTTTTTTTTTCAGACTTCTTTACTGGACTCAACTAGCTTCGGTCTCCTCCTCCTCCTGCATCATCTCAGATGATCTAATTACTCCAAGCTCACCTCCCACCTGCTTTCCTGGAGTACCTCCTCTGTCCCTGGGGACTGGTTTTCTCCAGGCTTCCAACTTACCTGGCTTTGGCCTCTATCTCCACCTGTAGAGGTTTTGGCCATGTCTAATGATGAGAGATGGCCTGGCCTTGAATCCCTGCCAGCTGTGTGACTTTGGGACTGAGATTAATCCTCTCTGGAGCTCCTGTTAACCACCCGACAATGGATATGGACAATGGATGTGCTAATACACGCACCTCATCTGCTCTAGGTGGTGATTAGTCTGTTCATATATTTAGATTTCTTAGAACAAGGCTGAACAACCAGGACAGGGACTGGGGTGAGGAGGGGAAGCACTTGCCTCAGACACAGAATTTAAGATACACATGTTTTAGCACAATTTTTTTTTAAATGTATTTATTTATTTATTTATTTTAGGTTGTGTTGGGTCTTCGTTGCTGCACACGGGCTTTCTCTAGTTGCAGCGAGCAGGGGCTACTCTTGGTTGCCGTCCATGGGCTTCTCATTGCGGTGGCTTCTCTCGCTGCAGAGCACAGGCTCCAGGCATGTGGGCTTCAGTAGTTGTGGCACGCGGGCTCAGTAGTTGTGGCTCACGGGCTCTAGAGCACAGGCTCAGTAGTTGTGGCATAGGGGCTTATTTGCTCCGCAGCATGTGGGATCTTCCCGGACCAGGGCTCGAACCCATGTCCCTTGCATTGGCAGGCAGATTCTTAACCACTGCGCTACCAGGGAAGTCCTAGCACAATTTTTAAAAAATCAAAATAATGCAGAAAATCCAAAGAAAGACAGGATCAGTAGATCTGATCGTTTCCTTTTGCCTCAGGTGCCAATATGGCTCGGCTTCACGCAGCACTGTTACTGACCCTGTGTTTATTTAAAATGTTGATATTTTGTTCATCATAGATTTTAAAAATTAATTTTGATTTTATTTTTATTTATTTTTTTAAAATTAATTTTGATTTTAAAATAGTCCATTCAAATATAATTTATCTTGATGACTGAGTTTTTTGGGTTCTTTTTGTTTGGTTTGGCATTTGGTGCCCCCCCCTTTAAAAAATTTACTTACTTTATTTTTGGCTGCGTTGGGTCTTTGTTGCTGTACGCAGGCTTTCTCTAGTTGCGGCGAGCAGGGGCTACTCTTGGTTGCGGTGCATGGGCTTCGCATTGCGGTGACTTCTCTTGCTGCAGAGCACAGGCTCTAGGTGCGGGGGCTTCAGTAATTGTGGCACGTGGGCTCAGTAGTTGTGGCGCACGGGCTTAATTGATCCGTGGCATGTGGGATCTTCCCGGACCAGGGCTTGAACCCGTGTCCCCTGCACTGGCAGGTGGATTCTTAACCACTGTGCCACCCGGGAAGTCCCTGGTGCCCCCTTAAATTTTGCATGCGTCACCCTCATCCTGGCCCTGTTGGGTACACAGGAAGTGCTCTATAAGTGTTAGGATGTAATTATTATTGTACATACAATATTTACCTTATATTATGTAAAGCCTCCCTCTGGATTGACTGCTTTCTCTTCATTGGGCTTTTTGGCTGAAGTTACATACCTCTGATGACTTTAGCTCTGAATTTGTCTAGAACATGGACCCTGAGATAGCTTATACTAAATGAAAATGAAATGCTTGAACCTCTTTGGAAAACTGTGGAGGAAGATTTAATTGTGTCAGGGGCTTAGGGAGACTGGAATGCTGGAGCAGGCTTATTGAGTTTGTCCTACTTACTTTCCCTCCTTGTCCCCCCCCCCCCCGCCAAATCCCCCAATCCTAACATAGCTGAGAAAAGACTGAGGTATGGGCAAGAACTGGGAGTAATTGGAAGTTTCACAGGGTGCTAGTGAGAGTGTAAAGTGGAACAACCACTCAGGAAAACTGTCAAGATCTACTGAAGCTGAACACCCACATGATCTTCCACCCACCATTCCATTCCTAGGTATTTCCCCTAGAGAAGTAAATTTGTGTTCACAAAAATACCTGTACAAGCTTTATTAATAATGGCCAAACACTGGGAAAAAACAAATGTCCATCTATAGGTGAGTGGAGAAACTATACCAGCTATATTGGTATAGCCACACAGTGGAATACTACTCAGGAATGAAAAAGAAGGAATATTGCTATGTGCAGTGATGTGGAAAATCTCAAAACATTTTGTTGAGCAAAAGAAGCCAGACACAAAAGACAATCTACTGCATGATTCCATTTATATGAAATTCAAGAACAGACAAAACTATAGTGATAGAAATACTGGTTGCCTGGTGGGGGCAGGAGGAAAGGGGTGTGGTTGACTTCAGAGGGACACAACAGAACTTTCTGGGGTGACGGAAATGTTCCATATCTTCACCAGGCAATTGTCACTCGGGTATCAATCATCAAAACTCATGGACCCGTTCCTTTTACAATACACTTTAGCTCAACTCAGTAAAGTACTGGGTGGGCGGGGAGAAAAAGGTTGGGGAAATTTAATACAAGGAAAAGTAAAATTAACAACAACAAAAAAGTTTTATGACGAAAACATCTGGTTTTGGTTTTTTGGCCTGAACCTGCATGGTCACTGGCACAGTGTCTGACCCAGGAAATGACTCTCAGCAAACGGGAATTGTGTCCTAGGACCATTTCTCTCACTCCCACGCCCTGAAGGGCCCCTTTCCCACTGCTGGTGCTAAATGTCCTCTCCACGCTGGAGTCATTCCAAGCTCCCAAGCTTTCTCAGAACCCTTTCAGAGCCTCCACTCTGCAGGACCAGGAGTTCGCGGATGGACATCCACTTTGAACACTAAGTTCTGAGCAAAGCGTAGAAGCCATATTTCATAAGGGCGAGACGCTCACCCCGGGCCCACATCCAGGCTTCAGTTGCCCGTACAAAATATGGCGGCACCTACCGAGGTCACAACCTCGATTACAAGACAGCGCGCTGGCAGACGCCCGCCTCAATCAGCCCACTAGGGCGCCAACTTTTAGGTTGACCAATGAATCCGAGGCATGAGGCACGCCCTCTTTCCACTCTCCACCAATAGCTTCCAGACGCCTCCCGCAGGATCCAATCATCGCTTCCGTCTCTTTTGAATGAAAAGCGAGCGGTCCAGTGAGCCGAGCCGCAGTCGGACGCACGAGACAGGAAACGCGATAGCTTGTGTCAAGGCGCGCGACCGGTAACAGGAGTCGGGTGGCGGTCCTCGCAGCACGCGGAGGTGAACGAGGAATCAGGTGAGCGGCGGGCCCAGGTGCGGGCCCGCGGTGTGGAGACGTCGGACCTGCGGGTGAGCGGGCGATGGGAGACGCCAGGGGTTGAAGGAAGGACGAAGACTGGGCGCGAGACGAGGGGAGGCGGGGCGGCTTTGGTGTCCGGCGCGCGCGTTGGTGGCCGTTGGGTGCTGGGACGCACGCGCAAGGGGCGGGCCGGCCTTTGGCGCGCTGGGTGCGGAGATCGCTTCTGGCAGAGGGTGTCATGGCCGCCTGCGGGCTGAGCCCGATTCAGGGGGAGGTCTACCTGTTCGAGGAGCCCCGATGCGATTCGGGGAGGGCGTCAGGGGGCGACGCCGGGGTGTGGGGCCGCGGTGGGAGAAGCCGGAGCTTGTAGACCTGACGGTCTTCTCCGAGTTCGAGAGACTCTCCCCTCCCCCACTCTCGCGTTTAGGGGGTGGATCCGTGGTTCCAGAGATTTCGGGCAAAAAAGATGTTCAGTAAGGAACAAACTCTTAGGTAGAAATTCTCGCTGGGAGCACTTCAGGGTGAAAGGGTACGCGTGCGAGTCAGAGTTGTTACTTATTCTGGTGTCAGCTTTCAAGTTCATCAGCTCTTGGGGCCTCAGCTGTCCCGGCCACCGTCTCTGGGTGGAACAAACACCGCCAGATCCTTTCCTGATCTAATTTGTTTTGAGCTTTAGATCCTGTCTAGTCACTTAGTCTAGAAAATTTTGTATATCAAACTTAGTCTGTCCGCAAATTTGTCTCCCCATCAAAACAAAAAGACTTTGTTTGAATTCCTAACTTTTTTTTTTTTTTAATACACCATCTACTCCCAGATTTGAAGCCCAGAGTAGATGACTCTGGCTCTTTTCTGTCTGAGCTTCTCCCAGGGGGTGGTCCCACCCTGTAGGGTGTTCCACCATCTTTTCCCCTACTTAACAATGCCACCACTGTAGTTAATTGGGTGTCTGGTTTTCCTTGCTGCTGGTCTCTTACCCGACTCCATCTTCTCTGGAGTCACTTGTTCTTGGGCAAATCCTGATTGAGTCACAACTCAAAAGCTTAGTCAGCGATTCTTTATTGCTTAGCAAATTAAGTATGAATGCCCTGGGCTTAACCAGCTCTTCCAGCTCTGTCTTCTGCCTCTACTTCAAGCAGCCAGTGCTTTCCATTCCCTGAAAGGGTCTGGTGGTTTCTGGACTGGCCTTTGCTGGCTCCTGTTCTTCTCTCTGATGCCTGGGGACTGACTCCTTCCTGTCTTTGCCAGTGTTGGTATCAGATTGCTTCTTTCAAGAATCAGATAAGGATACATGCTTAACTTTAGCCCCTAAACTCTGCTTTGAGGCCCTGATTCTAAATCCATTCATTCAGCCATTGCTGTTGAGTGCTTACACAATGTATGTCAGGCCCTGTACTAGGTGCTGGACTGACATGACTGGAGGGGGTTCTTTTTTAGTCGGGCCAACGGGCCTTTTTGGAGCAACAGAGGTCTGAAAGAAGTGGGAACAGCAAGTGCAAAGGCGCTGAGGCATGTTTGAGGCGCAGCAGCAAGGCCAGTGAGTGAGGGTGATGGGGGAGATAAGGTCTGAGTGTAAATGGAGTCAGGTTGTGTGGGGCTTGGTAGGCTGTGGTGAGGACTGTTTTATTCTGAACACAGCGTGAACCTGTAGAGGGTTTTGAGCAGAGGAGTGACGTTTTCTGACTCAGCTTTTATAAGCTCCCTCCAGCTGCTGAGGGGCATGGAAGGGGGAGTCGGGGATGGAAAGCAGGGAGACCGACCAACAAGGAGGCTATTGGCATAATCCAGGCAAGAGATGATGGTGCCCAAATGTCCATCAGCTGACAATGGATAAAATAACTGGTATCGCAGTACAAAGGAATATTATCCAACCATGAAAAGGAATTATGTACTGATACACGGCTACAATGTAGACGAATCTTGAAAACATGTGAGTGAAAGAAGTCAAACCATCACGTGTTGTATAATTCCATTACATGAAGTGTCCAAAATAGGCAAATTCATAAGAACAAAATAGATTAGTGGTTGCCAAAGGGAGATGGTGGCATAGGATGGTAGCTAAAGGATGTCGTCTTTTTGAGGAAATGTGTGCTAAAGCTGATAGTGGCAGGGATTGCGCATCTATATGACTGTACAAGAAACCATTGAATTGTACCTTTTAATTGGTGCCTTGTATGGCATGTGAATATCTCCATAAAGCTATTCTAATCTAAAAAGAAAGATGGCAGCCTGAGACTGGCAAGGTAGCAGGGGTGAGAAGTGGTCTGATTGACCTGGCGGGATTTGTTGGCTGATAGAACAGGGAGAGAGAGAGAAAAGACAACAGTTTAGAGAATGGAATTGCCTTTTTTGAGATGGGGGAAACAGACCTCAATTCCCAGGGGGAGAGGTGAAAGAGGCAGCTAGGTAACTGAGTATGGAGTCTGTGTCTCCATAGAGACACAGTTTGGGAGGCTGCACAGAGGTGGTTAAAGCGCCGGGGCTGATGGTCACAGAGAATGAGTGGCAGAAGGGCCAGAAATTGGGCCCGGGACGCTCAGCATCCAGCTCAGGAAGAAGAGGGACTGCTTTAGTACTTCCAGCCCCTAGTCTGGAGGCTGGGTTGCAGCAGGGAGGAGTAAGGCAATATTTTCATGTTTGGGTCCCTTGCAGCCTGCACCCAGTAGGCGCTCTGTATGTATTGGAATAAACGAAGCCAGGCAGTGAGCGTGCTTTGTATTAATTCCATTTACCATCTCAGCTGTATTCTTATTGGCTCTGGGCCCAACGGGAGGTCTTTCCATGAGAGCACTTAATTGTTCCCCTGTGCAGACCACAAATAGCAGGAGTAGCTGGGCCTGGGCAGACACTGCTTCCTCACAAGCTCCTGTCTCTCCAGCATCCTGGCAGCCACGTATCCAGGTCGGGAGTGGGAAAGCGGGGTGGGGGTGGGGTCCTTGGGGAGTGAAGGGGAGGGGACTCCTTGAAGCTAGCTGGTCTGAGGCCTTGACCTTGATGCTGAGAAGGAGGCATTTGTGCAGAGACCTGGAAGCAGTGCAGCAGTGCGTTCCCAGGGGTGGGGGTGGGCGGCCTGAGCTGGAGTAGGGGCTCGATGAGTATCAGCAGCCCGATAAAGCTGGGGGTGGTTTGAAAGGGGTGGCGTGGAGTGAGGTGGGCAGGGGCCAGTGGGGAGGGTTGCGGGCGGAGAGGAACTGGGGGTTCGCTTAGAGCAGTGGGAAGCCCTTGGAGGCGGAGGGTGTGGGTGCACGTGTGGGCGTCGCTGGCAGGGCACAGGGAGAGGTGAGGTGGCTTGGCGGGGCATGGTGGAGATGTGGCCACAACAGGCAGAAGCTGGGAGGTGCTGCACACATGGAGTGGTGGGACCTGCTGTTGTTGTCAGCGTCGGGCGTGAGCTAAAGAGGGATCGGAGAACGATGTCCGGTCTTGACTTCAGTGGCTGGGTGGCTTTCTGTGCCAGCTCGCAAGAGCTGACGCCAGCACCTCGCCCCCTCGGACCTGTGTCAACAGCCTGCAGCTTCTGCGCAGCCATCTCCCTCCGCCCCCACGCTGGGTGGGTTTACCTGCATGCATCAGTCACCTTAGTTGCTTCCCTCAGCCCTTCCCTCCCTCCTCTGTTCTCAGCACCATGGCGGAACAGGATGTGGAAAACGAGCTTCTGGATTATGAGGAAGATGAAGAGCCCCAGGCTCCTCCAGAGAGCGCTCCAACTGCTCCCAAGAAAGATGTCAAGGGTTCTTACGTTTCCATCCACAGCTCTGGCTTCCGGGACTTTCTGCTGAAGCCTGAGCTCCTGAGGGCCATAGTGGACTGTGGCTTCGAGCATCCATCCGAGGGTATGCCTCCCTGGTCCTTCCCGCCGAGGCCTGCCTCTGACCGCCTCAGTGTGGTCCCCTCAGCCACCCGGTGAGGGGCCTGCACAGAGGGAACATCTGGTTTCTGATAGCTCATATGCTCTCTCCCCCTCAGTCCAGCACGAGTGTATTCCACAAGCCATCCTGGGCATGGACATCCTGTGCCAGGCCAAGTCAGGGATGGGCAAGACAGCGGTTTTTGTGTTGGCCACCCTGCAGCAGATTGAGCCCGTCAACGGACAGGTGGGTGGGAACCCTCCTTCCTAGGCCCAAGCTACCTGAGGCAGCAGGAGTCATGGCTCCTCTTTTTAAAAATCCCTGTTCCTGCATCCTCTTTCTGGACTTTTAAAATTAAACACAGTACTCAGTTGTAACAAAATCGCCCCAAAGACGACAAGCCAAGAGAAAAAACTAAAAAGTGCCCACAATTTGGCCATCCAGCAAGACGGCTGCTCGTTCCATATGTGCTCTTCTAGATCGTACACGCTTACGAAGGTGGGCTTACACTGGATACGGTTTTGTTCCTGTTGTTATTGCTGACAGGCCATAGCTGTACTTCTCATGTCGTGAACATTGTAGTCCCCTGTTTTGGGGGATAATTGAGGTGCATGCTGGTGTTCATTCTTGACATGCTGGGGCACACATCCTTGGGCTGCGTATAGGTGCATGAGCCCTTGTTACCCACCTTAGGCTGGATGGTCAAGGAGAGGAGGATTTTGTTCAAGGCCATGGTGTGGTCTCAGTGCTTGGTGTTGTGGGCCAAGAGGCAGGGGCAGCCTTCCCCTTGGTGGTCACAGGCCAGCCCGAGGGCAGGCTCAGGAAGCTGTTAGCATGGGGCGTGTCACCAGCTAGGCTGGATCTAACTCTTACTGAGGCCTCAGTGCAGGACCTGGCGTAGGGAGTCACAGCTGCGTAGCTGTGAGAAGACACAGAGAATGAGCGGGCTGTGAGAAGATGGAGGCATCTGGACTGCGCCTTCCAATGGCCCAAGGGCTGGGGGCCGCCAAGGGATGAGCACCAGCGTGGGCTCTGGCTGGGGGAGGACTTAGGGGACTGTCTTGAGTGTCTCTCCCTGACCGGCCCCACAGGTGACGGTCCTGGTTATGTGCCACACTCGAGAGCTGGCCTTCCAGATCAGCAAGGAGTATGAGCGCTTCTCCAAATACATGCCCAGCATCAAGGTGAGCCCCTCAGGCCAGGTTGGGTGCCATGTGGTCCTCTGCAGCCTTGCTGGCCTCGGCTCTAGCCCAGCCAGCATTAACCAGGCTTGGCTGCAGCGGCTGCCTTTGAGGTTTGTGGTGGTTTCTGCTCCTTAAAAGCTTGATGAATTATGCATGGCCCCCAGAGGCCTGTGCCGGTCCCAGCCCTGGGGCTGCTTTTCGGTGAAGCTGGGGCCAGACTCAGGCCTCCACTGTCTCCAGGCACCAGGCCTGCTGGGGGGCTGCTGGCGGGCTGTTAGCTGAGTGGCCATAGGAACGGAGTGGGGGGGTGAGCTTTCGGCCGCCAGATGGTGAAAGGAGCTTTCCGCCTGCATAGGTGTCTGTGTTCTTCGGGGGCCTGTCCATCAAGAAGGACGAGGAGGTGTTGAAGAAGAACTGTCCCCATGTCGTGGTGGGGACGCCGGGCCGGATCCTGGCGCTTGTGCGGAACAGGAGCCTCAACCTGAAGAATGTGAAGCACTTCGTGTTGGACGAGTGCGACAAGATGCTGGAGCAGTTGGGTGAGTGTCCTCGCTGGGTCTG
The DNA here is from genome assembly GCF_949774975.1 of Lagenorhynchus albirostris. Taxonomy (NCBI): domain Eukaryota; kingdom Metazoa; phylum Chordata; class Mammalia; order Artiodactyla; family Delphinidae; genus Lagenorhynchus; species Lagenorhynchus albirostris. Next base: position 162,824,577 of record NC_083097.1, on the reverse strand, counting down.
GGGGCTGTGGAGGCCCACGCAGCCGCACCCTCCTCGCCCTCGCAGCCCCCCAGATGTCAGAGCTAGGCGGGTCCTGACAGGGCAGGCCGGAGGTTTCCCTGAAGTGGGATCCCGTGGGTGGCCAGCACTCAGGTCTCCTGTAAGCGATTTTAGGGCGAGTTCTGGTGTCGGCAGAGTGACCTGCTGCTTCTGAGCTGAAGCTTGAGTGGGACCATGGCACCCCACATGAGCCGTGTCCAGGCATGTGTCCACGTTAGCCCTCAGAGTACCGTGGCCTCGCTGCCTGTTGGGTTAGTTCTAGGCCCCTGCCTGCCCTCAGTGAGCCCTGACAGGGCCGGTGGGAGATGGGGCTTGTGTCCTGGGAGGCGGCTGCAGCTCTCACCCCAGCGGCTGTCTCTGCCTCAGGCTCCCCTCCCTGAAGCGTGGCTCGAGGCGCGCTGGCACGGCTGCTCCGCTCTGGCAGCGTGTAAGTGGATTGCCGCTCCTCCCGCGCCTGTGCTCACCCCGAGTCCGGGCCTTCAGGCACCTGGGACTCTCCCCTCCAGCCAGTCCTCGCTCACACCGCCCTCGTCATGGTGCCAACGGCTCCCTGGCACAGGTTGGGAGGGGCTGGAGCTGGTCTCGGGTGGGGGTCGTTGTCTGGCAGGCGCTCACGCCCACCTGTTTCTTGCCCTCCCCACCCAGACATGCGGCGGGACGTGCAGGAGATCTTCCGCCTGACACCCCACGAGAAGCAGTGCATGATGTTCAGCGCCACCCTGAGCAAGGAGATCCGGCCCGTCTGCAGGAAGTTCATGCAAGACGTGAGTAGAGGCCGAGACCTCGGTGCAGTAGCTTTGGCCTCCTAGAGTCCAGGCCCTTGCTGCTCCCCCACTCCCACACTGCCCTCACGGCACACGAATGCTGGGAGGCAGCGGAGTTCTCTTCCTCGATTGTCACACTGGGAGCTGAGAGCTTGGTTTACACTAGAGCCAGACCAGACCTTAGATGCAGCTGCTGAGAGAGGAGTATTTACTGGGGTACAGCAGGCTCTCTGGAAGCATTGCAGCAAAGGAGTCGCTCCTGGAAAGTTCTCGGCAGGCAGGATGCCCAGAAGTAAGCCCTGCCTGCCCCTTCCTCCTCTCCTTCCGGCACAGCCCATGGAGGTGTTTGTGGACGACGAAACCAAGCTCACGCTGCATGGGCTGCAGCAGTACTACGTCAAACTTAAGGACAGTGAGAAGAACCGCAAGCTCTTTGACCTCCTGGATGTGTTGGAGTTTAACCAGGTGATGCTTCCGCACTCCTGGGGCCTGTCCTGGGGCTCTAAGCCTTTGGGAGGGATTCTGGCCCTGACTGCCGCCCCCTCCCTCACAGGTGGTGATATTTGTGAAGTCGGTGCAGCGCTGCATGGCCTTGGCCCAGCTCCTCGTGGAGCAGAACTTCCCAGCCATTGCCATCCACAGGGGCATGGCCCAGGAGGAGCGGTGAGTGCATGCCGCCCTCAGAGCCCCAGGCAGGCCCCTTTGAGGGGAACGCCGCCCAGGATCCCTGTATCTGATGGCCGCCCCTTGTTCCTCCTGCGCCCAGCCTGTCACGTTATCAGCAGTTTAAGGACTTCCAGCGGCGGATCCTGGTGGCCACCAATCTGTTTGGCCGAGGAATGGACATTGAGCGTGTCAACATTGTCTTCAATTATGACATGCCCGAGGACTCAGACACCTACCTCCACCGCGTGAGTGGCCCCCCAGAGGTGTCCCCTCCCTGGTGCCCCCTTCCCAGGATTGGTGTTGGATGAGGACCTCTCCCTGCTTGTTCTCAGATCCCCAGCTTGTGTCTTGTGGCCTGACCCCTGCTCCTGTCTCCCTGCAGGTGGCCCGTGCGGGTCGCTTTGGTACCAAAGGCCTGGCCATTACTTTCGTGTCTGATGAGAATGATGCCAAAATCCTCAATGATGTCCAGGACCGGTTTGAAGTGAATGTGGCAGAGCTTCCAGAAGAAATAGACATCTCCACATACAGTAAGTGGCTCAGACGGGGCTGGGGGGCCACGGCGGTGGGGCCCTTTCTTCCCCCCGCCCCCTCCTCACTGACCTTCCCTGTGTGTGTCCTACAGTTGAGCAGAGCCGGTAACCATGTGCCCGGATGTCCTGGAGCCTCCCTGCTTCCCACATGTTGCTTCAAGTCCTCTTCCTAGGTGACAGTGGGCCTTTCTTTTTACTGTTTAAAAGCTGTAGATTTGTGTAAGAATAAATTTTTATTATGGAAGCCTGGCTCCCACCCTGTCTGTTTCTGTCAGCTCTCGGCACTTGGTGGAAAACCATGGGCCTGGTCTCCGAGCCCTTAGCCAGGAAGAAATGCCACTTTCTATGTCAACGTGATATTTAATTTTAAGTGTCAACGCTGAAAGGTTTATACAGATAAAAAACATTACACAGTATCCACAGCCTTCACATCAGTGAGAACCCTCTGCCCTGGGGGCAGATGGGCCTCTGTACCATGAGCCTTCGGCCCTGCCCTTCTCCCACCCCTGACCTCAGTCTTAGCTTAACCGGTGCTGAGCCCCAGCACCCTGGCCTCTTGTTCTGTAGCAAAGACAGATGAGCGGGGAGGGCCAGGCTGGGCACAGGAGCCCTCAGTCTGTCTGGGCCTTGTGTGCCAGGGCAAGGGGCTGCAGTCCTGGGCCAGCTTCTGCCCCTGCCCTGGGTCCTGGCTAGGGTGGAGCTGAGAGGCAGCCAGAAGCAGGCCCAGTAGGTCCGGCTCTCCACCCTGGCTGGGTATTCTGGAGTACGGTGCCAGGTGGCAGTTGTCACCCCCCTCTCCATGGTGCGTATGGGGACCAGGGCAGGAGGGAGCAGAGCAGTGGGAGAGGAGAGGAGGTCTTCAGCATGTGCAGGAGCTGCGGAGGCCACGGGAGCCGCTGGCCCGGCCAGGACGGCGCCTTCACATGCCAGACTCTGAGGGCCTGAGGGCCTGGAGAGAAAGGAGCCCCGTGAGAACTGACCCCAGGCCCAGGTGCCTTATGGCCTGCACCCCCGCTCCAGGCTCAGCCCTTACCTGAGTCTGACTCTGGCTAGAGCCAGACCCAGAGGTGGATGTGGCGAACTCGGAGTACTTGTTCCTGGTGACCATGCAGGCCCACCTCCGGTACTCCTCCCTCACCTGTGGGGCACAGGGTGCCAGGTCAGGGGAGGAGGGGGCCCCGGGACTAGGGTCCCAGCCCCGCCCGCAGCCCGGCCTGCAGCCCACCTTCTTGTTGAGGAGGCAGTACAGCACAAAGAGGAAGAGGCCCTGCAGGCTGTTGAGGATGCTGAAGGTGTAGCACAGCACCCAGCTACGTTGGTCGAAGAGGAACAGGCCGAAGACCCAGGTGCAGCCCAACACAAAGAGCTGGGCGATGGCGGTGATGGTCAGCACCCTGTGGGGAGGTGGGCAGTTGCCGCGTAAGGTCCTCGCCTCACACACCCACTCCTGCCAGGCCCCCTCTCTGCCCCTGCTCTCACCTGGCCTTCTTTAGTTTCTTTATGTCTGGGTTGATTTCAGAAAACTTCTGAGTGAGCTTCCAGACAGTAATCACGAAGATGACAGCATTGCACTGGGTGGGGAGCACAGAATTCGGATTAGGGGGTGTCCTTGGAGCTCACAGGGAGAAAGCCGGTGGAGCCGGCTCAGTGTGGAGCCAAGCACCTCAAGTTTCCACAGGTGTGGGGTGGGGAGTGAGGCAGTTACCAAAACGATGAAGGTCACAGGTCCCAGGAAGCTCCAGAGAAAGCCGTTGGCGTGGTCCAACCAGCAGCTGGGCGAGAAGGGAGGGGTCTGGTCAGCACCCAGTAAGCCCAGAGGGCGGGGTCACAGGCGAGCAGGGGCACTGTGTTTGGGTGCAGCCTCCACGCCCTGGCCCTCTCCCACCACCTCGCACTCACTACTGGGGGCGGCCGTAGCCCTGGCTTTTGATGGCTGCCGAGACGGCCACGATGAACAGCGGCACGCCGTAGCCGATCAGGCACAGCCAGCGCTTTCTCAGGCCTTGGCCTTGGAACACGCGCACCACGAGGAAGTAGAGCTCCACGCCCTCGAGGCTCATCCAGCAGAAGGCGGCCAGGAAGCAGTAGTGCAGCATCGCGGCCACCAGGCGGCAGCGCAGCCCAACCTGCGGGGCGGGGGCGGGGCGGAGGGACGGAGGGGTGGGTGACGTCATCAATGGGCGGGCCCGACGCCGGATGGCAGGCGGAGTCAGGGCGTGGCCGTGCGGGGTTTAAAGCGGGCGAATGGGCGGGGCCCTGGGCTTCCCGGGCCCGACCACCGGACCCAGCTGGGTGTGGGCGGGGCTATTCCACTCAGGGCCCTCGCAGGTAGGTCTAGCGCTCAGGCGAGAGTGGGGCCTTCCACGGGGCGGGGCCTCACCTGGCCGCCTTCGTTCTCGATGCCCGCCAGGAAGATGGTAGAGCCCACGAAGAGGCAGATGCAGAGGTGCAGGTGCACCGTGGTGCGCGAGCCCTGGATGGGCCGCACCAGCAGGAAGGTGAGAATGCACAGCAGCAGGCAGACCAGCGACAAAGCCAGTCCCACCTTGGTGATCAGGGCCAGCTTCCAGTCCTGGATGCAGGACGGGGTGGGCGGGACTCGATTAGTGCTCTGAGGCCTTCCTGCCCTCCTTGTGGGCCCCACCACCAACAGGCACCTGGGACCTGGCCTGTAGGACTCTGACCAGGTGGCTCATCTCCCCCCCACCTCTTCTGCCATCAACATCTGAGTGAACCTGCTGTGTCTCATCCTAAATACCGCCCCCCCCACCCCCATGGGTGCAGCAGGGATCCCTAGTTCTTCCGGATGGGCTTCTCCACTACACACCCAGACAGCTCTCCTGAGAAGGTCCCCAGTGAGGCCTCAATGGCTGCAACCTTCTTTCCCAACACTGATGAGCCCATCTCTCTGACCCTCATCTCTATCTCATCTCTTGCCCCTCCTACACCTGGCCACACCTATGAGCTCCTCAAAACCCACATTTTTGTCCTTCCTGGGCCTTGGGCCTGGACCACCAGCCTCCCCTCCTCTGCCTGGCCCATTCCAGGTACTCACATGGCCCAGCGTATCTATGGGTCCCTCTGAGGCCACATACAGAAAGCTGTGCTCCCTCAGGAGCTTTTAGGGATATTTAACAACTTGTTAGGGGGTGAGCGGTCAGAGGGGCACCGGCTGGAGCAAGGCCTGCAGTGCCAGGCCACTCTGTTTAGTTGCTGGGTCATGTGGAGGTCTGGGGGGGTCCCAGGGAAGGCGCTGGGAGGTGTGGTGTAGGGCCGCCTGGGCTGTGCAGCCATACAGAATCAGGTGGACCGTACCCCCAAGAACCAGCTTCCTGTCTCACCGAAGCCAACCGTGCCCCCTGTGGGCTTTTGCGGATGGCCCCTGGTCTGCTCACCTCCACATCGTAGTGGGCCATGAGGATGGCAAAGCTGCTCAGATGATTGCATTGGCAGGTGGTGCTGCCATTCCCGCTGCCCAGTGTCTGGCAGCCCGAGGTGGACCAGTACCCTCTCCTGTTGCTGTCACTCCTCCAGAAGGCGCAGATCAGCTCCTGCCTTGTCCCGGGCATCTCCCACTGTGAGCAGGTAGGGGCGGTGGTAGAGGTTAGCCTGGATCCCACTCTTGGGTACTGGGCTTGGGTTGAACCCAAAGAGGGCTGTTTTTCATTTGGCCTTTATCTACTGAGCACCTACTGTGTGCGTCAGGCCAGGGGACACGGGAGTAAACAGGGCAGACACAAGTCCCTGTCCTTCTGGGGCTGACATACTAGTGGGGGAGACAGACAGAAAATAATAAACCTAATAAATTTTCAATAAGTAAACTAGATAGTGTGTTAGAAGGTGCTGAGTTCAAAAGAAAGAAAGAAAAGAGCAAAGGGAAAAGGTGAGGCGTGATTACAGATTGTAATTTAAAATAAGCAGGTCAGGGAAGGCCTAGAAAAGGAGGTGACATTTGAACAAAGACTGGAGACAGGTAAAGGACTGAGTCATGTGGAGGAAAGGTGTCCCAGGCAGAGGGCACAGCAAGTGCAAAGGCCCTGAGATACGTGTAAGGAAGGAGCAGAGTGGGTGGAAGTGGGGAAACAAAGGCTGCAGAGGGACCACGGTGACCTTGGCCATGGGGTGAGCAGTAGGGCTGAACCCCCCTCCCCACCCAAGGACTCACAGGGTGGGAGAAGGCGAAGGTGACCTTGGAGTTGAGTTTATCTGTGTTCGTGTTGCTCAGAAAGACCAAGTTGACGGCTGAAAGAAGCCTGAGCTGGGCGCCGCGGACAGGACTTTCGTAGATCTCTTTCAGCTCGGTTTGCTTCTCCAAGTCCAGGTCCAAAGAGGCATTGGCCAGCAATTTCTGCATGTTCGGGCTGGAGAGGATTCCTACCACAGTGGGACCTGGGGGACAGACACGCTGGCTACCTTCTGCTCTGCTTCCTTCTGTGCCCCATCCTCTCTCCTAAGATGTCTAATTCAGGCTCACCAGTCCACTGTGATGCCTGGAGTCCCTCCCCATGGGTCAGTTTTCAGTTGCTGCATATTCGGAATCTCACCCCTAGCCATATCCCAGCTTCTCCATCCCTCTCCCTCAGGTGCCCACTCCGTATCCTGCCATTACCGGACTTCTCGGCTCCAGCTGCCATGGCCCAGTCCAGCAGCATCCGTGCCTGGCTCTGGCCCACGGTGATGTTTCCATTCCCCTGCTCCTGGACCATCAGGGACAGCTCTGAGGGGACAGGGGGCAGTGATCAGGGGCTCTGGGTGTATGAGGGGGGCCTGGGGCTGGGGCGGAGCAGGACGGGGTCTCACCTGTGTCCCCAGGAGAATGGTAGATGAAGGAGCCATTAGACATAGCTTTGGCCAGGGTCCTCAGGATTTGTTCGAGGCCTGAGAACAGGTAGGTGGCTGTGTGGTGCCTGGAAGACAGGTCCAAGGCCTCCAGGTCCCCTGGGGTTTTCAACAGGTCATCCAGTGACATGATGAGGTACTGTGGGTGTTGGGTGACAGCTGCTGGGTCATTGCACCACAGGGGCTGCCTGAAGGACCCTGATCTCACCTCCCCTCACCCCGCCCCCACAACTGGGGTACACACTGGAGAACCACCTGGGTTGCCTGGGGGACAGACACAGGGGAATCTTCAAGACACTGCAGTAGCCAGAAGACAAGTAAGGGGACTGAGTATATGCCTGCGTGCACGTATTATAACAATGACAGCGCTTAACATTTATCAGGCACAGGCCCTTTCCTGCCCCAGAACGGTTGCCCCGAGCCACAGGTGTCGCTTGAAATATGGCTCCACGTTGAAATGGTAATAGTTTGAATCTATTGGGTTATATGCAATTTTCACATTAATTTCACTTGTTTACTTTTACTCTTAAATTTATTCTTTACTTTTATATCTTATTATTTTTTATTTTTATTTTGCGGTACGTGGGCCTCTCCCTGTTGTGGCCTCTCCCGTTGCGGAGCACAGGCTCCGGACGCACAGGCTCAGTGGCCATGGCTCACGGGCGCAGCCGCTCCGCGGCATGTGGGATCTTCCCGGACCGGGGCGCGAACCCGCGTCCCCTGCATCGGCAGGTGGACTCAAACACTGTGCCACCAGGGAAGCCCTACTTTTATATTTTAAAAATGTAGCTACAGGAAAATTTTAAATGATACAAGGGGCTCACATGTTTCTCTCTCTCTCTCTCTCTCTCTCTCTTTTTTAATATTTATTTATTTTGGCTGCGCCGGGTCTTGGGTGCAGCACATGGGATCTTTGTACGGCATGCGGCATCTTTAGTTGGGGCATGAGGACTCTTACTAGTTGCGGCATGCATGCGGGATCTCGTTCCCCAACCAGGGAACCCAGGCCCCCTGCATTGGGAGTGTGGAGTGTTACCCACTGGACCACCAGGGAAGTTCCTCATATATTTCTCTTTTTAAAAGTTATTATTATTATTTTTTAGGGGCTCAATATTTCTACCAGGCTAAGGACATATGCCAAAGCTTACGTATACTGCTTATACTGTGTGCCAGGCACTATTCTTTGAGCCTTACTTCTATTAGTTCATTTAAACCTTTTCACCACCTGTATGAAGCAGGCACCATTTATGAAGTGAGGAGACAGGCCCAGAGAGGGGGAGTCACTTGCCTGAGGTCACACAGCAGGAAGTGGCAGCGGGTAGGATGGGGTGTATTTGAACCTTGAGGCCTGGCTCCAGAGGTGAAATTCTCAACTGCTTCATTCTATTGCCATTATATCCCTCTCAAATGTGTGTGTGTGTGTGTGTGTGTGTGTGTGTGTGTGTACATTTTGGGGTGTGTATGTATGTCTGTGTTTGTACAATGTATATATATGGTGTGTGTGTATATTGTGCATACAGACACAGAGGCCCCTGCTTGGGCATCTCCACTCACACTGAAGCATCTTCCAGCCACCCCATACTGTCCTGGGGTTACCCCCCAGGGCCTGCCCTTACCTGGATGGTTTCCTGAGGCAAGGCTGAGTTGAAGTCTATGCTCATTTTCTGGACTCTTTCAAAGAAGTCAGAGAGACTCTGGAGAGAGGGGAGAGAAGGGGGGTCAGAGAACCTCATCCTGGATGGGGGAGCTTGGGGAAAATGGGTGGACAGGGTGAGCTGGGTGGAAGATTTCCTGTCTCCTGTTCCTTGCTGGTGCCACTCACCTGGCTCTTGATTTCAGGGGGTGCGGTCCAGGTGGGGAAGGAGATCTCTGCAGGGGACAGGACAGCAGTTCATTAGGTGTGAGAGTGTCTGTGCTTGTTGTAGGAGGGGGTCTGGGGTCAGGTCAGGACAGGTACCTTCGCAGGAGATGGTGCCCATTTGCTTATCCTGGAATCCGGGTTTGGGCACCCAGCCTTGGCGGCACCGACACGTGTATGAACCCACGTTGTTGACGCAGATGGTGGAGTTGTGACACTGATGCTGCCCGGAGCTGCACTCATCCATATCTGGGGACACGAAGAAGGGGGTCTGGCTCTGTCCCAGCCCTGATGAGGCCCCTCTCCTCTCTGTGCCCCTCTTTTTCCCATATCAGTGCCCCCTCCCACGCCCGGAGGTGATGCCACCTGCTGACTGCACATCATCGAACGGTGGACGCTGAGGTTATTTACAGGAAGTGTGCAGAGTTCTGACACATAGCAGGTGGGCCCCATACAGATAGGCAGGTTGTGAAAATACTGAAGTATCTTCGTCTCAGTAATTAGCTGCTGCCTGGAGTCCCTGGGAGCTTTTCTCTTGGCACCCCAGCTCCTTCTCCAGGACCCCCAGATGTTTTGACATTTAGCCCCAAAAGAATTAATGCCTGGCACAGCAGGGCTCCCCCAGCATTCTTTCTGTTTGGTTTGGGTGGGTGCCACTGAATATGTGATCAGATGTTTTAAGTGTGGGTCTCCAAGAACATAGCATCTGAGCTCTGAACCTTCGCAGACAGTGTTGTTTGGGCTGCTGGGGGCCCCAGGAACTGGCTTCCAGCCTGGACGGCAGTGGCACTTATAGGTGCCCACGAGGTTGAAGCAGTGGCTGGAGTTGTGGCATGGGTTTCTCCCCGAGGTACATTCATTCACATCTGAGGACAAAGCCAGAGGGTCAGGCGCCCCCACTTCCACTCCTCACTGTACCCACTTATCACTGCCCAGCACCAAGGACCCCACTGTGATTGCACGTGCCATCACCTGGTGACCTTCAACTTCACCCTCAAAGCACCTTAAGGTAGCCTCCCTGCAAGATGGGCGTGGCAGGGGCCATGGTCCCCACTTTATAGTAAAACCAGGAGGGAGACTGAGTCGTGGGGTCTGGAAGTCCAGCCCTGGACTGAGGTTCCCCTTCTGGGAACAGGAAGTGACAGCTTCCTCTGCTCGAATGTGACAGATGAGGAAGGGGCGAGGTCTGGGGATGTTCACAGGGGCAGGGAACTCCACAAGAGAACCCCAGGCCCAGAAGGCTCTGCCGCCTCCCTGGCCTGTGGTGGGACCTTTCGGGGAGGCGAATCCTTGGGCAGGGCCCGGGCAGGCCCTTGGCATTGCAGGAACCTGAGGCTCTTCTCCCTCCTCCTCAGGCTCCAGGGACCGCCTCGACTCCTTCTTCAGCTCCAGGCCAGCCTCACACTGTCTTCCCAGGGCCTCTACCTGTGCAATGTCTTGGGTCCTCCAGGTTGAGCTTCAAGCCAGGTGGGCACCGGCAGATGTAGCTGCCCGGCGTGTTGATGCAGACACTGCGGCCTTTACAGACTTTGGGTTTCTGCTGACATTCATCCACATCTGCAAGGGAAAGGAGACGACGATGGATGCCTGCAGCTGTGGACAGCCTTCTGGGCCCGCTCTCTCTCCCTCGGTGAGTGGGTCTTTTCTAATTCACATGGAGGCGTCCTATGGGTGAGCATGGTGGCCCAGATGTTCTGTTGTCCAGACGTGGCCAGGAGTGACCCAAGTCCTCCCCTGTCTGCCGGCTCTGGCTCTCTCAGCCTCCCTGGGAAGCTCCCAGCTGTGGTGGGGACATCACAGCTGCTTGTGTCCCAGCCTAAGGATTTGGACACAGGCCTGGGCGTGCCTTCCTGGGAACCGAGTGCAGGAGAAATGCTGTGTTCCCTGAGCAGGGAGGCCTCATCTTGGCTCCCGGTGATGGGCTTTGTCCTGACTCCCCCAGAGGGAGTGCTGTCAGCTGAGTTCTCCTTGGATCCTGGTGAGCCTGGCGGGACAGCACTCTCCTGTCCACGCTAACTCTGAGACTCCAGCTCCATGGAGATGCCCCAAGACCCACCCCTGAGCCACGCCCCTCAAGGACGAGGCTTTTGGGCAGTGGCACAGAAAATGAGGGTGATGCCGGAAAGGCCAGGGCCACCTGGACAGTGGGCACCAGGCTGTGCTGGACAGTGGGGCTGACGTCTGGCCAGGCAGCCTTGGACCTCTGAAGGTGCCTTTTTCTGATTCCCACGAAGGCATCGCCTAGATTGGCAGGAAGTGGTGAGAATCCACGTCTGAGCAAGGCCTGCAGTGGGCAATGGCTGGGTGGCTGGAGCAGGGAGCAGGTGTCATGCATGAAGGGTGGCAGGTGTTTCTGTCATCTTGGCCCTTGGCCTCTCACCTGGGACGTAGACCCGTGGACCCTGCTGAGTGGGGCTCAGCCTCCGTCTTCTGTCCCCAAGTGGTCTGGGTCATCGTGGGGCCTGGGTTGATCTCTTCGGTAGAGGGTCAGGCCAGGGGCAATGGTCCCTGATGACAACCTCTCCTGTCATCTGGTCCAGATGGGAGCCTCTTTGTTCATCTGATTCTTCCAGTGTGTTGGGGGCTCGATGTCACCCTGCCCACCCCTGACACAACGTCCTCCCAGGCCCCAGTCATCAGAGCTGCCTCAGGTCCGTGAACTGGAATTACTGGGGAGGGTCAGGGTGGAGCCTTGTGTGGGGAAATAGATGGAAGCTGAGTGGCTGAGAATTGGGGTCAGGGTGCCAGGAGGCATCTCTTCCAGGCAGGTTGCTGAGCCAGGGCAGGGCTGGCCAGGGACGGTGGACCTGTCCTTGAATCTCCCTCCTCCCGCATTTCTGGACAGGGTCCCAGGGTCCACCATGGCCCAGGGGGTCTGAGAGGGCCCCAGAGGGGCAGGTCTCCTCCCAGCAGTCACTAAGAGCGGCGAAGAGGGCAGATACTGTGCTGGAACACACGGTGCTGTGACCTCATTGAGTATCTTGAATGCCAGCCACTCTTTTGTTTCATGCAAATAAGATGCCTGGTGGCCGGGGGGATGTTCCAAACATCTGGAAGTGACCCTCTGCAAAGGGTTCTGAGCCTTGGGGTTCAGAGAGGGTTGGGAGATGAGGTACGTGCACAAGACGGCCCTCTGATGCCTGGAGAAAGTGGGATGAGGAACCCAGGGAGCAGCCCGTGTCTCCTGCCCGTAGTGGACCTCACGGCCAGGACACGGGCGGACACATCCTCGGGTGCGGCAAAGGTTGGAATGCTGAGGAAGGGGTGCACAGACAGTCCAGCTGAGCCAGTCACAGAGCTAGGTCTTCAGGCAGCAAACTCTGGTCCAAACCAGCAGGCTGCTCTCTCGCAGTCACCCTCCTTGAGGTCCGTAGAGCTCCCTCTCACACCTCACTCTTGTTCATCTGTGTCTCTGCAGGGGCTCACAACAGTGGGTGGGTGGCACCCCCAGCCAAGGCACACTGAGTGGGCTCCATGACCACCATGTACAGTTGTGCAGGTTCCTGACTGCACAAGGGTGTCCAGCCAAGGAGGCAAGTGGGAGAGGAAAACCAGCTCACTCTCCATTCCCTAAACACACAGTATTCACCTTGGAGATGAGGGACATTTTTCCAGTTCACGTGAAGGCTCTGGCCAGGCCACATGTTTCAAGCACAGCATACCCCCACAGAGGCCCCTGTGGACCAGCAGCACCTCCACATAGATGCAGGTCCTCTCTTCCCTCCCACCAGGGAGGCTCTGCCGCCCTCCCTCTGCAGGGCAGGAGGGAAGGCGCTGGGACCAAGGTAGCCGCAGGGTGGGCCTGTGGACCCTACTCAGGGTCCTCTGGACCCTGGGTTCAGCCTCTTCCTCACCTCCCACCTTCCCCTCCCCGTCCTCAGTATTCGCGTCTAATCCCCTCTCTGGACCCCTCTCTGGAGTCGTGGCTCCTGTCTGTCCACTGCTGGCCCCATCTGCCCCTTTCCCTGCCTGCCTGTCCCCTCTGGAAAGGGGGCAAAACCTGGTGATGTGTGGAGACCAGGCCCCTCCGGGGTCCCTGGTAAGGGGATGGACTGGGACAGCTGCTCGCGAGCACCCACTGTGGGGCACTAACCACAGGGATGGAAATGTACCCGTCCTGGAAAGGGTACATTAACTCATAATCATTATTATTTAAAAACCCAACAGCCGTCACTGTTTTGTGTTTTGTGATCTCCTATACCTTCCTGGCAATTCTATGAGGTAATAAGCGCCATTGGTCACCCCCTTTTTACAGATGGGTAAACCGAGGCACAGAGAGGTGAAGTAACTTGTCCAAAATCACACCGTTAATAAAAGGCAAAGCTCCTTTTGTTTTTATCTGTAAAAGATAGAGACTCTAAAAAAACAAAACAGGGCCTCCCTGGCGGCGCCGTGGTTGAGAGTCCGCCTGCCGATGCAGGGGACACGGGTTCATGCCCCAGTCCGGGAAGATCCCACATGCCGCGGAGCGGCTGGGCCCGTGAGCCATGGCCGCTGAGCCTGTGCGTCCGGAGCCTGTGCTCCGCAACAGGAGAGGCCACAACAGTGAGAGGCCCGCGTACCGCAAAACAAAAACAAAAACAAAAAAAGCCATACTCTCGCAATAGTATTATCACATCCCACATGTTAACGGTGATTTCTGAATAAGTATCCTGGCCAGTGTCACACACACAGCTATCAGGTGGCAAAGCCAGGATTTGGGTCCCTGGCTCATGCCGCCCTGCCTCTCTGTGCAGGTGGGAAAGGCACAGGTATATCTGTCCCAACTCAGACCTGGGTGCTACACCTGTAACCAAAGCCCTGACCCCTGGATGCTACAGGAATGCCTCAGTATTTGGGTGACCCCAAACCTCATGGATGGAGAAGTGGAAGATGCAGGGTCATTCTTACCTCGACACGTGTTCTCACTCTCATTCTTGAACACTGTTGCCCCAGAAGTAAGCTCATATCCTGGGATGCACATGCAGTCATAGCCCCCTTCCGTGTTCTGGCAGTCTGCTAATTTTCCACAGGACACTGTCAAGGGTGGTCCGCACTCGTTGATGTCTGGAACACAGCAGGGCAAAGGGTCACCTCCCAAAGGCGTGAGTTTGGTCAGGGCAGAGATCCCCATCCCCTACCTGGCTCCCCAGCACTGGTCCTGATGGCTAATCAGTGTCTTTTTAGAAAGAATTAGACTCTCAGGCAATACTGCTGAGGCTGGGCTGCGGCTGGAGCAAGCCATTCCTGAAGCTTGTGCAATCAGCTCTGCTCTTCTTGGCCCTCTGGCTGGCACCCCAGATTGGGACACCGTGGGAAGTGCTGAAGTGGGGGGTGGGTGGAAGCTCTGCATCCCCCTTCTCAGTCCTGAAAGGGCAAACTGAGGCACAGACTCCAGACTCCTGGAGACGCAGCTCCTCTCTCTCTCCAGGAGGCCATGTTTATTCATGTCTCATCTCTCCACCTCTCTCATAGCTTTTCCTTTCTCTTTTTTCTGTCCTTGATGATGGTCCTGAGGAGAAAGGCTGAAGCCCCCAACCAATACCCATGTCCCCCCACGGGCATTGGACTGCACCCCACAATCTCTGCATGTCCCTCCATCACCCCCAAGCCTCTGTACCATCACAGCTGCCGAAGATGTCAGTGAAGTCCTCCCCAGATGAAGAACTGAATCCCGGAGCGCAGCGGCAGATGGTGCCACCGACACATGAGGAGTTTGCAGGGCACTGCCTAGCACAGGCTGTGGGGATGGAGACCTTGGTCAGAACGTGAGGGCTGAGTCAGGGACTGGGGAGGGGGGCAGGATCATCTCCATAAGAAGGGGTGTTGGGGAGGCTTGACCCTGGCCTTCCCCCTGCAACAGGCCTCTCTCCTGTTTGGGCTGAGGGGGGTGGGTGAGGGTCTAGGGCCCCTTCCCCAGGCTCCGGCTGTGGACTGAGTTGCTCCCAGCAGACTCACCCGTGGTGTTCCGGGACCCAGCTTCCGACAGAGTCAGCAAGACACACAGCACTGGAACAGAGAAGGGGAGGGTCCAGGGGGTCACCAGAGCAGGGAAGGGCAGATGCAATGCTAAGAGAGAAGCTACTGTGGAAAGGGGGCTGTTGGCCCCTCCCAGGCTTGGGCTCTGTCCATTGCTCAAGGAGAGAGTGAGTACGTGGCACCTCCCAGAGATTGGATACCCATGGCCAGAGGCTCTGCCACCTGTCACCTGGAGGTGGGTTTCAGAAACTGAGGGATGGAGAAGGGGCCCAAGCACCGAGGGGGTCCTGGCTCCCACGGACCTGTGGGCTCTGTCGGCAACAGTTCAGCAAACAGACTGGAGCCTGGCGGCCACAGTTCAAATTCTGGACTGTGGTCAGGTTACCTTATCTCTCAGAGCCTCAGCTTCCCCTTCTGTAGAATGGGGATGGTGACGGGACCCATTTCCTAGCGTAGTGTGAGACGTAAGCCTCCGAATATCACCTGGTGTGTCAAAGTGTTTACTGTCATCAACGTTTCTTTTCTTTTTGAAAAAAAATTATATGGAATTATAGTTGATTTACAATGTTGTGTTAATTTCAGGCGTACAGCAAAGTGATTCAGTTACACATATGCATATATTCATTCTTTTTTTTTTTTTTGGCCACACCGCGAAGAATGTGGAATCTTAGTTCCCTGACCAGGAATCGAACCCATGCCCCCTGAAGTGGAAGCTCAGAATCTTAACCACTGGACCGCCCGGGAAGTCCCACATGTATTCATTCTTTTTCAGATTCTTTTCTCATAGAGGTTATCGCAGAATATTGAGTAGAGTTCCCCGTGCAACGTTTCTCTGTGTAAGAATGAGGGGGTTGGAGGAAAAGGACTGGGTGTTTTCTCAGATCCTCCCCACCCCCGAATCTAAGATCCTCCAGCCCACACAGCCGTCCTTGGGGACGCAGGTGCATGCACACCACGCCCACAATATCTGTCAGCCCTGATGGCTGTCTTGAGACCCAGGGGTGACATTTCACCCTAGCCTCCCCTGCGCACAGGAAGATGCTGTGGGCTCACGTTGGGGGTGGTGCTGGACGAGCACCTCCTCCCCGGCTGTACCTGCTGCTCAGGGGCACCCCACTCTCGGGGCCTCCTCAAGTCATCAGGGGCTTTAGAGGTGGGGATCTCCTCACGGTTCACCAGAGACAGACAAGAAGACAGAGATGGAGAGAAAACAGAGATGAGAGAGAGGGAGAAAGAAACAGAGACAGAGAGATGAGGAGAGACAGATGGAGAGAAACAGAAGTTAAGACAGTGACAGAGAGGGACAGAGAAACAGGACACTCAGAGAGAGACAGAAATGGCAGAGATCGGACAGAGAGACACAGACATGGAGATTGAGAGCAAGATAGAGAAAAACAATTAGAAAGGGGGTGGGATGGAAACAGAGGGAAAGGGAGGGAGGGGGTGAGGGCAGCTCAGCGACAGGTGGAGGCATGGGGAGGGCTTGGGGGAGGCGGCCAGTCCCTGCCCACGTGGGAATGCCAGGGAGGCAGTGCAGACCCCAACGATCCAGGGAGACCCAAAAGGGGCGGTGGGCGGAGGGATGGGGGCCGGGAGGAAGGGCAGGCATGAGTCACTTCCTGGGCCAAGGGAACGGATGACTCATAGCCCATTGCCTTTGGAGGGAGCTCCCAGGGGAATTCTGGGGTCCAGCATCGTGCGCAAAGCTTGTGGGGCTGTCAAGGGTGCAGGCTGGGGGGTCCCCTGACCACTCAGCCCCTAGGTCCAAACTTGATACCCCTCGGGCTGGCGGTGGGCAAGAGTCCCTCCCAGAAGCACTCCCAGCCAGGGTAAACTGAGGCTGGAATGTCCTTCCCCTCCCTCATGTGAGGATTTCTCTCATCCTCCTCTCTGGTCACCGGGCTTGGCTAGTTTCCCCCTTGGCTGGGGCTCAGTGCCTCTTTGCATGACACACCACAAAATGGCCTTCCCTGGTAGGATGGGACCTGGGCTGATTTGTCCCCAGCTCCCAAAGTCCCCGGTAGCAACTTTCACGTTCACAACTGCCCTGTTTGTGTCCATTCTGCAGATGGACAGACTGAGGCTTGGAGCCCAGAAAAAGATTCAGGAAGAATCTGGTGAACAGAGGAGCTTGGAAAAGGTGGAATTGATGGGGGTCAAGGTTCCCAGTTGCTGCAGGGGGATGGGACGGTTGTTTTGTGCCCTGTGACCTCTGCCTAGGCTGGGCACTGCTTCCCCACCACAGAGGCTCTTGGGCCAGGACTTCTCCATCTGGGTCCTTGGAAGTCCCCCAAACAGGAGCTGGGAGTGGTGCCGCTGGTCATCTGCTCCCAGGCCCATCTGGTTTGCATTCCCCCCGCCGAGCCCTGAGGCGTAAGATTCCTGGGGTGGGGATGGGGCAGTCGTCCTCTCCTTGATCCTCCTGCTAAGGACCCCCCAGTCTACCCCCCAGACCAGCCAGTGAAATAATAATAATAATAAATACCGTTTACTTAATTCTGTGAACCAGGAATAGTTTGCATACGAACTCAGTTCACCTTTAACACAGCCCTATAAAGTGAAGACCAGTCTTGCCACATTTTACAGATGTGGAAAGTGAGATTCAGGGGCTGCGAGATCTGGCTCCGGTGACACACCGCCCCCCATCAGGTGTGCCCCACACAGATTCCAGTTTCTTGCTTCCCAGTCTGGGAGCCACTGGGCTCACGCCCGCCATCCCGGGCCAGCACAGGGAAGCCCGTCCCTGTGGCCTGGGGAAGCTCTGGTTGGTACCCCAAATGCCATTTCTTCATTCTCTTTGTTGCTTGGTTGCCCTGGCAACCAGCTGCCCACGATAACCGGTAGAGCCACCCTGGGTGGGGCGGGAAGGGAGGCCCTGGGGAAGTCGCAGCAAAAGTCAAGTTCAAACCGTCCACTGGCAAAGTCCTTTCCACCCACGGCTGAGTCCAAGCTGGGCCCAGGGGAGCCAGAATGAGGGTCTCTGGGGCTGCCCCATGCCACTGAGACAGTGGGGGACAGGTTGGGGGTACCCCCTCAATGGGGAGGTCCCACCCCAACCCCCCAGCCCTCCAGCCCCGCAGTGCTCCCCTATGCCCGGCTGTCTTCAGGAGTCCCAGCACTCGCTTTTTTCCCCTCTCCTTCCCCAAACCTGTTTCCCCGCTTTGGGAGCGCTCAGAGATTTCTCTGGGAGAGGGGGCAGGCTCTTAGAGCACCCTGAGGGATCCTGCCACGGTTTGGGGGTGCTGGGCACTACCAGCCCCTCTCCCCATGTGCCCTCAGCCCCTGCCTGACCATGTGGCTTCCTCCGGGCCTGGCCCCAGAGCTGCCAGCCGCACTTTGCGTTTCTCCCCGGGGAAGAGGGGGCCGGAGAACCCCATAGTGCTGTCAGGAGCTCCCTTGCTGCCTGCCCCCCACCCCACGGGGCCGCAAAATTCTCACCGTGAAAGACGAACAATGCAACGCTGTGGGGGCCTCCCATGGTCTAAGCTGCCCGCAGGGGAAGCAGAAGATAGGGCAGGGCTTCTCTGTGTCTCCAGGCTGGGCAGCTGTGCAGGCTTCCCCAAGGCCCGCCAGCCCTTTATAAAGGCGGGGACAGCCACTGGCCCAGTGCCCTCCCTGGAGCTGGCGGGGCAGCTGAAAACCAACAGGAAAGTGCAGTGAAAACACAGACCCAGGGGCGCTGTGTGTTGCGCGCGGGCGCCCACACACACACACACACACACACACACACACACTCACACACACTCAAACGTGGCACAGAGGCACAACCTGCCCGTTGAGTGTCTGAACTCTCTGGCCCCTGTGTACTCGGGTTGGCTGATCCCAGGGGCAAGGAGGAAGTCTTCCTTGTCTGGCATTGAGGTTGGGGAGGAGCCACGTCAGAAATAATAGCTCAGGGCACCCACGTTGGGGGACCACCCTGTGCTCGCTGCCTCGTCGTGCTGAGTCCCCAGGGCCAGCCTCTGAGCTAACAGGACCTTCCTCCTCTGTTTTCCAGATGAAGAAACTGAGGCACAGAGAGGCCAGAGTCCAAAGAAGAGCTGGGGGAGGGGCACAAAGGGGTCCTCACGGATGCCAGGCTGATGCCAAGAAGAGAAACTGCGGAATCTCGGGGCCACCGTGCTCCTGGAGCTGGCCTTTCTGGGTCAGCGTTTCACCTGGTAGGAAACTTATATTTTGGGCATTCCTGAGTACTGCACTAATCAACAGAGAATCACATGATAGGAGAGTTGTTTCCTTTTCAAATAAGTCATAGGACTGGTTTATCTCGAGCCTTCTGATCATTTGTTTTAAAAAACACTATTATTTAGAAAGCACTTAATGTGAGCCAGGCCTGATTTGCCTAGAGTTATCTCTTTATCTATTTTAACTCATTTACTCCTCGAAATACCTTCGAGGCAGGTGTTGCTATGATTCCCATTTTGCAGAAGGGGGAAACGGAGGTGCAGGTAACAAGTGGCTAAGCAGAGATCCACAGGTAGGCGATTCAGTCCCCAGGTCCCTGCAATGAGCCCAGGGTCCAGGAGAAAGTCTCTACTGGGTGCTAACACCTTGGTGGCCCTGAGGTTTATCCAGCTAGAATCCATGGTTTATGTTCCTTGTGTTCTTATTTATTTGTAAATTTACAGACTATTTGGGGCAGTGAGAAGGGTTTCCCAATCAGGACATCAATATACAGATTCTTTTTTAAATGAATGGATTCAAGGATGCAAAAGCTTAGAAAATTAAATAAAAAATTAAGTACATAATAGTTTAAAAGGTTAGGATTGCAGTCATGGAAAAAAAAGGTCACTCATGGCCAGAGGCAGAGAAGCATTATCCCAGGGATGGTGGAGCACCCCCAGTCCTAAAATTAACCCCTTCCTGCTGCTCTTCCTGTCCCTTTGACCTGGACAGGGCATGGAAAGGGGTCCCATCAGGGTAACTGAGGTCTCTCTGTGCCTCAGTTTCCTCAGGGGGAGGGGTGTGGACATGGGAGGAGACTGGGAGGGGAGGGGGACAGACAAGGCCCAAGGTGGATTTTTGGCTTTTTTCCCTTAGAGCTGGAAATTCCAGGGCTGGACATGCCCCCACCTCCCCCCACCACAGGCCCACAGGTCTGACAGCTGGTGCTTGAAAAAGCTGGGGGGTAGGGGTTCCAGCCTGGGGGAGCCACTGCCCAAGGGTTGCAATCATGCCTTCTCCTCCCCCAGGGATGTGTCTTGGGCCCTTGGAGCAGGTCTAACCATCCTGGGACTCAGTTTTCCTTTCTGGTGAATGGGATTTTAATTCCTGCCTACTGGCCTCACAGAGCAGGGTAAGGAAGGAACGAGTGATATAGGAGAGAAGGATTAGGGAAGGCACGAAGAGGGACATCCCACCCCCCCCCCACTCCTTTCCCCTCCAAGTGGCCCAAGGGTGCCTGGGAACACCTGAGTCAGATCTCATCCCTCCTCTGCTCAAGCACCCTCCATGGCTCCCACCTCACTCAGAGTCAAACCCCAAGTCCTTCCTCGGCCCATAAGGCCTGGCCTGCTCTGCTGTCACCTCCCTGCCCTCACCTCCTCCCACTCTCTCCTCGGTAGCTTGGCTACAGTTTTCCTTATGGAAAACACCAGGCATGGGGTGACTTCAGGGCCTTTGCACAGGCTGTTGCCTCTGCCTGGAGCACTCTTACCCAGAGAACTAGATAACCTCACGGCTCGCTCCCTCCTCTCCTTCATGTTTTTGCCCAAACATTCCCTGACCAACCCCCCACCCCCCATCCCCATGTCATAAATGTAATCCTCCGAATATTCCCTACTTTCTCAGTTCTCTGTAGCCCTTCACCATCCCCCCATCACGAAATTTACCTACTTAATTTGTTTACTGTCTGCCCTCCACCCCCCCTAGACTGTCATCCTGGAGGACAGGACTTTGGTCCATTTGTGTCTCTGTAGAACCAGAGCAAAGCCTGCACCCAGTAGGGCTGCATAATTAGTAATACTACCCTCCACTGAAGGAAGCCCACTACAGGCTTCATTATCTTGCCCCTGCTGAGATGGCACAGTGTTTCTCCCCCTTTCCTCTGCCCTGAAGTTCCAGCCCCAAAGCCCTGGACAATCTCGAGACCTCTGTTCCACAACAGTGTGAGGTAGGGACATGCATCCCTGTTTTTCAGATGGGAAACCAGCACCTGGGGGGTTGGGCCACTGGCCTGAGATTCCTCAGCTAGGAAGTAGCAGATCCAGGACTAGTCAGCCAATCATAATGATAGTATTATTTATTATATTATATTTTTATTTTTATTTTTATAGCTGCCATGGTAACACATCATCACAGTGGATGACAGTATTCATCCAGCGCCCACTGTATGTAATCATTTTGCAGGGATTGAACTCACTTATCTTCCCAGTAGCCTAGGAGGCAGGTGCTGTGATTTCCATTTGGCAGATGGGGAAACTGAGGCACAGAGTAGTAAAATGACCTGCACAGTCACAGGGCACCACCATCTCATAGCAGAGGTCCTGGGCAAACCCAGTCTCTTCCTCTTTTTATTTTTTTAAAATCTATTTAGTAATAAATGAGAGTGGTGCTGTGGGAGATCATGTACCTTTCTTTTTTTTTTGGCCGCACCTCATGGCTTACGGGACCTTAGTTCCCCGACCAAGGATCGAACCTATGCCCCCTGCAGTGGAAGGATGGAGTCCTAACCACTGGACTGCCAGAGAATTCCCTATGTTTTGGACTGTGTGGTCTTGGGCGGGTGATGTGGCCTCTCTGGGCCTCAGTTTCCCCATCTGTGAAATGGTCAGAACCTCGCAGCAGGGCTGGTGAAGGTCATAAGAGAGTGAGTGGATTGCAGGGATGTCGCTGAGAATAGACACTCAGTGAACCACAGCAGTGGCTCTTAGGATGATACCCTTTTCTTTGCTGTCCTCTGCGGTGGGGAGGGAGACGAGGGGACCCCAGTGTCCTGCCCCCTGGCTTCTGGTGCCAGCAGCCCATGCCCAGCACCCTCGCAAGCCCAGGCTGAGAGAGGGGGTCAGATGGGATCTTCGGGTAGAGGGGGCATAACAGGAAGCCCCCTGGAAGGGAGACAATGGCAGAGGAAGGGGCCGGGCCAGCCCCCACGCGGAGGAGCCCAGCTGCTGGCTCCAGGAGGACGGCACAGCTATTGTGAGGCCAGACAGCTGTCCCTGCACCAGGAAACCCCATGGAGTGAGGGAAGGGGGTGGGAGGCCAGAGACTGATGGCCTTCAACCTGGGGAAAGGCCCAACAATGGGCCCATTGTCTCCTCCTGCAGGCTGGACACCTGGGTTCCCTTGAGCCCAGGCCTCCAGAATCCACCTGACCAGGGACTCCTGGTGCAGACTCAGCCCTGGCCCAGCTGGCATCCTCCTAAGCCCTGGCCCCCACCTGGCCTGGCCCAGCCTGGGGAGTTGGGAGGCAGTAGCAGAGCTGGGCCGTATTTATAGTTCCCTGGCACTGTTGAGCAAACTTCTAAATATAGAAGCTGAGCTATTTGGGGCCACGGCCCTGGGGCAGAGTGCTGGGGAGCACTGCACAAGCACCTATTTAGCCCGGGCCCCCAAGACTGCCCAGGCCTCTCAGTCTCCAGGGGCTGGGGCTATGGGGGTCTCAGGGGCACTTTGTACCCCATTTGAATGGGGGATAGAGGAAGATGTGGAGGAGCAGCCCAAAGCCAATGAGAAGTGAAGCAAGAAGCTGTGATGCCTTAGAGGGCTGCGTTTAGGGCCAAGGACGGGGCACGGGGTCCCAGCGCCCTGTTCCACCTCCTCCCTCACCCCAAACTGACTGAGGTAAGAAAAGCAGGTTGAGCTATCAAATCAGTGTTCTCAGCTTCTTGGAAATGAAGACCTTCAGGAAATTGTAAGGGCACCTCAAACCCTAAACAAACCCCAGCACCTAGCAACCCACTTCCCCTTCCCCATCAGCATTGAACTCACTGGTGGCCCCAAGGAAGTGGGCAGTGACATGGGCTGGGGGCGGGGTGGGGCTATAAATAGCTGGTTTATAAGCAGCTGCAGGGCCAACAGGGCAGCGGATGGCCTCGGGTCGGAGAGGGCTCCTCAGGGGTAGCCAACTTCACCCCCCCTCCCAGCGATCCCCAAGATTTGGGGAAGTAAGAGGGAACAGAGAGGCGAGTTGCTTAAAAGGAGCAACACCAATGATTCTTTAAAGGCAGCACATTAACAAGATGGCTGTTAAGACTTTAACAGAACGTTCATGTTTCCTCAGTAGCAACTGGAGAAACAGTGGAATATTACACGGCTGTGAAAAAGAACCCCAGGGGTCAGCTGCCAGATGGCTGGGTCCTGGCAACACACTCCTTTCTTCATTTTAAAAATTGGATGCAGTGCAAAAATCTTAATTTGCAGCTGGACAGGTTTCGTAGTAGAATCTTTATCCACCCCCCGCCAGCTTTATTGAGGTGTAACTGACAAATAAAATTGTAATATATTTAAAGCCTGTGATATGATGATTTGATCATAGTCGAATCTTGAGCAAAAAAGAAGTCCCCAAAGCCCATCTGAAAGCCACCCGAGTCATAAAGCTCAGACAGAGAAATTGATACAAGATAAGCTTTCAGCATACCAACATGTCTAAGAAAACTTAAAAAAATAAAGGAGGGGGACTTCCCTGGAGGCACAGTGGATAAGACTTCGCGCTCCCAAGGCAGGGGACCCGGGTTCGATCCCTGGTCAGGGAACTAGATCCCACATGCATGCCACAACTGAGAGTTCACAAGCAACCACTAAGAAGCTGGCGAGCCGCAACTAAGGAGCCCTGGAGCCGCAACTAAGGAGCCTGCCTGCCGCAACTAAGACCTGGTGCAACCAAATAAATAAATATTAAAAATAAATAAATAAAAATACAAGTGATTATTATAAAAAAAATAAAGGAGTGAGAAAATAACAAACAGAATTCAGGGTGGTGGCGGGAGAGGGCAGGGCCATCTCCCACTTCTTGTTGAGGGCTTGTGGGTATACCTTATGGAATTAAAAAAAATTAATGAGTAAAGTAAAGTGGGCATGGATAGACCCATGGTCATGAGAATGACATATCATCAATTCTGTGAACCAGACCCTGCAAACAATATTTTGAAATTTTAAAATATTTAAAGGCTTTAACAAGAAGCATTTAGAGGAAGCAAAAGAAAGACAGCCGGAGGTGGCCAGAGGTGGGGAGGCACAGCTGGGGAAGGGGAGCAGCTGGGGGGTGGTGGGTGCTGGTGGGCGGTGGGTGCTGGTGGGCGGTAGGGGTGGGAGAGGGGGGAACTGGCAGGCGCCAACAGGAAGGTCTGCAGTCCTGAGCTGGGAACAGTGTGCAAGTCTCGCTGCCGTTTCCACCTCTTTCTCACAGCTCTTGGCTTATTCCCCATTCTGCAAGGGCTTCTGGGTGCCGCAGGCTGGGAGCCGACAATGCCCAGTGAGGGTGGACTCCGGCCTCCCAGGGCCACTGCAAGGGGGTCATGGAATGTGGGGTGAGGCGGGGTAGGAAGGGGGTTTAGGCTAAGTGCCCTCGTCAGTTTCTCCCCATGACTCATTTTCCCCATCTGGGCCCCCACCTCACGGGTTTCCAGGGTTATGGACTATGAGACCACAGATGCTGCTGATGGTCATGACCAGTCCTGGAAAGAAGTGCTGTGTTCTGGGCAGGGACTTTGGGAGGAATAAACCCATCTGCAGTCTTCTCTCAGATGTGGGTCTGCTTTCAACAGCTCTGGCAAACAGTCTGGCAATTCCTCACAAAGTTCCCACATGCGTGCCATAACTAAGAGTTCACGTGCCACATCTAAGGAGCCTGCGTGCCGCAACTAAGACCTGGAGCCACCAAATAAATAAATAAATAATGTGATCCATCCACACGATGGAACATTATTCAGCCATAAAGAAGAATGAAGTTCTGATACATGCTACAAGATGGCTAGAGGTGGAAGTTGTACAACATTGTTGAATGTACTAAATGCCACTGGGTTGTTCACTTTTAAATGGTTAATTTTATGTCACGTGAATCTCACCCCAGTTTCAAAATATCCTGAGCTGGTCACGGCAGTGTTCCCCCAACCCCACCATGGGTATCTCTCCTGTCACAACTTCTCCTTTGTGGCTCATAGGTCTCCTCTCATTTCATCTTTCCACTGCCCTGAGATGAATTAGGCATTACGTTCCTCCTTTTACAGATCTGACAGTCATGCATTCACTCAACAAACTTAGCATGCCAGGCTATGTTACTGCATACTGTTCTAGGTACTGGGGGCGTGCAGGTGTGAACAAGCCAAACCCAAATCTCTGCCTTGTGGGGCTGACGTTTCATCACAGGAGAGGACTGTGAACATGATAAATAAGAAATTACGGAGAATGTTAGGAATGGGAACATTACGCAGGTTAATGAAAGGGGAGTGTGCTGGGGGGTTGCTGAACTAAATAGGGTGGTCAGGGAAGGCCTCTCGGAGATGATAGTTGAGGAAACACCTGAAGGAGGTGAGGAGGGAGGAGCCATGGAGATCTGGGGAAGAGACGTCCAGACAGAGGGAACAGCCTGTGCAAAGGCCCTGAGGCTGGTGTGGAAGAGCAAGGAGGCCTGTGTGGCTGAAGCCAAGTGACTAGGCGGGGAGAGAAATAGGAGAGAAGGCCAGGGAGATCATGCAGCAG
Organism: Lagenorhynchus albirostris; assembly: GCF_949774975.1. Lineage (NCBI taxonomy): Eukaryota > Metazoa > Chordata > Mammalia > Artiodactyla > Delphinidae > Lagenorhynchus > Lagenorhynchus albirostris. The sequence goes on along the minus strand of NC_083097.1, from coordinate 162,799,282 downwards.
CTATAAAGCCAGAGGTGACATTTAAAATATTTTTAACACCTAGCAAAGTGTGGAAGCTGACCAGCGAGAAAAGTATTAGCCTATGTGGGTTTTTTCCTATTCCCCTAATCTCTGAGGGCCTCCTCTGAGTGCCTGTGGGGACCAGAATCCTCCACTTGTTTTATCCATTGTTCATTGTCCGCATCACTCCAGTGCACCTGCTGCGGTCAAGGCTGTGTCCCCTGTACCTTTAACAGCACCTGGTCCACAGCTGTGCTCAATAATGATTGCGTGGGACTTCCTTGGTGGCACAGTGGTTAAGAATCCATCTGCCAATGCAGGGCACAAGGGTTCGATCCCTGGTCGGGGAAGATCCCCATGCCGTGGAGCAACTAAGCCCGTGCGCCACAACTACTGAGCCTACGCTCTAGAGCCCGCGAGCCACAATTACTGAAGCCCGCGCCTTCTAGGGCCCGTGCTCCGCAACAAGAGAAGCCACTGCAATGAGAAGACCATGCAGTACAACGAAGACCCAAGGCAGCAAAAAATAAATTTAAATAAAAAATGGTTGCATGGATGATAGTCAAAGTCTGCAGTTATTGTAGTTATATCTTTGACACTTTTCTTTTTTTTCTTTCTTTTTTTAAAAGTGAAGTATAGTTGATTTACAATGTTGTGTTAGTTTCAGGTGTACAGCAAAATGATTCAGATATATATATATATATACACATATATATATTCTTTTTCAGATTCTTTTCCCATATAGATTATTATAAAATATTGAGTATAGTTCTCTATGCTATACAGTAGGTCCTGTTGTTTACCTATTTTACATAGAGTAGTGTGTATATGTTAATCCCAAACTCCTAATTTATCTCTCTCCCCCCCTTTCCCCTTTGGTAACCATAACCTTGTTTTCTATGTCTGTGGGTCTATTTCAGTTTTGTAAAAAAGTTCATTTTTATCATTTTATTTTAGATTCTACATATAAGCGATGTCATATGATATTTGCCTTTCTCTGTCTGCCTTATTTCTCTTAGTTTGATCATCTCTAGGTCCATCCATGTTGCTGCACATGGCATTATTTCATTCTTTTTTACAGCTGACTAATAGTCCATTGTGTATGTGTATATATATATATATATACACACCACATCTTCTTTATCCATTCCTCTGTCGATGGACATTTGGGCTGCTTCCATGACCTGGCTATTGTAAATAGTGCTGCAATGAACATTGGGGTGCATGCATCCTTTTGGATTATGGTTTTCTCCGGATATATGCCCAGGAGTGGGATTGCTGGATCATATGGTAACTCTATTTTTATTTTTTTGAGGAACCTCCATACTGTTCTCTGTAATGGCTGCATCAATTTACATTCCCACCAACAGTGTGGGAAGGCCCCCTTTTCTTCACACCGTCTCTTGCATTTATTATTTGTAGACTTTTTGGTGATGGCCATTCTGACTGGTGTGAGGTGATACTTCACTGTAGTTTTGATTTGCGTTTCTCCAATAATTAGCGATGCTGAGCATCTTTTCATGTGCGTGTTGGCCATCTGTATGCCTTCTTTGGGGAAACGTCTATTTAGATCTTCCACCCATTTTTGGATTGGGTTGATTTTTTTGTTTTGTTTTTGTTTTTGTTTTTGTTTGTGGTACGCGGGCCTCTCACTGTTGTGGCCTCTCCCGTTGCGGAGCACAGGCTCTGGACGCGCAGGCTCAGCGGCCATGGCCCACGGGCCCAGCCGCTCCGCGGCATGTGGGATCTTCCTGGACTGGGGCACGAACCCGTGTCCCCTGCATCAGCAGGTGGACTCTCAACCACTGCGCCACCAGGGAAGCCCTTTGCGCCACCACGGAAGCCCTGTTTTGTTTTGTTTGATATTGAGCTGCATGAGCTGTTTTTGACACCTTTCAACACCTCAGTAATCTCTTTCCATTTTCATTTATTTTCCTTTTTTTCTTTCTTTTTTTGAGGAATGGAGCAGTCTTTGATCCATGGCTGGACTAGAGGGCAAGGCCATGGCTCTCAGGCCCCTGGGAATGAGGCCCAGCCCTGAAAGCCAGCAACCCCCTAACTTTTGCTCCTGAGTGCCTCCCTGTCTTCACCCTAGTCCCAGCTCTGAGTCTTATGAAGGCAGCAGCACTAGCTGACTTTAATATCACCTCCCCACTGCCCCCGCCAATGCAGTTCTTTTTACTGCTGCCCTCCACTTATGGAAATGGTCTTGTTTTCCTTTTGTGGCAGTGGCATAAAAGTTCCTTTTTTTTTAAATTAAATTTTATTGAAGTATATTTGATTTACAATCTTGTGTTCGTTTCAGCTGTACAGCAAAAGGTTCCTTTCAAAATAAATTCATTAAGAATTGAAAAACAGGGGACTTCCCTGGTGGTCCAGTGGGTAAGACTCCCTGCTCTCAGTGCAGGGGGCCCGGGTTCAATCCCAGGTCAGGGAACTAGATCCCATATGCATGCCACAACTAAGAGTTCGTGTGGGCAACTAGGAGTCCAAATGCCGCAACTAAGAAGCCCGTATGCCGCAACTAAAAAAGATCCCACGTGCCCCCAACAAAGATCCCGCATGCCACAACTAAGACGCAGTACAGCCAAAATAAATAAAAAGAATAAATAAATAAATATAAATATTAAAAAACATCTTTAAAAAAAGAATTAAAAAAAGGAAAAGTTGCTTGAAGGAACAACCTGTCGTCGATGGAGAGAGGAATGAATGATGCTTGTGAGCTGTCAATCAACTCCATGCTGCAGGAGGTGAGGATGGGGCAGCAGACCTGTGTCCTGTGTGCAGGAGTGGTGCCACCTCAGCCAAAATTGTCTTGTAGGTGAAGCCACTGGGATCCGGGATGAGGGAAGGGGAAAGGGCCCCTCTGGGCAGACAGCACTGTCTTTTCTGAGTGGTTGGAGAAATGACTTTTCTGAGATCATTTCCTGTCGGCATCCCCATATCTGGGGATGAGGGTGTCACTGGGATTTTCCGTGGCCTTTGGCGTGGGTCTTGGTACCAAGCAATGAAACTCAGCAGTAATCTCTTTGTGAATATGCCACCGCCATGCCTGCCTCTCGCCCCCAGTTTCTGCCTGGCTCAAGGATCCAGCCCTGGGCTCGCCACAGGCTGCCTGATGCCCATGAGGCCAGGAGGCCCTGGCATTGGCAAAGAGACTGGCACCCATGCCCTGGGCTTTCTTTGAAACCAAGTTGTTAAAATCCCTGGTGGAACAAATGACCAATAAGCACATGAGAAGATGCTCAACATCACTAACCACCAGGGAAATGTGAATCAAAACCACAATGAGATGCCACCTCCCACCCATTAGGATGGCTACGATCAAGAAAACAGAAAATAACAAGTGTTGGCAAAGATGTGGGGAAAAAAAAAAAAAAAAAAAAAAAAAAGATGTGGGGAAATCGGAACCCTCGTGCACCGTTAGTGCGAGTGTAAAATAGTGCAGATGCTGTGGAAAAGAGTATGGCGGTTCCTTAAAAAAAAATTAAACATAGAATGAGCATCCCACTTCTGGGTTGCTGTATATACTCCCCACTCCCCCAAATTTGAAAGCAAGGTCTCAAAGAGATATTTGTACACCCATGTTCATAACAGCATTATTCACAATAGCCCCAAAGTGGAAGCAACCCAGTTTCCATCCGTGGATCAATGAATAAACAAAACATATGGTACACCTACACAATGGAATATTATCCAGCCTTTAAAAGGAAGGAAATTATAACACATGGTACAACATGGATGAAGACATTACACTAAGTGAAACAAGCCAATCACAAAGGGACAAATATTGCATGATTCCACTCACGTGAGGTAACTAAAGCAGTCAAATTCGTAGAAGAAAGTATTGTTGCCAAGGGCTGAGAGGAGGGCTGGGGAGGGGAGTTGTTTAGTGGGTATAGAGTACACCTTTGGCAAGACGTATAAGTTCTAGAGGCTGATTGCCCCACAGTGTGAATATACTTAACACTGCTGAACTGTACACTTAAAATGGTTACGATGGTAAATTTTATGTTATGTGATTTTTACTCCTTAAAAATTAAAAAAAAAGAAGGACCTTCTGACACATGGTACAACTTGGATGAAACTTAAGGACATGATGCTGAGTGAAAGAAGCCTGTCACAAAAAGACAAATACTATATGACCCCACTGACATGAGGCCCATAGAGTAGTCAGAATCATAGAGACGGAAAGCAGAATGGTGGTTGCCAGGGGTTGGGGGAGGGAGGAATGGGGACTTACTGTTTGACAGGGACAGAATCAGTTTGGGATGATGCAAAGAATTCTGGAGGTGGATGGTGGTGACAGTTGTACATTATGAATGCACTTAATGCCACTGAACTGGACACCAAAAACGGTTAAGATGGTCAATTTTGTTCTGTGTATTTCATTACATTGAATAAAAATCCAGGGTGGGAGGTGGGACTGCGGCTGAACCCACCAGTCCCATGAGTCTGTCAGATGACAAAGCCTGGGACAGGCCCTCCAGGGAGTCAATACCAATTATATCCTGAAGCCTCATATGTTTCCATCCCCACCTGGACCTTCCCCCTTAGTTTCAGACACCCAGCTCCTCCTCAGTCTCACCCAGGGCTGCTACAGTGGTCACTGGGCTCTGTCACTACCATCCCAGCCCTCTCTACTTCCAAGCAGAAGGACGGCACTGCCCCGCCTACTTGTGTGGCCATGTGATTTGCTTTGGCCAATTAAAAGTGAGCAGTGGGGCTTCCCTGGTGGCGCAGTGGTTGAGAGTCCGCCTGCCGATGCCGGGGTCGCGGGTTCGTGCCCCGGTCCTGGGAGATCCCACATGCCGCGGAGCGGCTAGGCCCGTGAGCCATGGCCGCTGAGCCTGCGCTCCGGAACGGGAGAGACCACAACAGTGAGAGGCCCGCATACCGCAAAAAAAAAAAAAAAAAAAAAAAGTGAGCAGTTATGACACTTCCAGGTGGAAGCTTTAAGAACTGGTGCTGGCCCTGCTGTGTTCCTTTTCCTTCTGCAGTGCGCAACCTGCAACATGCCAGACAGTGGCTGAGTGAGAAGTAAAACTCTCTGATGTTCTAAGCCCCTGAGATGTGGGGCTCACATGCTACTGCAGCAGAACTGAGGCTGCCTTGACTCTGATACAGCAACCGGCATCTGAGTCCTCTCCTGTGGGTGCTGCTGGCCTCAGACCATGAACCCCAGGGCTGGAACTAGGGTGAGAAGTGAGGCATTCATCACAGAGAGCAAAATGTAAGGGGGCAACAAAGAGCTCAATAGTCAAGATGAATATTATTTTAATGCAATGTTTTAAATAATCAAAATGGGGACCTCCCTGGCAGTCCACTGGTTAAGACTCTGTGCTTCCACTGCAAGGGGCGTAGGTTTGATCCCTGGTCAGGATCCCACATGCTGCGTGGCATGGCCAAAAAATTTTAAAAAATTAAATAATCAAAATGAATGCAAAACCTCCAGGGTGAATAAAAAGGCAAAATTTTAAATGAAGACGGGATCTGTCAACATGATGTACCAAGACATATTGGAGCCTGAGGCAGAGGGAAAAATCAGTCTGTGCACCTCACTCACCTCAGTCTAGTCCCAGCCCTGGTAAACACCCCAGATGCTCTGCCTGGGAGCTTTCTATGGACCACAGGGCCACAGGTCTGAATTGATAGGAAGCTAACATGCCTGGGAATAACCCTTCATCATTTTTGGTGGATCAATACCCCAGCTCCCTCACCCCTCGTATGGGATAACTGAGGTGTGTGTCCTCTACACTCTGTCAGAGGTGCCCCACAGGGACTGAGTCCCAGATGTTCACAGCAAAAATGTGCTCCTTCAGACTCTCAGTATTTGCTGCCCGCCCCTCCCTATCTCACTTCCCTTCTTCTCCACTCATGCTTTCTAGGATCCCGTTTGAAGGAAGCACCTGCACTCAAATCCCTGTTTCAGGCTCTGCAACTGGGGGAAGTAAAGTCAAGGCAGAGGCCTATTACAATTTTTTTCAACATGACAAACACTATGATATCTGGTTCCCCTCCTAACTTCCGGCCAGACCTCCTGCGTTAGTGATTTCTTGCTGTTATCCCAAACGTAGGGGCTTAAAATAACAGCCGAGAGTTACATCTGACAGTTTTTATGGGCTGGGAATTAGGTGTGGCTTCACTGAGTTCTCTGATTTAGGGTCTTTCATGGGCTGCCATCTACATGTCGGCTGGGGCTGCAGTGTCATCTGAAGGCTTGTTAAGGGAAGGATCTGCTCCCAAGCTCACTCACTGTTGTTGGAAGGACTCGGTTTCTCACGGGCTTTTGAGGAGGTGGCTCCCAGCTCCTTGCCATGTGGACCTCTTTACAGAGCAGCTCACAATACAATTTCATCAGAGGCAGGGGGAGAGACAGAGACTTGGAAGTCTCAGTCTTCTGGAACCAAAGTTTGGAAATGACATCCCATCACCTTTGTTTTATTCTACTGTTAGAAGTAAGTCACAAGGTCCTGCCCACGCTCAAGGAGGAGGGATTACACAGGGTGTGGATACCAAGAGATGAGGATCACAGGGGCTGCCTTGGAGTCTGTCCACTGACTTTCCCCTTCTTAGTGAATGACTCAGTTGTTCAAGCTCCAGGTGGGGGTGTCCTTCTGGACTCCCCTCTTTCTGTCATTCTGTCCACGAGGCCTTCTGTTCTCACCTCCTTCGCACCGACGGACTCGGTGGGCTTGAGGTGCTCCAACCCTGCACATTTCAAAGAAAGGACAGACTGCAACACTGACCCTTGCCATGCTCCTGGAGGTCATCTTTAAGCCCCTGGAGTGTCCTGCTGGATAAGAATGTCTGTATACCTAGGATCCTACCCATGCCGGATAAATCACAATGTGATTTATGGTGGGGTCCTTGAGCCCCCATGCAGTATCAGCTCGGCCTCCGGAGGAGCTGGTGCCTAAGATTGGCTACCCGGTGGTCAGCTGTACCTAAGTGACTGGCTCCCAGTAAAACCCTGGACACCAAGGTTGGAGTGAGTTTCCCTGGTTGGCAATACTCCAAATACTCCATGCTTATCGTCATACATCAATACTGGGAGAACGGAGAGCTGTCTGCATTGACTGGGAAGGGACAATTGGAAATGTATGCCTGGTCTCTTGGGACTCTGACCCATGTGCCATTATCCTTTGCTGATTTTAATCCGTATCCTTTGCCTGTAATAAACTGCAACTGTGAGTAGAACAACTTTTCTGAGTTCTGTGAGTCCTAGTGAATCACTTACCCCGAGGGTGACCTTGGGGACCTCAAACCCTTGTCGCTGAACGGTATTCTTCTTCATTTGCTATTTCCTGTCTCTCTCCCCTGGATCGAGAACTCTGGAAGGTCAAGACCTCATCTGTCTCTCTCAGGAGAAGCAGATGAGTAGAGTGGTCAAGGGTTTGTCCCAGCTCGGCCACTTTCTGGTACTGTGACCCTGGGCAAGCAGCGTCTCCTCTCTGTCTGTAAATGGAAACAGGAACCCATGTTTCTCCTTCACAGAGTCGTCAGGAGATGGGTGGGCTGATTTACTAATGACCAGAAAGGACTCTACAAGTATTGGGTTGGCCAGAAAGTTCATTCGGGAACGTTTTATGGAAAAACCTGAATGAACTTTTTGGCCAACCCAATATCAGCTTTTAAGCATCGGTCAGTCTGTCTCCCCAATAGTGAGAGCATGGTCTGGTGGGTCAGTGGTCAGCAAAGAGCAGATGAATTAAGGAGACCCCTCCGAAGCCTTTGACATGGAGAGGCAGGAGGGGACCAGAGATGCCCAGGAGGTGGTGGGGGAGGGAGGGAACACAGAGGCCAGAGGATGGGGAGGTGCCAGGGAAGGTGGGATGCCTAACTTGTGGCTGTGGACACACACAGGACCTACCATGGCTATTTGGGACTCGCTGGGGAGCCAGACCCACTGCGGCCACCAGGGAGGCAGCCTGAGGGAGTGACAGAGCTGGGAAGAGAAGGAGAGGGTGGGGGAAACCAAATCCCACCGTCGTGGCTCCGAAGAGAAAATGCGTGGGAGGCCTGGGGGGGCGGTGGGGGTCAGGACAGCTGGAGCCCAGACTGTGGGTGGGTGACTGCCAGGCCCAAAGAAAGCGTATTCTGGGAGGCAGCCGGTCTGGTCCAGCCTGGGAATACGCCTCCCCTGCTGCTGGATGCCCTGGAGAGGCCGCTGTGCTGCTGGACACAGCCCTGGCCCCCCTGGGAGGAATGTGCCCCCCACCTCCTTCTCTGCCTTTACTCTCTTCCACATAAGGCTTTCAGGGGGTGCTCCTGCCGTATGAGTTCAGGACAAAGGAATCAGAAGCACATGGGCTGGATTCCTCGGGGAGGAGAAATTCTGGAAAGAAGACTAAAATGAATGAGAACAGAGCCAGAGGGGGTGCTGGGATGAGGATTTGGGACGCTCCTGGCTCTGAGCAGTCTCTGCCCCTAGTGATACCCACCCCCCCAGAACTCTCAAATCAGGGCCATGCCTCAGCTGGGGACGAGGGTCACTGTGGACCCATGTGCAACCTGGCACCTCCCCTACCTCTCTGAGCCATAGTTTCCTTCCTAGTGGCCCAGACGCTCAGGTCAAAATACTTGGAGTCATCTGTGTCTCCCCTGGCTCTGTCCTCTCTCTTTCTTTCTCTCCTGCATCAGCAAACCCTGAGGACTCTACTTTCAAAATCTATCCAGAATCCAACCACTTTTCATCTCCTTCCTGGCCCCCACCCTGGACCATCCCCATCATCTCCCACTTGGACCAGTGGGAAATGATGGACCAGTCACCTCTGCCCTGATCTTCCAGCTCCTACTCTTGCCCCCTCTACAGGCTGTTCCCCCAACAGTGGCCAGAGGACACCCTTGAATGCCCTCCTCTACTCAAGAACGCTCCTTGGTGCCCACCTCACTCATAGCAAAAGTCAAAGTCCTCCCCATGACCACAAGTCTCTGCACACTCTGCCCTGTCCCCGCCCTGCCCTCGCCTCCTCCCACTTCCCCCCTTACTATTTCCTCTGCCCCGCTGGCTTCCTCACTGATCCTGGCATGCTCCTACCACAGGGCCTTTGCACCTGCCGTTTCCTCTGCCTGGTACCCTCCTTTTCTAGATCTCTACATGCCTCTCTCTTCACCTCCTTCAGGTCTTTCCTCAAACATCAGCTCCTCAGAGAGTCTTCCCTGATCCCCTGACTTAAAATTGCACTCTCCCCATCCCTGCTTAATATTTTGTAACAATCACCATCCGACACCTGTATAGATTTTCGTTTCTCGTCTTGCTTCCTGTAGGTCTCTTCATGAGAATATCAGTTCCACGAGGCCACGTCCGTTTTACTCCCTGTGGTGTTCCCAGTGAGAAGAATAGGTACTTGTTGATCTAATCAACTGAATGGTGACAATCCCATCTGAAGATTATTGGGGCAACGAGGGTTTTTTTAGCTTTATTGAGACATAATTTACATATCGTTTAATTCACCAGGTGTGCGCGTACCATCAGATGATTTTTAGTGAATTCACCGAGTTGTGCAACCATCACAACAGTCTGGTGTTTGGGAACAGTTTCAATAGCTCAAAATTTCCCTCGTTGCCCTTTGTAGTCTGTCTCCACTGCCTCCTGGCTCAGGCAACCGCTGGTCTGCTTTCAGTCTCTCTAGCTTTGCCTTCTCTAGAAACTTCACATAACTGGAATCATATAAGATGCAGTATTTTTATTGATTTATTGATTTATGTTTGGCTGCGTTGGGTCTTCACTGCTATGCGCCGGCTTGCTCTAGTTGCGGCGAGCGGGGGCTACTCTTCTTTGTGGTGTGCGGGCTTCTCATTGCGGTGGCTTCTCTTGTTGCAGAGCACAAGCTCTAGGCATGCAGGCTCAGTAACTGTGGCACACGGGCTCAGTAGTTACGGCTCGTGGGTTCTAGAGCGCAGGCTCAGCAGTTGTGGCGCACGGGCTTAGTTGCTCCGGGGCACGTGGGATCTTCCCGGACCAGGGCTCGAACCTGTGTCCCCTGCACTGGCAGGCGGATTCTTAACCACAGCGCCACCAGGGAAGCTCCAGATGTAGTATTTTGTATCTGGCTTCTTTCACTTGGTGTAATGTTGTTGGGGTCCATCCACGTTGGTGTGTTTACCAGTTCTTTGTTCTTTTTTCATTGCTGAGTAGTATTCCATTCTATGGATCTACCACGTTCTGTATCCATTCCTCTGTCGGTAGACATTTGCGTTGTTGCCACATTTTGGCTATTACGAATACGGCTGCTGTGAACACTCGTGTGCAAGTTTTTGTCTAGAGTTTACTTTCATTTCTGGATCACAGGGGACATGTACGTTTAACTTTCTAAGAAACTGCCAGGGTGTTTTCCAAAGGGATGGTGCCATTTTACATACCCACCAAGAACGGTTGAGGGTTCCAGTACCTCCACATCCTAACACTAGGTATTATCAGTCTTTTCTGTTCTACCTCTTCCAAAAGGTGTGTGTAGTGGTATCTCATGGTGGTTTTAACTTGCATTTCTCTAACCACTAATGATCTTGAGTATCTTTTCCTATCCTAATTTGCCATTCAAATATCCTCTTTGCTGGGCTTCCCTGGTGGCACAGTGGTTGAGGGTCCGCCTGCTGATGCAGGGGACGCGGGTTCGTGCCCCGGTCCGGGAAGATCCCACATGCCGCGGAGCGGCTGGGCCCGTGAGCCATGGCCGCTGAGCCCGCGCGTCCGGAGCCTGTGCTCCGCAACGGGAGAGGCCACAACAGTGAGAGGCCCGCGTACCGCAAAAACAAAAACAAAAACAAAAACAAACAAACAAACAAAATATCCTCTTTGCTGAAGTATCTGTTTAAAGCCTTCAGAAGTTTGATAGTTTTCGGGGTTTTTATTTTGTTTTGTTTTTTGTTTTCTTTTGGCCTCGCTGTGCGGCTTGTGGGATCTTAGTTCCGCAACCAGGGACTGAACCCAGGCCCCAGTAGTGAAAGTGCCAAGTCCTAACCCACTGGAACTGCCCGGAATTCCCTATAGTTTTAGCTTTTATGTTTAGGTCTACAATCTGTTTAGAGTGACGTTTTGTGTAGAATGTGAAATAGTGTATAAGTACTTCCTCTCCTACCCTTCTTCTTCTCCTTCCTCTTTCTTTTACATGTGTATAGCCTATTCTTAGGAAAATTCCAAGGGGAGGTTATTTCTGTTCCTGGTTGAGTGGGTACTTGGCTTTTGTTTCCCTGTCTGTAACTCTCCCACCAGCGTCAGGGCAGGGCTGCAGGAGAGAAAGCCATAGGAGCCTGCCCAAACAGGATGTTGCCCAGCCTCTCAGGGCTGAAAGCCAACCTCAAGGGTCCTTATCGGCACTTGCATTGGCAGCCCAACCACAGAGCCTGCCACCCCATCCCTGCTCCTTCCTACAGCCCCGGGCTTGAGACTCAAACAGAGCAAGGTGCCAGAGAGGCCCAAACTGACCTCCGGACCCCTGTGCCTCGTCTGAGGGAGCAGCCCCTGTCTCCATAGGGCTTCCTGGGCTGGGGTGACCTCTCTGTGACCCAGCTTCCTTCCCCTCAGCCTTGCCCCAGCCAAGCTTGGTTATGCCTCTCTGTGCCTCCAGCCACGCCTGTTCCCACAAGCCTGGAGAGGGCAAAAAGCAAACATTCCCCAGAAGTCCTGCCCAAGTGTATCCTGGATCAGGGTGGGGCTGGGTCCTCCTGGGAAGGGGAAGCCCGAGGTACCTTGCCCTCCCAGCCCTTCACCCTACCTGTTCCTCTGCCGGTGGGTCGTAGGAAAAGGTAGCGCACCAAACCTCAGGGAGACACAGGGGAGAGGATGGCTGTGGGCAGATCAGCGGAGATCATGATGGGTAGAGACCCAGCCTCTCTCTCTGTGTATATATGACGGCTACTTTGTGGGTCTGACCATCTACTCTTCCTGTGAACACCTGAGTCTGGTCAGGTCCTGTCTCTCTTCTGCTCAGAACACTCAGCAGCTCCCACCTCCCTCACGGTAAAGTCCAAAGTCCTCCCCATGGCCCACAAGGCCTTGCACAATTTGCCCCGTCAACTCCCACTCTCCCCCTCACTCATTCCCTCCAGCCACACAGGCCTCCTCGCTGTTCCCCAAACACACCAGACACAGTCCAGCCTCAGGACATTTGCACGGGCTTTTCCCTTTGCCTGGAATACGCTTTCCCAGATATTTTCACTCCTTCTGCCTCAAGTCTTTACTCACACACCACCTCCTGTTTAAAAATCTCAGTTACCTTTCCCCAGCAGTCTCTATCCTCTTCCCCTGCCTTAATTTTCTCTAATTTTTTTCTCTAATTTTCTCTTAATTTTTTTCTAATTTTCTCTAATTTTCACACCTACTATCACTGGAATTCACGACTTTACCAGCCCCAAGAGAGCAGGGGTGTTTCTGCTGTATTTCCAGCACCGAAACCAGAACCAGGCACACAGTAGGTGCTCAATAAATGTTTGTTGAATGAGTTGTCTTCTTCTCTTTCACATTTTGTCCACTTAGGTCTGATGGGGCCAGGCCCACCCTCATCACCAGGAGTGATCACATGACCAGGCCTGGCCAATGGACACCTTCCACTTTTTCTGGCTACAGTGACTGACTCCTAAATGACATGGATCTCAGTCTGTCCAAGGAGAGGTAGGTCCAGGACTTTTGCCAGAGCTATTGGCAAAGTGGCCATCTTCCCTGGAGTTTCTGGGCTGATAAGATATAAGCCTGGGGTTGCTGAGGCCATTTAATCCCCATGGGAAATGGCTGCCTGAGAATGAAGTTCCCTAGAGGAGAGCTCAGTTGAGAGGGAGAGATTACTTTGTTTAAGCTCCTGGATACAGCTGTGCCTGAAGCCAACATACCCTAGATTTTTCAGTTACTGAACCAATAAATTATTATTATTTTAATTCTCAAGTCAGTTTGGATTTGGATTTTTACTTGAAACTGAAATAGTCCTGACCAATTGTTCCTTCCTCTCTCCCTCTTTCCCTCTTTCTTTCTTTCTTTGTTTCTTTCCTTCCTTCCTTCTTTCTCTTTCTTTCTTTCTTCCTTCCTTCCTTCCTTCCTTCCTTTCTTTCTTTCTTTCTTTCCTTCCTTCCTTCTTTCTCTTTCTTTCTTTCTTCCTTCCTTTCTTTCTTTCTTCCTTCCTTCCTTTCTCTTTCTTTCTTTCTTTCTTTCTTTCTTCCTTCCTTCCTTCCTTCCTTCCTTCCTTCCTTCCTTTCTTCCTTTCTTTCCTTTCTCCCTCCTCCCTCCTTCCCTCCCTCCCTTCTTCCCTTCCATCTCTAATTGAATCATTACCCAATCCTGGCCTAAACCACCATTCTTGCCTCCCACCCCCACCGCCCAAAACAGCCAACACAGCCGAGTCAAACTGCACTTTTTACCTTCCCTGAAACAAACCTCCTCCAATCACTGCCTCCCCAGGCTCACCCCTCCTTAATTCAGTGTCTGTGGGACCTGCCAAATGTGAGTGTGAATACCAGCTCTCCCACTAGACAGCTTTGTGCCCTGGGTAAGTGACTTCACCTCTCTGAGCCTCAAGTTTCCCATCTGTAAAACAGGGGCAAACAGCCTGACCACTGTTCCCAGGTCGGCCTCCTTTCTAACCTCTTCTGATGAACTGCTCACCTGAAGCTCACTCTTACCTGCCCTCGGCTCACTGCCCTTGAGCTGTGCGCAGAACCTCCAAGTCTATCCCATGGGACCCTGCAGAAGAAGGTCCCAACTCACCCTGACCCCTGGGGTCACCACAGTCACGGCCCAGGACTCTGATGGGACTGCTGACATCACCCCTACTTTACAGATGAGGAAACAGAGTCCTCGGCCCACATATAAACAAGGCAATTTCTCAGAGGGATTAAAGCGTGATAGGCTGGAGAACTCCCAGGAAGGGTGCCTGGGGAGACAGTGGTCAGGGAGGGCTCCCTGGAGGAGAGGACATTTTAGGGCCAGAGCTTCTCAGACACAGCATCATGGGGGGAAAAGTAAGCCAGGTAGGGGGACCTGCAAGGGCAAAGGGCCTGAGGTGGGAAGCAGTGAGTGTATCTAGGGCCCAAGGAGGGGGTCCGGAGAAGAGCAGGGAGGTGGGCAGGTCCTGATACTCATGTCACCAGGAGCCCAGGCAGAGGGCTCTTGGGAGGAACAGAGTGGCCCCAGGTGCTGAGTGAGCTCCCGCTGAGCGAGCCACCTCTGGGCCCCCCTGGGTCTCCTCTCTGCCCAGAAAGTGGATTCTCTGCCAGCAGACTGGTGGTTTCAGATCCGCATGCTCGCCCCCTGCCCCCACTCTCCCTAGCCCACCACACACCTCCGTGCTGGGAAACTGAGAAGATTCCAAGTAGTGGGGGGGGGGGTTTGGGAGGGGAAATATTTTGGTTCTCAGAAGGCAGGAGAATTGTCTGATTCCCAGCCTACTGGGGTAATTAACCCTTCACAAGGCAGTAATTAAGTCTGTGCCTCTGAAACCGTAATTAGAAGCTCCGGGAGGCTCCGCCCCCTCCCCAAGCTGCAGGCAGTCCCCAAAGCTGAGGCCAGCTGGGACTCGGGACAGGGCTCTGTTCTCCTCCAGAGGCTGAGGGAGACCCCCGGCCTCCCTCAGGGCGCCCACCCCTCAAAGCAGGGACCCCGGGAACAGTGCTTATGGGACCCGGGCATTTCCCTGCACAGTCCCTTTTGGGGTTTTCCGGCCAGAGAAGGGGACTTTGCTTTTGGGGGGCATGAAGACAGGGAGATGGGGCTGGGCAGGGGTCTGGGGTGTGGGGCTGGTGACAACCCTTAAGGGTTTTTCTCTCTGGCTGAGGGGAGCTGAAGCAGAGAACCCAGCCTCAAAGGGGGTGAGGACGCCAGGGACAGGGGCTGGGCACAGGACAGGGGCAGTCCTGGGGGCGCTCAGTGAAGACAGCGGATGCCCTCTGGTGGGGGCACTCAGCACAGCCGAGAGGCATTTGACTCAGAAGTCAGACTGGCTGTATGGTTCCCGGGTCCCCCAGGGAGGCAGCCAGGGAGCAAGGAGGGGGCTTTGCCAGCAGAGACGAACCCCTGCCCCAGTGCCCACCTGGCATGGGGCAGCTAGCACACAGGAGCCCTGGGACGTGCAGGTCCACATAGACCCCCTTGTTTTGCTCCTGCCCCAACAATCTAGCCCCTGGCATCCTCCAAGGAGCCTTCTGAGGCCAACTCTAGGTCTCCCCGCCCCTAGGTCAGTCACCGAGTCCCATTTCTCTCCACTTCACGTGCCCTTGGGCGGCACAGTGAAGCCAGTATCGTCAGACGCAAAGGCCTGGGAGGGGAGGCAGGACACATGGTCTGGGGCTTTTCTCTGTGGGGAACACTTGCTCCCAGGTCTTCGTGGTGGGTGGGGAGGATGGTATCTGTGTGGAGCTGAGTGGTGATAGAGGGCTTTTGGCTCAGTCTGAGGTTTATTCTTTTCCTCTCAGGCTTTTAGGAGACAACTCCTCAAGGGGGAGTACAGGGTCAGGTTTGTCTCCAAAAGGGGCCTTGACATCCCACCCGACCTCTCCCTCCACCTCTCAGCTCTGGCCACCCTGACCCTTTCTTGTAACACACCCCAAGCTCCTTTCTGCCCCAGGGCCTTTGCACTTGCTGTGCCCTCCACAGGACGCCTTACCGTAGTCTTGGTATGGCCGGGGGCTTATCCCTCTCAGACCGCAGTGCACATATTGCCTCCTCGGAGAGCCCTCTCTACTCCCCTCACGCAGAGCAGGCTCCCTGTCCTGTTACATCCCTCTGTTTACTTTCCCCTTCAGAACACTTATCTCAACCAGCAATGGCCTCCTTGGTGGTTGTCCCTTTCCTCGTCTGTCTTTCCCCCAGACTATAGGCTCCAGAATACCAGGGAGTTTTACCTACTATGTTCCTTCTGTGTTCTCTGAACCCAGAAGAGAGCCCGGTACAAAGCAGGTGTTCAGTAACTAGTGATGGTGGAGGGCAATGCTACAAAGCAGGTGTTCAGTAACTAGTGATGGTGGAGGGCAATGCACGGGGGACAAGATTCCAACGTGGAAACAGCGGCTGGGAAAAGCGGAACGTGGAGAATTTTGTAGGCGGGGAAGTCGCATCCAAAATTGCTGAGCAACCCTCCCCACCCCCTCCGCGGGTGTCCTGGGTGAGGAGAGATAGGAGGGGCGACTCACTTTCCGGGGAGTCACATGCACCTCCCTCCGGTGGCCCACAGGTGGCGCTCGCTCCGCGTGCTTTTAGCTGCGGGAAGCAGAGGTGGGAAAACCCGAGCGTTTGTTTGGTGGCTGGGGAGGCACCTGCAGCTACCCCTCCCCTGTCCTCCACCTGGGTCAGCCCCTGGCCCCAATCTGGATGCCTCCTCGGGTCCCAACTTCTGGGGCTCTGAGAGGCACGGGGATGGTGGGCTAGGGGTGGAAGGAGCTGAGGGCTCCGCCCCTCCGCGCCTCTGCCCTACAGTTTGCTCCCATTCCACACAAAACTAGTAAAGCAGCCCCGTGCCTGGGGGAGGGGAACGTGGGGGGAAAAGGGCTTACTATGCGCATGTCTTGTCTTAACCCTCTATGGGCTAGAGCTGGGCACAGTGCTTGGCCTCGGTGGGCCCTCAGAGCATACTTGTGGAATCGTGAACGGGGGAATCCCCATTTTACAGATGGGGAAGCTGAGGCTCCGGGAGGCCCAGATTCACAGAGCCCCAAAATAGTGAGGCTGAGGTTGGGCCCATAGGTGTGTCCAACTCCAGGGTCAAAAGGTTTAAAAACAGAACCATTAAAAATGGATTTCTTAGTTACCCCAAGTGATGTAGGAATCCATTTGGAAAGTCAAAGTCTTCCCTGACCCTCCTCACCTCAGACCCCAGACGGTGGTGGAGAGGGTTCCCGTCCACCCTGCTTTCTCCGTCTTCACAGGTGTCTACACATACCACTGGGGGCTCCTGGATTTCTAGCTGGGTCACTGGGCATAAACGCCTCTCTCAGTTTCCTCATCTGTAAAATGGGCTTAACGGTCATTGAACCATCTCCCCAGATGGCTGTGAGGATCCAATGGGTTATTCCCATGAAAAGCTCTTAGAACAGAGCTTGGCACACAGGCTACTCCCAGATTGTGAAGGTCCCTTCTGGCAGTCCACATATCCTGGTGGGAAACACGCCGTTCTCGAACGTTCCTGCTCTTTCCCTAGTATGAGGGCCTGGTGCGTAGTGCACCTCTGTGGTCTGAGGCCTGTGAACCCCACTGCATGTCTGTGGTGTATGTGCAGCTCTTTCTATATGGGGGTCAGTTTGGGTGCCAGGGTGTACGAGGCAGTTGGGTTCCCGTAGACCAGAAGTTCTCAACCTCAGCACGCTTGACGTTTGAGGCCAGATCGTTCTTTGCTGTGGGGTCTGTCCCATGCCCCGTAGGTGTTGAGCGGCCTCACTTGCCTTGACCCACTAGACACCAGTAGCACATACTTAATTGTGACAACCAAAAATGTCTGCAGACCTTGCCAAACATCACCTGAGGGGCAGAATCCCCCCCACTGAGACCTGCAGCTCTTTTGATAGGTACACACACGCTCACGGTGGGTGTACACTTGTACATTTGTGCTTCTCTGTGGGTACCTTGGTTTGGCTTTCTCCAGAAGCGGACCATGACACAAGGGTGGAGGGCACATGGTTTGTTTGGGAGATAAGATAGATGTTTGTGTTTTCCCCCAATTCTTTTTGTTTGTTTGCTTCCGGCGGCGCGGCTTGTGGGAATCTTAGTTCCCTGACCAGGGATTGAACCCCGGGCCCTCGGCAGTGAAAGTGAGGAGTCCTAACTGCTGCGCCACCAGGGGATTCCCTTCCCCCCAATTCTTACGTTGAAATCCTAACCCTCAACGTGGTGGTGTTAGGAGGTGACACCTTTGGGAGGTGATTAGGTCATGAGGGTGGAGCCCTCGTGAATGAGGTCAGCGCCTTATAAAAGGGACCCCAGAGAGATCCCTCACCGTTTTTTGGCAGTGTGAGGACACAGCGCAAAGGTGGCCTTCTATAAACCTAGAAGAGAGCCTTCACCAGAACCTCACCATGATCTCGGACTTCCAGTCTCCAAAACTGTGAGAAAGAAATTTCTGGTGTTATAAGACACCCAGTATTTTTGTTATAGCAGCCAGAACAGACTAAGGCAGGAGATGATGGGGGAAATTTGAGGGTAGGTATACGGGGAGAAGGCAGGGGAGACAGGGCTTGCAGACGCTCCAGGGGCCTCTGGGAGACCATTGGCCCATGCAGCTGCCGGGAGAGGAAGCAGAGGTATTTATCCACCAAGTCCCTTCCACCTTGGACTAAGGACTGCTTGCCGGGGGGCATTCATTCCCTCATGTCTGGCTCCTGGCCAGGGGCACTGCAGTGGCCAGGGGCCCGGATGTGGTCCAGGCTTGGCAGCATCCATGTAGGGGTCGGGTTGGGGGTGTGCGGTGGGAGGTGGGTTTCTTTACCTTCCGTGTGGTCGTTCCTGGGGGTCTCTGGGCTGTCTGAGCCAGGCTGCTCCAGCCCACCGGAATTCTGCAGCCGGCTGTGTGTTTATCTGCCGTGCCTGTGTTTGAGTCTGTATTTATCTGGCGGCGAGTGTGCGCGTCTTTGTTTTCCCTTCTGCTCCGTCTCGTGGGGGGGAAACTTCTGTTTTTAATCAGGGGCCAGGGAACTGTCTCGTCACCACATCAACGACGGCGACATCAATTCAAGGCCGATCAGAAATGATCTTTCAGAGTCTTCTGTGAAGTCGGGCCCTGCCCTGGGAACCTTCCAAAGGGAGGAGCAGCAAAGGGGGTGCCCTGCCTGCTCACTGTATGCGGAAGAGGGAAACTAAACCAAGTGGCTGCAGTAGTCCTCTCCCGTAGGCAGCCGGGGAAAGGGAGTCTGAGTGCAAAGCATTTCACATGCATAAAAGCTTGACGAATCTCCTTGCACACAGAAGAAAAAAATTATTGGCCCATTTACAGATGAGGAAACTGAAGCTCAGGGGTGGGACCCAGAGCTCATGCGAAGCCAGGAGCTGCTGGATCTCCAAGGCTTGTCTCCTTGTTCTTTCAAGTGGCAAACCACTTTGGAAGCTGTCCGTCGCTGCTTGGTCCTTACCTGCGCCTCCGTTTTCCCACTGGTCAGCTGGTTACCGTGAGCCCTTCCCTGCTCGCCCGCCGTGGCAGTCTGAATCATCCCTGTTGCTTGGCAGGGTACCAGCCTTCTCATGCTTTCCTTCCTTGGAGGCTCCGGGCCCAGGGGCCTGGCTGGCTCTGTGAACACAGATACTAATTAGCGTTCACTAATTACCCCCTGCGAGGTGAGGGTGGTGCCTGTGGGTCCCCAAGCTCTGAGAGACCTAGAGGCTGACTTGGGTCCCTGGTGTGTGGTGCTCAGAGCCTGGGATGGGAAAGGGCTACCAGCCCCAAGATGCTTCAAGAGCAGGACCCACAGATGGCACCACTGGTTGGCCTCTGTCAGTCGGGGCTGCTCCCCAGCCCCAAGTCGGGAGGCCAAGACCCAGGCCCTGTGACTTTCTGTAACCGCATTTGGGCTGGAGGGGACCCTCACTCCATTTACCAGGTGATGGAGCCTGTGGTCCCCCAAGAGTTCACATGTTCGGTTCACATCCCCACTCTGACTCCTGCTGTGTGACCTTAAGCAAGTCACTTTCTCTCTCCTTGCCTCATTTTCTCATCTATGACATGAGAGTAATTTCTGCCTCGCAGGGTTGTGGGAAAAAATAAACGACCGCATGTATTTCATGGAAGGTACACACTGTCACCAGGGAAATCAGTAACCAGTAGCCACAGTGGTGACAAAAGGCCGCTTGGGCCAGCTCTGTCACTTACCAGCTGAGTGAAATAGGGATTCAATGTACCTGGGGATCAGTTTCCCTATCTGTAAAATGGGGGCTAACACCATAGAGGCTTCATGGGGTTGCTGCAAAAATTATATAAAAGGATGCCCTTAAAATGTTTAAGACGGTGCTGAACATGTTATAAGGGCATGATGAATATTGGCTAAATCAAGGGAGAAAAGAAATAGCTGTGATTGGCCTAAAGCTTGGAGGCATGGGTGTCAGGAGGAGAATGTTAATCTCCCAGTGAAGGTTGACTGTGATCACATAAAGGGAATCAGACCACACTTGGGGCTGATCCCTCGGCACTATTATGTGTCTCTTCAAAAGATATACATAAGTCCCAACCCCCAGTACCTGTGAATGACGACCTTATTTGGAAATGGGGTCTTTGTAGATGACATGAGTTAAGTTAAAATGAGGTCATCCTGGGTCAGGGTGGGCCTTAAGTCCAACAGGACTGGTATCCAATTAGAAAAAGAGGTAACACACAAAGGCACAAACACAGAGAGGCCATGGCAGACCGAGGCAGAGATTGGAGTGATGCAGCCACAAGCCAAGGATTGCTGGGAGCCACCAGAGGCTGGGAGACATGGACCGCTTCTCCCCTCAGAGCCTCCAGAAGGAGCCAACCCTGCCCACACCTTGATTTTGGATGTCTAGCCTCCAGAACCATGGAAGAAGAAATTCTTATTTTTTTTCAGCCACCTACTTTGCAGTACGTTGTTTTGTCAGCCCCAGGAAACTCATACAGGCATCCAGCTCCTTTTTTTGCAGTTTTGTAGTATTCCACAGTACCGTAGCTCATTTTTCCATCCTTTACTGATGGGCACATAGATTATTTCTTGTTTGCATGTCACAAACAGCCTGCCCAAAACATGCTGGCTCTATTTCCATACTCGAGACCAGTGACTCCTGGCCACCCAGAAAGCAAATGATGATTTGCGCACTTCACATTTTAATGCATACTGTCAAGCTGCTCCCCTAAAGTGCTGGGCAGGTTACCTCCATTCCAAATGGGAGCGCCCAGAGTGTTTATTTCAGTGAAAATGCCGAGTGCTATCCACTGGACCGCCAGGGAACTCCCCAGAGAGTTTATTTTAAACCTGGGTCAGAGCTGCCCAGTGATGCTGTGTTCTAGTTAAAATGGAGCTTCTGTTTCAGAGAGAGCTGCAGAAGGTTTCTGAACCCATCCCCTGGGTGCTGAGTACTGAAGTGACTCTCTCAGAGATCTGGTTTCCCCTGACCCCAAGGAGGTTGGGAGATCCAGGATGTGGCTGATCTAGGAGGTGACCCCAGGAAGCAAGGATGGGGGAGAGGGGGAGTAAGGGAGGGAAGGCGTTGGATGAAAGTGTGCTCATGAATGAATCTACACTGCGGACAACTGTGACTCAGTCTTGCTGGGGAAATGCTGAGACACCAAGTAGAACACACCCCTCAGAGTTTTCCCACCAGGGGCAAGGGAGCTGGGGTATTAATCCCTCTCCTTTCCCCAGTCATTGGGCAAGGGCTGCTCCAGCAGCGTGTTTGCTCTCCAGAACTTTCTGCCTGCCCTGGGAATGATCCAGCAGCCAGAGGCTGGCTGTTGGAAGCTGTAGGGTCAGTGTGCCCAGGAGTGGAGTCCCTTGGGGATACAAGTGGGTGCTGACATTCTGGGGGAGCAGAGATAAACAATAAACAGAATAAGTAAATCACAGGGCATGTTCAGAGGGATAAGTGTTGGAGAAAAAAGGGCAATGAGAGCAGGGCAAAACTAAGGCAATGATGCTGTGGGTGAAGGTTCCTAACACCAAGCTCGGCATCCCGTAGGCGACTAATAAATGTTCTGTGCTTCTGTTTAGTCCGAGGAGAGATGAAGAGAGAGGGGAGAGATAGAGAGAGAGAGAGAGAGAGAGAGAGAGAGAGACAAGCTGGTGTGGAAGAGGCACCTGAGCAGGGTGGGAAAGGAGGGAGGGAGAGGCTGGTAATGATGTGAAAAGTAATCGGCCCTTCTCTCTGGGAGGCGGTGAAACTCTAATTAGAATGAAAATGTGGTTTAATGAGGATGAGAACGGTAATTGTGCTGGGCAGCCTGCAGTCCCCACGGTGGCACTTTCCCAGGGGGCCCCTTCTGGGCTTCTGAAGACAGGGACGTGGATGAGGGGGACTAGGGGCTGGGGAGGGGTGTAGTTGGGACCTCATTGTTCCCCAAGAGAGTCCTCCAGGTGACAGTGGGTAAAGATGCTGTGCAGAGCCCCACCTGCCCCCGGGGCTGGTTCCAGGTGCCCCGGGGCCCTGCTTTTCCAGCCTGCAACGTATCCTCAATGATAATACAGTGGAACGGCAACAGTGATATTGTTTATTGAAGACCTACTATGTGCCAGGCACCGTTCCAAGCCCTTTACAGATGCCAACTCATGGCATCCTTAAAATTATCTCCATTCTACAGGTGATAAAACTGAGGCACAGAGAAACCATGGGCCCTGATAGGAATATATTAAAGAGTAGGTTAGAAAGGTAGGTTTAAGTAGCCAGGGGCCTCCTTCTTTCCTTAACCAGGTGGTTGCTGGGGACATCAAGTGGTTGCCAGCCATCAAGGTCAAGGGACCCTTCCTGCTTGCCTCCCCCTTGTACAGTTTCCTTGACTGTATTTGAGGGGCAACCATTTCTCTGTATCTGCTATTTCCACTCCATTAGAGGAGATGGGCATGGCCGAATGGGGAGATTTTGTATGCAGTGGGCATGGTTTGGTGGGGAGGTGGGTGTGGCTGGGTTTACCAGTCCCTCCGAACCTGGAAGGAGCAGAAGCTGAGGCATTGCATTGGGCTGCAGACCTGGGACAAAAAGCTGGGGGTCCTGACTTTCTTGCCGTGGAAAGCTAAGGGGTTTTTCAAATGTTGGTCTGAATAAGACTGAGGTTTATAAGACCTCACAGTCCCCACTTTTGCTTCTGGAGATACCACCAATAAAGTGCAGCCTGTTGTGTGGTTTTGTCAGAACAGAAACATTCATCAAGGCCAGAAGTGCCATAAAAACAGAATTGTCTGGCCTTTCAAAGTGGTCTCAGGTCAAGGGAGATTCAATTGTTGACCACATATATGGCAGACAAAGCATTAAGAACCTTAACATATAAAGAGCACTTATGATTCAATAAGAAAAAGACAAACATCCCAAGTGTGAAATTGGCACAGGGCTTACAAAGGAATGATAAAACTTCAACAAACCTCTGTAAAGATGTGCCGTCTGATCATTCATCAGCTAAAGAATCCCTTTTACTTGTCAAGCTTACCAGCACGTGTGAAATTTTGAGAATACACACCCATGTACTCTCACGGAAGTGTAAAGTAATACACTGGAGGGCAGTACAGATATTTGTATTAAACATTTAAGTGTGTAAACTCTCTGGCCCAGGAAGTCCATTTCTAGGAATACGCAAAGATCTATAAAGAGTAATGCAGAGTGGTTAAGGGCTCCAGAGTCAGACAGCCATGGTTCAAATCCTGGCTCCACCACCTGTAAGCTGTGTGACCTCAGGCAAATGATTTGATGTCACGGAGCCCCCATTTTCTCACCTGTGCAATGGGCTTATCATGAGGACTTCATGAGGTAATGTGTGTGAAATTCAGAGTCTCTTTGCCAAACACATAACAGGTGCTTGATACTATTATCATCATTGTGAAAACCTTTAAGGAAAGCTGGGAAACAATGGAAGCGTCTGTGCCTAGCAGGTTGCCCAAATACATAGTAGAAAATGAAAATGATCAAACCTGTATTCATTAACACCATGTGACCTCTGCGATATAGTCATTGAAAAAGAAAAAGAAAACAGGTTTCAAACGTCGTATATAGCCACAGATTTCAAGCAATGTGATCAAGAATCAGGGAATTAATTTTTCACATTGCAATGTAGTCTACCCAGATTCAGAACTGAAACAAAAGTTTTATGAAGTGATATTTATCTTTTCTCTGTGCAGTGGGTTCTGATATTTTCTATTCTCTTTTGTTCCATTTGAAAGGAAGTCTTTCTCATAAGTACAATGTTTTTGTCTTCAAGGTTCTGGTTGATGTCGCCAGATCCCCAGTAAAAGGCGGGGTCTACATAGTGACTGGAGAAAGAATGGGAGCGACAGAAGAAAGTGATGGCTCCAATGCACTGGTTGGATTTCAGCCCCACTATTGGGTTGCAGTATATATGTGTGACCACATGTGTACCTGTGAGTTCATGTATGCACGTGTGCATGTATGTGCATACGTGTGGATGTGCGTGTGTGTGTGTGTGTGTGTGTGTGTGTGTGTGTGTGTGCTGGGGCTGGGATGAAGGTGAGACAAGTGAGGCAGTGACCTCAGGTGCAAAATTTGAGGGGATGTCAAAAAACTCAGTCATCAAGATAAATATTTTAATGCAATATATATAGATATATACATTTAGTTGAAGTATAGTTAACTTACGATATTATATTAGTTTCAGATGTACAACATAAAGATTTGATATTCTTACAGATTATATTCCATCTAATGTGATATTTAAATAAATCAAAATAATAAAAAATTCCATATGAACAAAGCACCACATTTTATTTTTTTAAAGCACTACATTTTTTCTTCTTTATATTTCATTTTTTTATTGAAGCATAGTTGATTTACAATATTGTGTTAGTTTCAGGTGTAGAGCAGAGTGATTCAGTTGTGTGTATATATATATATATTCTTTTTTAAAAAATTCTTTTCCATTATAGGTTACTACAAGGTATTGAATATCGTTCCCTGAAAGCACCACATTATAATACAGTCAGGACCTGACCCTGATTTCCAGACTCAGACTCAGTCACTTGACCCTAATCCTGGCCCTGTGTACCTGCATGTGTTTGCACATGTGTGTTTGCACACACACGTGCACGCATACATGGGTCTCCCCGGGTGTGAACACACACGTGCTTGCATGCTTTTGTGCACTTCTGTGTGTGGTGTCTATGAACGAGAGCAAGCATGTGTGCATATGTAGGCATTTGTAGGCATGCATGCATGTGTGCACACCCGTGTGTGCGAGTGCACACTTGCTTGTACAGAGAAACATCCAGGAAGATACCCTCAGAGTGTTAGCCATACTTCCTTCCGGGAGGTGAGAATACAGGTATTGTCCTCTTTCTACCTGCCTGGATTTTCTCCCCCTGGTATGTATCATCTTACAACCAGAATGAAAACAAGAAAGTCGTTTTCACTATGGAAAGAAGGCCATAGGGCAGAGGCTCCTCCCTCAGGAAAGTCTCCCGGGGAAGGATGGGGCGGAGAGATCCCTGAATTTACTGACCATCAATAACTGTCAATGGTTACTGAGCATTTCAGCCTGACCAGGACCTGTACCAAATGTTCTTCATCCAGGGCTGTATCCATGGCAGGTGGATGGGGCTGAACAACATTTGTTGAGTGAATGAGTGACTAAATTAATGACTCTATCATCAAACCCCAGGACCCAGGACCACTTTGCCTTTTCCTCTGCCCGGAATGCCCTTATTCAGACGTCAATTAATGTTACATCCTCCGAGAAGCCCTCTCTACACCAATCCATCAGCCCATTTAAATTTTCTGAATAGCATGTTTCTTGTTTTTATCACTCATCTCCCTGCTGAGCGCAGACCTCACCTCTTTTATTCACCCCTGTAAACCCAACCCTCGCACTCAGTACCTGGCACACCGTAGGTTCTCAATAAATATTTGCTGAAGCAATCGACACACCCCTTCCCATTACAAATGAGGAAATTGAAGCTCAGAGGTTCAAAGTCCCCTGTTCAAGGCCACTGAATTTTTTAGGTGGTGGGACTAGAGTTTGAACCCTTGTCCTTCTGAGGCCAGAGCCTGTACCATCAACCAGGACACTGCCGTCTCCCCCAGGTGATACCAGGTACTGTGTCCGATGCTCCAACCTGGGTCCCTGAGGTCGCTTGCAAGCGGACCAGCTGCCAGGAGAGGCCCTGGGGATGATGGAAACAGTAGCTTTGGTTTATTGAGCACCTATTCTGTGCCACTGAGAGGAGCTCAGAGAGGTTGTGCCATGAGTTGGGGGCCCACAGCTGATCCATGGGACATGGCCTACGTCATGGGTTGAATTGTGCTCCCCAAAAGACATGCCCAAGTCCTGTCCTCTGGGCCATGTGAATGCAGCCTTATTTGGAAATTGGGTCTTGGGAATTCCCTGGCAGTCCAGTGGTTAGGACTCTGCGCTCTCAATGCCGAAGGCCCAGCTTCAATCCCTGGCTGGGGAACTAATATCCCACAGGCTGCACAGTGCGACCCCCAAAAAAAATTTTTTTAAAAAGGAAACAGGGGGCTTCCCTGGTGGTGCAGTGGTTGAGAGTCCGCCTGCTGATGCAGGGGACATGGGTTCGTGCCCCGGTCTGGGAAGATCCCACATGCCGTGGAGCGGCTGGGCCCGTGAGCCATGGTCACTGAGCCTGCGCGTCCGGAGCCTGCGCCCCGCAACGGGAGAGGCCACAACAGTGAGAGGCCAGCGTACCGCAAAAAAAAAAAAAAAAAAAAAGAATATATTGTACAACACAGAGAGCATAGCCAATATTTTATAATAACTATACATGGAGCATAACCTTTAAAAATTGAGAATCACTATATTGTACACCTGTAACTTATTGTACTTCAACCATACTTCAATTTAAAAAAATGGCCAGTCCATGGGAATTCCCTGGCGGTCCAGTGGTTAGGACTCCACACTTTCACTGCTGGGGCCGGGTTCAATCCCTGATGGGGGAACTAGGATCCCGCATGCCAGCTGGAAAAAAGACCAGTCGAAATTGAGGTATGCTCTAATAAAAATGTACAGGATTTCAAAGACTTAGTACTGAGAAAAGAACGTAAAATATCGCATAAATACATTTTAAAATATTGATTATGTGTTGAAAGGATAATATTTTGGCTATACTGGTTTAAATAGAATATATGATTACAATTAATTGCATCTATTTCTTTTCGACTTTTTAAAATGTGGCTACTGGAAATTGAAAATTACCTATGTGTCCTCATTTGTGGCTTCATCATATGTTTGTCGCTGCTGGTCTAAGATGTCGGCTCCAGGAGGGGTGGAGGGTTGTTTTGTTGTTTAGGCGTCTTAGACACTCAGTAAATACTTGTTGAATGAATGAATGAACTAACGAACGCGAGCCTGAATGACATCAAAGATGTGGCTCTAAGTTAAGATTTATGGTCTGCTCCAACAGTAAGACCTCAGCTCCCATCTTTCACGGAGCCACCTGGGCTCCCCGTGCCTCTTGTGTGGGGTAGAGGGGCTGGCAGTGGGCTCAGGCAGGCCCATCACGGTGCAGCCCCCAGGGGCGGCTGCCTGGGTGCCTCGCTCCAGTCCCCGGACGAGATCAAGTCTCAGAGTCTCGGACTTCTGGGGACAGAGAAGGAGGGACACGTGGGGAGGGGGACCAGAGTCAGATGTGAGTCTGCAGAGCAGGATCCACCCGGCCCGGGTCCCCTCCTGGGGACTGGGCTGGCGGGAAGGGGCTGGGCTGCCCGGCAGGCTGGACGGGGACGGAGCCGGGGTGTCTGCTATCGACCGCCTGGGCCGCTGCAGGGAAGGTTTTAGACCCGCCAGCGAGTCCCGCCCAGGGGCGGAGGTCTGGGCTTCCCCCTCCCCTAAAGTGGGGAGGCCACGGGGCTTCCTCTCACCTCCACAACCTGCCCACCTGCAAGGTTTGCGGGCTTTGCCTCAGAACTGAGTACGAAATCCCATTTGCTTCTCACCCCATTGTTATCACGCCGGGTTTGGAATCATTTTCCCTGGCCCTCTTATTGAGAGATCATTTACATCCTTTAAAGTGAGATGCCTGCGTGCATTGCAGGTGCCTCTGGGCCCTGGGCGGCCACACCATCAGACTATGGAACATTCCCATCTAGAAGGTCCCAGAAGTTTCCCATCTGCCTCATCCTCAACCCTAATCACTATTCTGATTTCTGTCGACATGGGTTACTTTAGCTTTTTTGGAGAATTTCATACAAATAGAAGTTCACACAGGGTGGCCTCTTTTGTCTGGCTGCTTCTCCTGGGTAGCTAGCATTCTGAGATCTCTATCCAGTTCCCTTATTAGCAGTTTGTTCCTTTTTCTTGCAGCAGAGTATCCCATGGTATGAACGGACCTCAATTTGTTTATCCATTCTCTCATCCTAGACATCTGGGTTTTTTTCCAGTTTTTCGGCAATAACAAATAAAGCTGCTATGAACATTTGTCAGCAGATCTTTGCACCGACATATGTTTTCATTTCTCTTGGGTAAATACCTATGAATTGAATTGCTGGGCTGTATGGTGAGTGTGTAACTTCATAACAAACAAACCTGGCAGACTCTTTTTGCACACCTGCAGTGGATGAGAGTTCCAGTTCCTCCACGTCTCGTCAACACTCGGTATCAGCAGCCTCTAATTTTGGCTAACATGCTGATAGCTTGTAGCCTGGACCGTTGTAGTCACCCCTGCCTCGAACACCTGCTTCCGCCCTGGCTCCCCCACTGTTTGTTCACACTTCAGAAATCTGATACATGGTTTGTCGTTAATATTTCCCTTTTTATTATAGAAAAATTTCGTGCATGTGCTAAAGCAGACAGAAGAGTATGAAGAGCCCATAGGGTCCTGTCACCCGACTTTTACGATAACCCACATTTTGCCCATCTTGTTTCATCGCTTACCTCCCAACGTGTTTTTTCAGGGAGTATTTTATAATCTTTTTTTTAATTGAAGTATAGTTGATTTACAAGTATAGTTGTGTTAATTTCTGCTGTACAGCAAAGTGATTCAGTTATGCATATATATATACATTCTTTTTCATATTCTTTTCCATTATGGTTTATCACAGGATATTGCCTATAGTTCCCTGTGCTATACAGTAGGACCTTGTTGTTTATCCATTCTCTATATACAAGTTTGAATCTGCTAATTAAGGGAGTCTTTTAAAGCAAAACCCGAGTACCATATTACTTCCGCAAGCATCACAGGAATCTTCTCAAACCATAAATTAGACGACGCATGCCTTGTCTAGGAATTGGCCGGTGGTGCTCATCGCTCTTAGAAAAAATTTCGGATTTCTTCCCATGGCCCTCAGGATGGCTGCTGGTCTCTCTGCCCTCGTGCTCTACCCTTTCCCCTTACTTAATCCCTGCTCCAGGCATATCGTGCTTTTTTTCCCAACCACAGTCCAAGCTTGTTCCTGTCTCGGCGTCTTTGCACATGTTGTTCCTTCTGCCTCAAATGCTCTTCCCCCAGGTATCTGCACGGTTCCTGTGATAGGCAGCACCTAAGATGGTCTCCAATGGTCCCTGCTTCTTGGTCTTTAGGCACCTGTGTAATTTTCTCATCTTGCGTGGAGGCTGAACCGCTCACTTCTAACCAGTAGGACATGGCAAAGGTGATGGGGTGTCACTTCCAAGATTAGGTTATAAGACTCTCTGGGCTCTCCCTCTTGCCAGCACTCTTGTCTCTCGTTCTGATGAAGCCAGCGGCCATGAGGTAAGCCATCCTATGGAGGGTGGCAAAGAACGGAGAGTAGCCTTCAGCCAACAGCCAGTGGGGAACTGAATTCTGTCTTCAGCCTTGTGTGTGATTCTCCCAAGTTGAGCCTTGAGATGACCATATAGCCCCAGTGGATGCCCTGAGTGCAGCCTCATGAGTTACAGGACCAGCTAAGTGGCACCCAGATTCCAGACCCCCAAATCATCACAAGATCATCCATGTTGTTGTTTAGAGCCACTAGGTTTTGGGGTAATTTTTTACGCAGGACTACATAAAAAATATAACTCTTTCACCTCCCTCACCTCTTTGCTCAAAAGTCAACTTCTCCGTGAGATCTTCCCTGGCCACCCAATTAAAATTGTAACCCATTCCCAGAACTCCCATTCGTCTTCTCTGCTTTACCTTCCTCCTGGAACTTATCAACTTCTATATTATTTAACTAATTCATTGTCTCCCTCTCGTTGGAACATTGGCTCAGGGAGGACAGGGGCCTCTGTTTTGTTCACTGCTGCATCCCCAGTCTTAGGACACTGCTGGGTACACAGTAGGTATTGCTGGATCTAAAGACACGCCTACCATTGACCTAGCAACCCCACTTCTTGGGTGTACACACAAAAGAATGGAAGGCAGGGTCTCAGAGAGATATCTGTGCACCCATGTTCATAACAGCATTATTCACAGTAGCTAAAACATGGAAGTAAACCAAGTGTCCATCCACCGATGAATGGATTACTGAAATGTGGTATATTCATACAATGGAATATTATGCAGCTTTAAAAAGGAAGGAAATTTTGCAATATACTACAACACGGATGAAACTTGAGGACAGTAGGCTCAGTGAAATAATCCAGCCACGCAAAGACAAATACTGTATGATTCCACTTATGTGAGGTTCTTAGATTAGTCAAAATCATAAAGACAGAAAGTAGAATGGTGGTTGCCAGGGACTGGGGGAGGGGGAGGGGGAGTTATTATTTAATGGAACAGTTTCGGATTTACGAGATAAAAAGAGTTCTGGGGATGGATGGTGGTGTTGGCTGTACAACAAAGTGAAGGTACTTAATACCACTGAACTGTAAGCTTAAAAACGGTTACAATTAAAAAATGGTAAATGTTACATTGTATGTATTTTAACACACATACACACAAAGATACACTTATTGTACCATCCTGTCCCCCTGGGGGTGGGGCTTGGTTACCAGCTTGAAGTTTAATAGTCAGAGGTCAGGGGTTGGGTTCCTGGGTGTCCCCCCTCCCTCTGTTGAGTTGAGCAGTGTGTGTATGATTCCTGCCTCCCATCAGGTCTACTTGCCTTTCACAGCTTCTCAGGAATTTTTCAGGGATGGGAAATCCCCTTCCTGCCCAAATATGGAAGCAGAAAGCATTCCTCTGTCTACTGAGCTGGAGGCCTTGGCTTTGACTCCGCCCTTTGTCCCTTCTGCAGCTGCCTCTGGCCAGCCTTGATGGGCAGAGGGGTCTGGGAACCCATGTGTGTGTGTGTGTGTAGGGGGGGTCATCCGCTCTGGGGACACTGTCCTGCATGAATCACATTTTGGAGGGGCCTCTCACAGCCATCCCCCCATGCCCCATCCATGGATGTACCAGCCACTGCAGGGCCCAGCGTGTCCGCTCAGCCCTCCTGCCCTTTATCAACAGCCTACATTCACCAAGCGGTTGCGTGCCCAGCACCATACATCCCTGGAAGCTCGCAGTTTGTCTCCATACTGGACGCTCTTCCATTTGCCTTCTTATGGACTGAATCGTGTCCCCCCTCAAATTCATATGTTGAAGCCCTAACCCCCAATATGACTGTATGTGGAGACAGGGCCTTTAAGGAGGTAATTAAAGTTAAAGGAGTTCCCCGGTTGCCTAGCGCTTAGGATTCAGCACTTTCACTGCCATGGCCTGGGTTCAATCCCTGGTCAGGGAGCGGAGATCTCACAAGCCCAGCGGTGTGGAAACCAGGAAGAGAGGTCTCAGCAGAAACCAACTCTGCTGGCGTCTTGATCAGTCTCCTGATCGCCTTCACTCTCCAGGACTGAGAAAATAAATGTCTGTTGTTTAAGCAACCTGCTCTTTGTTTTGGCAGCCCAAGCTGATTGAGACAGGGTAGTAACAGCTCCCAGCTCCTGGCAGCCCTGGGGTACATCACCACCCCCTGTTGATTTCCCTGGATGTGGCCCACGCCTTCATTGAGGCTTCTGGCATCCTCTACTTTGGGTGCGTCATGTGTCTCCCACCACTGGTCTCAACCTTAGCAGCCCACTGGGATCACCTAAGGAGCTTTAACGATGCTGACCCCTGACCCCACCCCCAGAGAACCTAAGGCAATTGGGTGAGGCTGGCTTTGGGGAGTTTTCAACTCCCAGGTAATTCTAACGTGCAGACAGGGTAAAGAATTGCTGATCTAGAATGGTGTTTCTCAACCAGAGGGGATTCTGCCCACCCCCATCCCCAGGAGACATTTGGCAATATCTGGAGACATTTTTGGTTGTCTCACTTGGGGCATGGATGCTACCAGCATATAGTGGGTGGAGGCTGGGGTTGTTGCTAAGCAACCTACAATGCACCGGACAGGACCCTGTAACAAACAATGACCCAGCCTTAAATGTCAGTATTGCTAAAGTCCAGAAACCCTGCTCTAGAGATACATAAGCCACGTATTCCCTCCGTGAAGGTGCATGACACCACGTTGGGGGTAGGTACTATTCTATACCCATTTTGCAGAAGGGAAAACTGAGGCTCAGAGAGAAGAAGTAACTTGGCCACGCTCAGACAGCAGAGCTGGTGCTCGCACTGCTGTCTAGCAGACAAAGCAGCAAAAAGTGCCTACAGTGTACTGAGGAGGAGATGGAGGTGGGCAGTAATAAAGCCCAATTGTTACACAAATTGATTCAGCAGCCAGCCTGTCACTCTCTGGCTCTGTGCCTCTAGCCCCGTGCTTTAACTTACAGTGCCTCATGTTCCTACTCATAAAATACAGATTTGGCAGTAATGATACCTGCATGGGTAGTCACTGCAGGGGGCTCAGAGGATGCTGGGCTGTTTAGGGGGCAGGGCCAGCAGGAGGGTGGGATGGGGTCTTCTCAGAGTGGGTAGGGAAGACTTGGTTATTATTTGGAGAAAGATCATGCCAGGCCGAGGAACAGTGAGTGAAATGGCCCTGGAATGGAAGGCAGGAAGGCCTGCTTCACCTTTCTCCTTCTCCTCCCTTCTTCCTGAGCCCAAATTGCAAAAGGACCAATTCCAGGGCAGGAGATGACACCAATTGGTGTACTTGAGTTGGATCTAACTGGCTCCCAAGAGCCAATTATGCATATCTCTTCCTAGCTCAGGGCTCAGATATCACATTCACAGCCTGAAATCTGCCAAGATGGCAGAATTTACACCATGGAAATTGGCAAACACTATGAACAGATGCCCTTGTCCCAGCTGGTTTATGAGCACACTGTAGCTTACACCCATCTGGAGACCCCCTCATGCCCGCTGTCTCAGTCCATTGGTGCTGCTGTAACAAAATGCCATAGACTGGGTTGCTTATAAACAATAAACATTGATTTCCACAGTTCTGGAGGCTGGAAGTCCAAGATCAAGACGCAGGCAGATTCGGTGCCCAGTGAGACTCTCTTCTGCTTCATAAATGGTGTCTTCTCACTGTGTCCTCACACAGTGGAAAGGGCCAGGTAGCTCTCTGGGGTGTCTTTTATAAGGGCACTAATTCCATTCATGGGGACCCTGCCCTCATGAGCTAATCACCTTCCAAAGTCCCCCACCTCCTAATACTATCACCTTGGGGGTTAAGATGTCAACATGTGAATCTGGGGGGGAAATAACATTCAGTCAAGAGCTCCCCCTTCTCCCTCTCAGTGACATCACTTTCACAGCTTGAAATTGACCAAGGTGGGAGAATTTACACCATGTAAATTGGCAAACGTTACAGATCCCAGTTGGTTTACCAGCACACCATTGCTTACACCCCAGGACAGCTGCCCCAACTGACACCTGCCCACCCACCTTTCAAGATAGGCAAAACCCCTTGCCCTCAGGTGCAGCAAGGCAGGAGGCCAGTCTGGTGGAGGAGGCAGCTGACAAATAAGCATCATGTCAGAGAGTGACAAAAGAAATGTCATGAGGAAAATTAAAATGGGTAGAGAGAAAATGAGGGATAGGGGCTGCATTTTAGACTGAGCACCCCTCTCTATCCTTTATGTAGCCCTCCCCCACTCCCCTGCATCTTCCTGCATCCCACCCTTCCCCCATCAGCCACTTGAACGCCACACATGTCTTTGCATGACCTGAATCTTTTCTTTTACCCCTTCCTCCTCTCCCCACCCTGGGTCCTTCTTAAAGCCCTTGCCCAGAGGCCTGAGTCTGTCCTGCTCCCTGGAATTTTCATCACACAGAAATTTGTCAGGTCCAAGCCCATTTCTGCTCAAAGAACTCACCTTCACCTGAAATTGGCTTTGCTGCCTGCTCTGGGAAGCGTCTTGGCTCCTGTTTGAATGGACGAACATAGCAGTGGCTTGAAGGTCACCCTGCCCTATTGGGAGCTCCATGGTCATCGCCTTACTCCATCCACCCCAACATCATAGCCACTGAAGGGGTTCCTTAGGCTGGTGGTAGCTCCCCTTCCCATCAGCCACTGGGCAGGCCCAAGGCTTTTTTGTCCCACCATGAGAGTGGGTTGGGGAGAGTGCCTATGGTCTCTTCCCAACACACACTATGGTCCAGCCTTCTTTGCTCTGTCCTGCCTCAGTTTCCCCATCTGCTCACCCCAGCCTCTCCCAGAGGAGGCTTTGGGGATGAATTTCCAGACACACAAGGATGATGCAATGCTACCTCTCCCTCATTCCTCCTCATGCCAGTGTGGGCCCAGCGCAAGAGGGCCCAGGGGATCGGGGAACTCTAGATATTTCTCAGATCATCACGCCAGTCAAACTTGGAGCCCAAATAGTGGCGATTCCCTCTGAGCTTAGACTGGACCACTCCCATCCTCCCAGCAGCTGGGAACCCTCCAAAATCTTAGACACCTAGATGAGCCCCCCTCCCCAGCTGTGCCCAGACTGCACCCCCAAATCCTGCAGCTGAAGCCAGAAGCCATATCTTCTGTTTATAGATCAGTGAGGAGGGAGGGGGGTTGGCAAGTTTTAAAAGCTCATTAAGGCCTGCGTTCTTTTTATAGATGAGGTTTCCTGCGTCTTTCCTTTCCTCCACCCCCTTCCGCCCCTCCCTGCTTTCCGAACGCCGTATTTATTTGAGTTAGAAAAATAATGAGGTCCCTGAGGTCGTACACAACACATTGGCTCTCTAATCAAAGTACTGCTGTGGAATTAAAAATATAGAGAAATCTCTGTGTGTTGGAGTGTGGGCTGCTGGCTGTGGACGCAGGGCACATTCACCCAATACCACCCTAGCTCCACCAGACTGGCTTCAGGGGAGGGACATAATTAGCTGTTTTCCAGCAAAGTCTCCGGGGTGGAGAACGGGGTTGAAATGCCCACGGGGTTGTGGGATGGAGTGGAGCTTCCTCAGAAGGCATCCGGGGCTGAAAGAAAGAAGGACCAAGGGGCTGGATCCCGCCAGGCTGGATGTGGTCTGGGTTGGAGCCTCAGGGGACAGGGCCCCCAGGCGGGGAGGCCAGATTGGGTGCAGAAGGCAAGGAGGCCATCAGAGAGGGAGACCCCCAGGAGTGCACCCAGTCTGAGGGGCCAAGGGACCCCACTATTTCAACGCAGTGTATCAGATTGAATAGAGTTTCTCTCCCTCCCCAAATTCCTGTCCAATGGGAACCTCAGAATGTGACCTGGGTCTTTGCAGATAAAATCAGTTAAGGATCTGGAGATGAGATTCTTAAGCAATGGGCCCTAAATCCAATGACGGGTGTCTTTATTTTTATTTCTTTCTTTTTCTTTTTAAAAAATTGTTTTTTGGCCGTGTCGTGAGGCACGTGGGATCTTAGTTCCCCGACCAGGGATCAAACCTGCACCCCCTGCTCTGGAAGCGCAGAGTCTTAACCACTGGGCTACCAGGGAAGTCTCTGACTGGTGTCTTTAGACTAGAGAAAAAAGAAGGATATTCTGACACAGAGAGACACAGAGAGGAGGAAGCCATGTGAGGACAGAGATCGGAGGGATGCAGCCACACGCCAAGGGACATCTGCAGCCACCAGAAGCTAGAAGACACCAGGAAGCATCCTGCCCTAGGGACTTCAGAGGGAGCACGGCCCTGCCCACACCTTCATCTTGGACTTCAGGCCTTCAGAACTGTCAGAGGAGACATTTCAGTTGGTTTTTTTTTTTTTTTTTTTTTTTGCGTTACGCGGGCCTCTCACTGTTGTGGCCTCTCCCGTTGCGGAGCACAGGCTCCGGACGCGCAGGCCCAGCGGCCATGGCTCACGGGCCCAGCCACTCTGCGGCACGTGGGATCCTCCCGGACCGGGGCACGAACCTGCGTCCCCTGCATCGGCAGGCGGACTCTCAACCACTGCGCCACCAGGGAAGCCCCATTTCAGTTGTTTTAAGCCACCTGGTTTGTGGTCATTTGTTATAGCAGCCACAGGAAGCCCCTGTCCCTAAAACCCTCCATGGACCCGGCTCACTTAGAACTAAATGCTGACCCCTGATGGTGACCCCCACCCCCACCCCAGGACCCTGGGGGCAGGCGGCTTCTGCCTTCCCTTGGCCTCCTCGCCCTCATCTATCCCTCTCATTCCCCAGCTCTGGACACACAGGTTTCCCTGCAGCCAGGTGGACACCCACCTCTTGGCCTTTGCCTGTGCTGTTCCCCCTGCCAGCAGCTCTTCTCTGTGTCTCTCCTCACTCAAATCTCAGCCTACGGATCCTACCTTCCCTCCATCATGCTTCATTCTGGTTTTATTAGTATTTTTTTTAATATCCCTTATGGCAACCTCAGATACACCCACGTGTTTGTTTAGTGTCTATCTCTCCAGGACGTCAGCTCCATTCAGGCAGGGATTTTTATCTCGTTCACCCCAGTGCCCCCAGAGAACAGAACGGGGTCAGACAGAAGAGGTGCTCAATCAAATACGCAAAATGAATCCGTGAAGGAACAATGACAAAGGACCTCAGTCATCCCCATCGCCCCACACCTGAGGCCCGTGGGGTGCTGGGTTTTGCCGGTTCTGGTTACAGAAGGGTGGCTCTCTCTCTAAATCTGCCCAGTCCTAAAGCAGAGGGATCTGAGTGTCGTCAGGCTTGTGGGGAGCTGAGCAGACCAGGGCTCAGCTCACTGTTGCCCTCCCGCCCTGGCCTTCCCCGGCCTGCCTGGGCCAGAGCAGCACAGCCCATGACATTTACACAGTCTTAGGGTGGCTTTGGCGGAGGGGAGTGGGGGCCCAGGCAGGGGAAACCACAAGTGTTTGCAGAGCCTGCGTGTGTTCGTGTGCACATGTGAGGATGTGTGAGTGTGGGACTGATGCAACTGTGTGTGATTGCATGAATGTGAGAAAGTGTGAGAATTGGAGGCTGTAGGGGTTTTTGTACGCACCTCCTGTGCGTCTGACCCGGTTCTGGGCACCGGGGTGAACGAGATACATCCCTGCCTGCACTGGGCTGACTGACATCCCGGAGAGACAGACACAAACCATACACCTGTGTGTGTATGTGAAGTTGAGATAAGTGTGATGGTGCGAGTGTGCAAGAGTGTGTGAGGCTGTGTGAGTGTCTAGAGATGCGGGTGTGTGTGTGACAGTGTATGGCTGTATATCTATAAGAATGTGTGACTGTGAGAATTTGAGGATGTGAGTGTGTATGTGAATGTGTGTGTGAATGTGTAGGTGTGAACTATGAGTGCATAAATGTGAGATTGTGTAGCTGAGAATTTGAGGGTGTGAGTATGGGAATGTGTGCGGGTGTGTGAGAGTGTATGAGAATTTGTGTGTGTGTGAGAATTTGTGTGATGGTGAGAGTGTGTATGCAAATGTGTGTGAGTGTGTGTGAAGCTACGTGTGTGGATGTGTGAGAGTGTATGAGAATTTGTGTGTGTGTGAGAATTTGTGTGACGGTGAGAGTGTGTATGCAAATGTGTGTGAGTGTGTGTGAAGCTACGTGTGTGGATGTGTGAGTGTGTGAGAATTTGTGTGAGTGTGTGCTGTGAATCTGTGTGATTGTGTGAGTGTGTATGTGTGAATGTGTGTGAGTGCACAACTGACCATGTGTGACTGTATGAGAATTTGAGGTGTGGAGGCTGTGTCATTGAGTGTGTAATGTGTGAGCGTGTGGATGTGTGAGAATGTGGGGTTGTGTGGGAACTTGAGGGGGGCGCGAGGGTGTGAGCATGTGACTAGATGAGTGTGAAGTGTATGTTTGGAAGACCAGGTGACTTGCTTGCCCAGGACGCACATGCACCCTGAACCCCGGTCTCCCTGGACCTACCCACACTGCTCACTCCATTGCTGTCTCTCCTTCCCCACATCCATCCCTTTCTCCTCAGGGCTTGCTTCTTCCCTCCTCCCAGGCTTCTCTTCCCTTCCTTTAATTTGGGTACTTGGACTTCACACTTGGGGCCTGTCTACCTCATCTCCGTCCCGTGCAGGAAGGTCAGGAGGCCGGGCCACTGCGGAGTCCTCTGCGCCCGGGGAGGTGCCGGGACCAGGGAGGTGGAAGGAGACGCCGGCTGGGATCTGTGAGGCTGTTTCCACCCACAGATTCTTCCTGGCCCTTTGCTGACAGACATGGGAGCCCCACAGAGGAAAGGGGAAGGGGGGCCTGAAAACAGACTCTCTCCACGTGGTTTCCCACGCTGCAGGTTAGAGGCACCAGGGGGACCTTCAAAATGTCCCTGGTGTCTTGTTGGCCCACCAGCCGGCTGCACCCCGAGCCTGGGAGTAGAGTCTCATCCTTGGCACTGCTAACATTCGGGGCTGGATCGTTCTCTGCGGGGACCCTCCCGTGCCCTGTAGGGTGTTTAGCAGTATCCCTGGCCTCCACCCGCTACCCGTGGGCAGAAACACCCCCCTCCTTGAGTTGGGACAACTAAATATGGCTCCAGACATGGCCATATTGCCCTTGGGGGACAGAATCGCCCCCCCACACACACACTCCCGTGAGCACCTCTGGGCTGGGGGGACAGGTGGGCCTCGGATGGGTGCCCAAACCCAGTACTCCCAGAAAGCTCTGGTCTTTCCTTGGCATGGGTTGGGGGGGGATTCTTTTTGCCACATCCTCCCCCAAAGCCCCTGGGATGAGGAGAGTAAGGGGGGGAACAGAGAATAAATGGGACAGAACTTGGCAGGGACCGCGGGCCCAGGACTGCTAGAAACTGGGGGTGGGGCTCCCCCTCAGATGCCCTTAGCTCTGGAGGGCCCTGTAGGAAATGATTTCCACCTGCCTTCTCAGCAGGGCTGCCCCAAGGCTGCAGATTAAGAATCAATTAAGAGCCGGAAGGAGGATTTGCCAGGCGGAGGCGGTGAGAGCTGGGGGTGCTGGGCCACAAGATGGATGGGGGTGACTGGCGGTGGGGCGAGGGAGGGAGCGCTCAGTGGGCCCCGGGGCGGTGAGCGGAGGATCCCTGAGACTGTGTTCCTGAGTGCTGGTAACAACAGTGCCTGATTTATAGCTTGTTGTGAAGATTTAAATGTGTACAGATCTCAGAACAGTGCCTGGAACACTGAAAATGATAGATAAGTGTTTGCTAAACAAAAATAAGATGAATGATGGGGCTAAGCCCGCTAGATATGGCCGATGGCCACTTCTGGAAACACTGCTAGTGCCCCCACCCAAACTAGATTCCCTTTTCTGGGCCAGCACACCCATCTACTTCTTCCTTCAGTGTTGGCTGGCTAATGGCTCTCACCTGCCCCTCTTCTGGAGACTGTCTTGTGTTGGTGAAAGCTCCCTTCTCTGGAGATGCCAGGGGGGCTTCCACTCCCCCCAGGTGCAGCCCACAGCTAATGGCTGTCTGATATAGGGTTGCTAAGGGCCAGCCCCTTTGCCTCAAGCTGAAACAACTATATGGGGCAATTCACACTCCGGAGCTCCCCCCGCTCCATGGGATCAGGCTGGAGCTGGACCCACATCCTGCCTGAGCCCCTTCCTCTGTCACATCCTGCTTCTCTCACTCTCTCTCTCTCCTGAGAGTTCTCTCCACCAAAAACAATGACAGGCGTCTATGTCCCCATTCAGGTTCTGCTTCTAGGTAGATGCTCTGAACTGGACTGAGTGTTCGTGTCTGTCCACCAAATTCACCCATCATTATCTATTGCTACTGGGATGAATTACCTCCAAACACAGTGGCTTAAAAACAGCAAACGTTTATCATCTCACAGTCTCTGAAGACCAGGAATCTGAGCTCAGGGTTTCTCATGAGGTTGTCATCAGGATGTGGTGGGGACTGCAGTCATCTGAAGGCTGGACTGAGGTTGGAAGATCCTTTTCCAAGATGGCGCATCCACATGGCTGTTGGCAGGAGGCCTGGGTTCCTCACCACGTGAGCGTCTCCAAAGGGCTGCTTGAGTGTCTTCACAGCATGGTGATTGGCTTTCCCCAGAGTGAGTGACCCAAGAAAGGCTGAAGTTCTGTCACTTGTGTTACTCTATTCATTAGAAGATGGTCACTCAGTCTAGCCAACATTCAAGATGGGGTACAGGGGTGGATGGGGTGTCAAAGTATTGTGGGCATATTTTATTTACTTACTTGTTTTTAAATTTTCAAGTTGAGATATAATTGACATATATTGTATTAGTTTTAGGTATACAGCATAATGATTCGATATTGTATATTCTACAAAATGACCACCAAAATAACTCCGTTAACATCCATCACCACACAAGTTACAATTTGTGTGCGTGTGTGTTTGGGGGGGCACTTTTAAGATCTACGCTCTTAGCAACTTTCAAATATACAATATGTTATTGTTGACTATGGTCACCATGCTGGACACTCCATCCCCAGGAGTTATTTACCTTGTAACTAGAAGTTTATAGCTTTTGACTACCTTCACCCATGGGCGAAATGGGTGTGGGGGGACATATTTGAAAACCACCGCACCCTACTGTACTTTTATTCTCTTCTCATGTAGCCACCTAAAATTCCCTATATATATATACATAGAGATATACATATAGATCGATCGATATCACTCATTTCCTTATTTGTGGGCTGTCTTGTCTACAGCTACAATGCAAGTTCCCCAAGAACAGAATCTGTCTTCTTTGTTCTCCAGCACAGAACACCTGCTTAATAACTAGGTTTTAGTTGGGGTTTCTCAGAAGCAGAGTCTGAGCTGATGATTCAAAGGGAAGTAGTTTATCTAGGAGGTGACCCCAGGAAACACCAGTGGGGGAGAAGGGAAGGGAAACAGCTGGTGATGGGTGTGTCACTCAGTCGCTGTGGGCGACTGAAGCTCAGCGGTGCCAAGGACCTCTGGGAGGTAGTGAAGGACACTTCCCAGAGGTGAGAAGCGTGGCCCATTTGTCCACCAACTCCCGTTATGTTGAGAGGCGCTCCTGGGGTAGGGAGATCACTGCCTGGCGCTTTCAGCCCACCATGCTCGGGGCAGAGAAGCCTTCAAAAACTTTGGAGAAAGCCCTCTGGTCAAGAGCTGCTGCAGGGCTTCCCTGGTGGCGCAGTGGTTGAGAGTTCGCCTGCCGATGCAGGGGACACGGGTTCGTGCCCCGGTCCGGGAAGATCCCACATGCCGCGGAGCGGCTGCGCCCGTGAGCCATGGCCGCTGAGCCTGCGCGTCCGGAGCCATTGCTCCACAATGGGAAAGGCCACAGCAGTGAGAGGCCCGCGTACCGCAAAAAAAAAAAAAAAAAAAAAAAAAAAAAAAGAGCTGCTGCAGACGGCGGCAGCTGGACGGCAGCAGGAGCCTGTTGAAATGGTGAGGCCGGAGGGATATGAATTGGGCATCAATGGCTTCTGCTACAAACTGTTAGTTGAATAATTGAATAAAAATTTTTCAATCGTTCCCCATAGCCTAAAGGACAAAATCCACACTTCTGAGCTGACACATAAAACCACTGTGACCCAGCTTTATGTCCTGATGCTACATCAGGGATGGCAAACTCAAACATCTACAGAAGCCACTGGGAAGGAAAGACAAGGGGTAAAGCCAGTTGAGGGTGAGAAGCACATTGTCCTGGATTTAAAAAATTTTCCCTTTTTAAGTGGAGTCATAAATATGGCTAGATTTTGCTCTACTGTAGGGAAAGCAGCCAATGCTGTGAGCAAGATGGTAAAATGGTAACAGGCCCTCGGCCACAGTGTTGGGAGACAACAGGGAGTGGTGGGGACTGGGGAAAACTGGAGAACACATTTCCATCGTGCCTTGTGGGAATGCAGGCCCAGAGTTCCCAGATTTTCTTTTATTTGTTTATGTATTTATTTATTTTTGGCTGTGCTGGGTCTTTATTGCTGCGTGAGAGCTTTCTCTAGTTGTGGCGAGCGGGGTCTACTCTTCTTTGAGGTGCGCGGGCTTCTCATTGCAGTGGCTTCTCTTACTGCAGAGCACAAGCTCTAGGCGCACGGGCTTCAGTAGTTGCAGCATGCGGGCTCAGTAGTTGCAGCACAGAGGCTCTAGAGTGCACAGGTTTCAGTAGTTGTGACGCATGGGCTCAGTAGTTGCAGCGCGTGGGCTCTAGAGCATGGGCTGAGTAGTTGTGGTGTGCGGGCTTAGTTGCTCCGCAGCATGTGGGATCTTCCTGGACCAGGGATCAAACCCGTGTCCCCTGCATTGGAAGGCAGATTCTTAACCACTGGACCACCCGGGAAGTCCCCAGATTTTCTGATTTTTGTAGAAAAGCCAGAAATCTGGATTTTTATACAGAATCATTAACTATTTAGATCTTGGCAATCAATCCAAACATTTATTAAAACAAAGCACATCTGTGGGCTGGTTTCGACCAGTTCACACCCTCTGCACTACAATTATTGGTTACACTTCTGAGAACCTGACATACCCTTTAAAAACTCCAAGCCTTTATACATGCTTTTCCCTCTGCCTGGCCTGCCCTCCCACTATTGTGGAAAGCTCCTATTCATCCTGCAAAACTCTACTCAGAAATTACCCAAAGCAAAACTCTTCTGGAACTCCTACTGAGTATTATTTTGTTGAGTAGATTTGTCTCTTTCCCCCGACAATCTATGAGTTCTGTGGGGACCATCTCTGTGAGCCTTGTTCAGCTTTTTGCCCTCAGATTTCTGTCAGGGGCTAGCATGACAGAGCACAAATAGAGTTGGTTGAAAGCATGCCCTTGCCACACCCGTCCTGTTACCTACAACCAGCGATGTAGTGAGTGGCTCTTTTTTTTTTTTTTTTTTTTTCTTTTTTTGCGGTACGCGGGCCTCTCACTGTTGTGGCCTCTCCCGTTGCGGAGCACAGGCTCCGGACGCGCAGGCTCAGTGGCCATGGCTCACGGGCCCAGCCACTCCGCGGCATGTGGGATCTTCCCGGACACGAACCCGTGTCCCCTGCATCGGCAGGCGGACCCTCAACCACTGCACCACCAGGGAAGCCCGTGAGTGGCTCTTTTTAAAAAAATTAGTTTAACTCTGTTAATTCCAAGTTCCAAATTTATCCCTCTCCCCCCTCTTTCCCGTTTGGTAACTAAGTTTGTTTTCTATGGTAAACTGGCTCTTAATTAAAAATCAAAAAAGCCCTGATTTTGCAGCATCTGTCAGTTTGCATGGTGTGAGTACTCGCAGCATGGCTGATTTCAAGCTACCAATGTGATGTCACTGAACAGAGTGTTGGAAAGAGATGGGCGCCTACAAGCCAGGTCCAGCACTGCCTGTATCCTACCTTCCACCTTCCCCTCCTGCTTCAGTGAGAAAATAGAAGCCCCTCCCCATCCTTCCTCCTTAAAGTGACCCTAGCCATTTTTGTTTTCTTAACTGAAAAATACCCTTTCTTATTGGAGCATAAAAAACATACTGCAAAGCATGTGTATCATAAGCATACAGCTTGATAAATCTTCATGAAATGAATACTCCTGTGTTACCAGCCCCAGATCAAGACTAGAACATTCCCAGTCCCAGGAGATGCGCCCCCCACCAACACATGTTCCCTTCCAGCCATTACCTCCTTGTCCAAGGCTAACCATTACCCCAGTTTCTATCATCACAGAATAGTTTTGCCTGTTCGAGAACTTCATATAAATGGAATCATACAATATGTCTTCTTTTTTGCTTCTTTTCTTCGGTATTAAGTTTGCAAGATCCATCCGTGTTGGTGCAGGTAGCAATGGTTTGCTCTTTTCTACACCACAGTTAATCTGTCCGTTCTACTCTTATGGGTATTTGGGTAGTTTCCAGTTTGGAGCTATTTATCCAGAAGCAAAATTGCTTGGTCAATGGAGGAGGGGAATATGCAGCTTTAGTAGATGTAATGAAATGTTTTCTGAAGTGGTTTTATCATATATACCCTCCCTCTGCCATTGTGTGGGATGCTAGGGGAAGAGCCATCTTCTTAAAATGTAAATCAGACCAAAGGCCTTTGTGACTCCCTGTGGCTTTTAGAATAAAGTCCAAACTAACCTTTTGGCCTCAGCTGGCCTTTTCCATCCCAGCTCTCTGCCACTCCCCGCTCCTGTGGCTCTCAGGCCCTTTTCCTTGAATATGCCACACATTAGCCCATCTCCAGGCCTTCTACTCATTGTCATTCCTCTGAAGGCTACACCCTCCGTTCTTCACCAGCTAACTTCCACATCCTCTAACTCAGCTCAAATGCAAAGTCTTTTTTATTCTTTTTTTATTGGAGTACAGTTGATTTACAATGTTGTGTTAGTTTCAAGTGTACAGTAAAGTGAAGCAGTTATATATATACATATAACCACTCTTTTTTAGATTCTTTTCCCATATAGGCCATTACAGAGTATTGAGTAGAGTTCCCTGTGCTATGCAGTAGGTCCTTATTAGCTATCTGTTTTATATGTAGTAGTGTGTATATGTCAATCCCAATCTCTGGTTTATCCCTCCCCCCACCTTACCCCCTGGTAACCACAAGTTTGTTTTCTATATCTGTGACTCTATTTCTGTTTTGTAGATAATTTCATTTGTACCCCTTTTTATAGATTCCACATATAAGCGATATCATATGATATTTGTCTTTCTCCATCTGACTTACTTCACTCAGTATGACAAACTCTAGGTCCATCCATGTTGCTGCAAAATGGCATTATTTCATTCTTTTTTTATGGCTGAGTAATAATGATCCATTATATATATGTACCACATCTTCTTTATCCATTCCTTTGTTGATGGACTTTTAGGTTGCTTCCATGTCCTGGCTATTGTAAATAGTGCTGCAGTGAACGTCGGGGTGCATGTATCTTTTCGAATTATGGTTTTCTCTAGACATATGGTCAGGAGTCGGATTGCTGGATCATATGGTAGCTCTATTTTTAGTTTTCTAAGGAATGTCCATACTGTTCTCCATAGTGGCTGTACC
Organism: Lagenorhynchus albirostris; assembly: GCF_949774975.1. Taxonomy (NCBI): domain Eukaryota; kingdom Metazoa; phylum Chordata; class Mammalia; order Artiodactyla; family Delphinidae; genus Lagenorhynchus; species Lagenorhynchus albirostris. The sequence goes on along the minus strand of NC_083097.1, from coordinate 162,754,597 downwards.
AATTTACAATTCCACCAACGGTGTAGGCGGGTTCCCTTTTCTCCACACCCTCTCCAGCATTTATTGTTTGTAGATTTTTTGATGACGCTTTTCCCAGCTTCCCTCCCAATCTAAATTAGCCACCGAGGTTATTCTCCTAGTTCCCTATTCTTTTCTTCTGAGGCATTTATCACAATTTAGTAATGACAAATTTGTGTAATTTAGGTATTTATTTCATCAGTGTCTTAGTTATCAGTCATGTTCTATTTCTTAACCAGGGTTTGCAGGTATATAGGTGCTTGTTTATCAAATTATATTTTAAAAATATGTTGAACACAATATAGCTCTTAACTCCCTGTTAATCTAAGCATTTTTCAAATACGAATTCCTTTAATTGAGATGAATTCATTTCACTTTTCAACTACTAGTGAGATGAAGGGATAGTCAAATGAATTAATTTCAATTTTCAAATATTAATTCATTTCACTGGATCCTTGAAACAGCCTTATGAGGTAGAGTCTGTTATTATTCTATTTTATAGATGAGGATATAGAGGTACAGAGACAGTGTCTCCTCCCCACCCCCAGACGTTCAGAGTCCCCTCCTGCATCCTTCACATCTGACTGTCTGATAAGCTTACACTTAATGAGAGGGTGTCATCCTTGATGCAGAACAATTACTTTCTCTGTATCCCATTGGCCAGAACTCAGCCATATGACCCAGCCCAGCCACAGGGGAAGTTGGGAAATGTAGTCTTCCTGTGTATATAGGAAGAGGAAACAGGTTTGGTGAGACCATGGCTTTGTAGTTGCCATATTTCATGAGAGCCTACTAAGTGCCAGGTATTTTATCCACGTTATCCTGTTCAGCTCTGGTCAATACATAAATAAAGTGACAAACAAATAAATAATAATAAGTTATTTTAAAATGAAAACAAGTAAATATTGAAATAAATTATAATAAATATGGTAATTACATAATTTGCATACATGGAGAGAGCATATGGGGTATAGACTGGGGATGGCCCTTTCCCTCTACATGGGGCCAATGGTCCCAGGTGGCAGATCCCACTCCCAGATGGAACAGATCCACCCAGCAGGGTGAGATTCTAGTTGCCTCTGGCATCCATTCTCCTCTTTTTCCTTTTAGTATTAGAGTGTCCTGAGTTTTAGCTGGGCACTTGGCTTTCCTGTTAGAGACTATACTTCCAAGTCTCAATTATCGGTAAGTGTGGCCATGTGACTAAGATCTACCCTATGGGTTGTGAGCATAAGTGATTCGTGCAACTCCCAGGTATGTCCTTTGAAGGAAGCTTTTGCCCTCTACTTCCTTTTTCCTGCTCCCCCCGGGAACCCCAGAGGGAATCCACAAGTGATGTGAGTGGCCAAGCTGTCTCACTAGCCCTGGACCACCAACCCCTGATGCTTACATGAGTAAGAAATAACCTCTCAAAGACTATACTTTCAGGGATCACTTCTATATTTACAAAACAGAAATAGAGTCACAGATGTAGAAAACAAATTTATGGTTACCAGAGGGGAAAGTGGTAGGGGGAGAAATTAGGAGATTGGGATTGACATATACCCACTACTACATATAAAAGAGATAACTAATAAGGACCTACTGCATAGCACAGGGAACTCTACCCAATACTCTGTAATGACCTATATGGGAAAAGAATCTAAAAAAGAGTGGTTATATGTATAGGTATAACTGATTCCCTTTGCTGTACAGCAGAAACTAACACAACATTGTAAATCAACTATACACCAATAAAAATTTTAAAAAAAGAAATAAACTCTCATCTTGTTGTAGCCACTGAATTTTGGGGCCTCTTTGTTATAGCATCATGGCTAGTGCCAGACTAATGTGGCAGCAGCCGTGTCCTCCATGCTAGCCCCTTGGCTCCTTACCTGGCTCCTCCATTCCTATCCCCACAGTATCTACCACCTTCTCTCTGACTCTGATGTCCTGAACAATACGCACAAATCTTCCTCCACAGTATCCTGTGTAAACATCATTATGTAAGAGACAAGAGTCAGATAGAGAGGTTATGTCCAGACTTCATTTGTTCAACATCCTAATGCTCTGGGCTGACTGCCCCTTCTGTTTCAATTACCAGCCTACACTGAGTCTAGGCTCATTGAAATCTGACGCTTTTGCCTTCCCGGCATCACTTTCGTTTTCTACAGTTTTCCTTTGAGGAACCACCTCTAAACCACTTTCAATGTGGAGCACCATGGCAGGCGTGAAGTCCCCTCACTTCTATTAACAAGCATGTGGTCCAAGATCGGTCAATCAGAACATTCCATTCCTCCAGATTGGTTCAGGGATGGACCTGTGACCCAAGGTGGGGGAATGAGAGTCCGCACTTAGGTGTTTGCTGCAATTGTTGGGAAACAGATGTTTTTTGTCTGCTAGGGTTAGCAAGTTGTTAGGATGTAAGTCAGGACACGTGGGACCATCTTGTCACCACTTGGTTGAGAACTTGACTGAGAGAGAGAGGCTAACACAGGTAATATGATTTAAGAGATGGACAGAACTGGACTCCTGGTGACATCATTTGAGTGCCTGGATCCAGCCATGCCTGAAGTTACACAACCATTGTGCTTTTCAGCTGTATGAGCCAGAGTCTTCTCCCTTTTAAATTAATTATGGCAAGGGTTCTCATATGTGCAAACAAAAAATGTGCCAATTTGGGGAGGGTGTCCAAAGTATATAATTAACTGGAGAAAAAGCAAGTGTGGAACAGTGCGTCTGCAGCGATCCCCATTTATGAAAGGAAAAGAGAGGATGTTCATACAGATGTTGGCGTGTGAATACAAAATGTTGGGTGGATACACCCAGCAGGCCTTACCAGGGCTGTATCAAGGTGAAGGGAGGGCTTCCCTGGTGGCGCAGTGGTTGAGAATCTGCCTGCCAATGCAGGGGACAGTGTCGGGTTCGAGCCCTGGTCTGGGAAGATCCCACATGCCGCGGAGCAACTGGGCCCGTGAGCCACAACTACTGAGCCTTCGCATCTGGAGCCTGTGCTCCACAACAGGAGAGGCTGCGACAGTGAGAGGCCTGTGCACCACGATGAAGAGCGGCCCCCACTCGCCGCAACTAGAGAAAGCCCTCGCACAGAAACGAAGACCCAATGCAGTCAAATAAATAAATAAAATAAATTTATTTAAAAAAAAAAGGTGAAGGGAGCAGCACAGACGGAGGCTCAATTTGACACGCTCCTCATTCGACAGGGCTCAAATACCTTTTCCTTTTATCATGAGTGTGTATTGCTTTTCTGAGAAAAGAAATTCACTTCATTCTCTCACTTATACTTCGTTGCTACAGTGGTGGGAAAGAGCTTATAGTGGGAATCCTGTAGGTCTTAGGCTGGGTTCCCCCAAAGCAGACCCTGAGACAGGCAGTTAGGTGCAAGAAGTTTAATTTGCAAGGTGATTCCAAGAAACACAGGTGGGAGAGACGGGGAGTGAGGCAGGGAAGGGAAGGCAGCCAGTACAGGGTGTGTTGTTGAGAGGGTTCCCAATGTGGGCAAGTGGGGTGCAGTTCCACGGGCGACCTCTAGGAGGCAGCAGAGAGCACATACGTCAAAGTCATCCCACCTTGGGGAAGGAGCTGAAGTATTTATCCTCCAAAATTCTGTCTCCTGTTGGCGACAGTCATTTCTAGGAGTGGCAGCTCCAATCACTTCCTGACTGCAGGCCCCATCTGCTTGTATAAAAGTCTCAGGCAGAGAAACACAGGAGAATATGAGCCAAGGGGACATAGAAATAGCACTGACCACAATAGCTACACCATAATAGATAACAGAGTTTGTAGCTGAGCAGATGTGATGGTTAATTTTATGTGTCAACTTGGCTGGGCCATGGTGCCCAGATATTTCATCACACATTTTTTGGGATGTTTCTGTGAGGGTGTTTTTTGGATGAAATTAACATTTAAATCAGATTACCCTCCATAATGTGGGTGGGCCTCATCCAATCAGTTGAAGCCCTTAAGAGACCAAAGACTGACATTCCCCGAGCAAGAAGGAATTCTGCCAGCAGACTGCCTTTGGACTTGAGCTGCAACTCGTCCCTGAATCTCCAAACTCCTGGCTTCCCCTACAGAGTTTGGACTTGCCAGCCTCCACAATTGCATGAGCTAATTTCATAAACTAACTCACTCCCTCTCTCTCTCTCTCTCTCTCTCCATACACACACACACACACACACACACACACACTCATACATCCTGTTGCTTCTGTTTCTCTGGGGAACCCTAATACAGCAGAACTTTCTAAATTGTCTCTCTAGTCTGCGTCTACTCATTGCCCCTACTTTATGGATGAGAAAACTGAGGCCCATAGAAGAGAATGACTGCTCAGGGCCTCTGGAGACCCAGGACACTTTCTGTCCCTAGGAAGAGTTTGACAACACTCTAGCTTTCATTATATTTATTTCACACTTACTTTGTATCTGTGGCCACTCATGGTGGTTTTCTATTCACGGCCCTGAAAGTTCCTTTCATGCGTGAATTAGTTTCAACTTAAAACAAAGTCAAGTCAATTTTGTAAATAAAATTTAAAAAGTGTGAAGAGGCATTTCTTCTTGGTTGGGGAACATCATCTTTGTTCTCTTAAAGCCTTCAACTGATTGGCTGAGGCCCACCCACATTATGAAGGGTAATCTGATTTAAATGTTAATTTCATCCAAAAAACACCCTCACAGAAACATCCCAAATAATGTGTGATGAAATATCTGGGCCCCATGGCCCAGCCACTTTGACACATTAAGAAGGAGCATGAAAAAAAATTAAAAAAAAAGAAGGAGCATGTCTCCACCATGGCACCTGGGTGACTTTGCACGTATTCCCATAGGCCATGCCAGCAAAGGCTTGAACCTCAGCGAATCGGCATCCTTTTGTTTCATTCTTATCTTTTTTTTTTGGAATGTGGGATACAGGCTATAGGGGGGCTTCTCCTCCTTTCACTGTTCATGTAAGCAATACACTCAGAATTTTAAAATGGCTTGTTGTGTTTTTACCAGGTGAATCCACCAGGCTGTGCCTGTTGCGTGCTCGACAAGGTGGTGTGCTGAAAACGTAGGTGAGTGGGTGAACTTTGGGAGACACTGGGGTGCGCACCTGGGCTGCTTTGCCCTCACACTCATGCCTTATCTTCATCCCGATCTGCTTCTGTCAAGTGTTGGTGGAAGTGGCCTCTGAACACTCGACATTCAAGCCTCCGAAACTTCCCACGCTTTCCTCCTTCTTCATGCTCTCTTCGCCTTTGTCACCTCCTGGCTGTACAGAGAGAGTCACATGGAAGGTTCTGAGGTGCTAGAAGGAGGCGGTACCACAGCTCACAGGGAGGCGGGGTTTGCAAGTGGAGCAGAGTCACCTGCCATGTGAGTGAGAAATAAGCCTGGAGTGTGTGAAGTCGCTGGGACTTGGGGATTGCTTGTTACAGCCGCTGGGGTGTACTTACTCTGACCGATGCAATATTTGAACTTGCTTAATCTCAGAACAGTCTCTTCCGAAGCAAGTTCCATTGTTATCCCTGATCAATAGATGAGAAACTGGAACTTCCCTGGTGGTCCAATGGTTAAGAATCCGCCTTCCAATGCAGGGGACGTGGGTTCGATCCTTGGTCAGGGAACTAAGATCCCACATGCCACAGGGCAACTAAACCCACATGTTGCAACTACTGAGCCCGTGCACTCTAGAGCCCACACGCCACAACTAGAGAGAAGCCCACACGCCACAACGAAAGATCCCATGTGCCACAACAAAGATCCCACGTGCCACAGCTAAGACCCAACACAGCCCAATAAATAAATAAATGAGAAACTGAGTCACAGAGAGGGTCAGCTACACACCCAAGGTCATACAAGAGGTGGGAAAGCTAGAATTCTAACCCAGACCCACTGCTTTCAGAGCCCACTCTGACCCAACATAGGACCCTGCCAGAAGGTGCAACTCAGGACAGAGAAATTTCTCCTCGCTGGTCCCTGAGGTCTCTCCCCTTACAGTGGATGTCCTGTTGCTGTGCGGCGTGCAGCCCCAGCCCCCAGCCTTGTCCTTCCTGTTGCATCAGGCAGCGTGCAGATGTGGCTTGACCTCCCACTCTTCTGAAAGGAACCCGCCCTGATCTGTTGTGGGAGGGGCTTGGTGTAGGGCTGGCACAGAAAAAACTCTCAATAAATGTTTGAGATTATTAACATCATTGATGGCGGTGGGGCACTGACCGAGAGGCAGCATAACTCAGTGGTTAAGCCAGAGGAGCTGGATTCAAGTCACCTCTCCATTATTTACTAGCTGTGTGACCTTGAGCAAGTTGCTTAACCTCTCTGTGCTTCGGTTTTCCCCATCCATCAAATGGAGGTAATAATGCTAGCTATTTCACAGGGTTGTTGCAAGGATAAGATATAAAATACACCAAGAGTGCCTGCCACTGATGTTTTAGGTTTTACTATTATTCTAACATTTTCCCCTATTCCGTCTCATCTCCCAAGTCCCCAGGCATGGCAACAGCTGGTTCTGTGACCAGGGCCTCTCCAGACTGCTCACTACAGGCGAGACTCCCCTGCCTTCCCCCTTTCTTGGCTCCCGTGCGCCCCTGCCCCCAGCCTGGGTTCCAGCGTCATCTCCTCCCCTCTCGTTTGCCCTCAGCCCCAGGGTGACCAGAACTCCTGCCTCGTGGGACAGCTTTCCAGCACTTTCCCCTTTTTAAGAGATTGACTGCAATTTCTATAATAACATCACATTAGCAAGAAATTAATGTCCTCATTAAGACAGCAATTAGGCACATTAGCGCAGCAATAAAAGAGAAGCTTATGAAATAATTGCTGGTTCCAAAATGCCTTTAATTTAGTATTTTATATTGCACCGTGTTATTAATTTTTTCCCTCAGCAGAAGATAATAAGAAAAACGTTTGAATTGTGAGGAGGTTTAAAATAAAAACTTTTTTTTTAAAGGAAAGCAATGTTGATACCTACAGACAAACCATCTTCTCCCCAAATCCCCCTTCGATTCCTGAGTCCATCCACGTGATGATGCTAGTGGTGGAGATGGGCCAAGGGCCAGGCTGTGTCCTGGGACTTTTGGCTAAGCCTGGAGTCCAGAGGAGGCTGGAGTTGGGCAGTCTTTGACCCCGGAAGCAGGAGGAGTGGCACCATGTTTCTTTGCCCTAAACGATGAATACCTATTTGTTTCATTTTTCTTTTCCAACGGGCTGCATCTCCTGAATTCAAATTCTTTTAGCTAATGTTTCCTCGGTATCCGGTGGCTCTGTCGCTGGCAACGTGAGGTTTCCAGCCCGGTGGAGAAGACAGATGCATAAATGAGTGCACCGATAGACTGGAAATAACACTATTTTGCAACCGGTAATGAAAACATGGATCTGGGACACAATCATCCGTGGATGGTGAAATCATTAGGGGAAAGGCAGATGAGGAATGTATTCCTGGAGGGCTCTTTTGCCCCCGTCTGAAGCCCCGGGTCTACCTTTGCATCCCTAAATGTGACACAGCTGGATGTGAAGTGGCTTCTGGTGGGAGCAACAGAAGGTACCCAGAACCACTGGGTGTGCTTGCTCCAAATCTAAACTCTTCTCTAGCTGTCTTAGATTGGGTTAGGCTGACCTTGAGACAAGGATTTGAGTAGTTTACTTGAGAGGTGACCAGGAGGTGCATGGGGAAGTGAAACAGGGAAGGGAAGGATACAATTTCAGGTAGCAATAAGAGCTGTGAGTAACAACAAAAAAAATTAAAGGAAAGGGCTGGTGAGGGATCAGAAGACAGCATACTTTTCTGCGCAAGGAAGGGCCTCTCAGAGGAGTGGACATGTGAGCAGAGACCTAGGGAGGCAAGGGAGGGACCCACGTGAAGATCTGGGGGAAGAGGGTTCCAGGCATGGGGAGCAGCAGGTACAAAGGCCCTGGGGGTGGGAACAAGCTTGGAAAGTATGAGGATCAGCCAGGCGGCTAAATGGAAGCGAGAGAGAGAGGGGACGCAATCAGAAAGATGTCAAGTAATGAAGGAACGGCGAAGAATTCATAAGGAAGTGAAGAAGACGGCAACCCAAACCAGAGTTCCCCGGGATGTGAGTCCAGCTCTTTCCTGAGGACGGGCAACTTGTGCCCAACGCACATGTGTGCCAATCAGACCCCATGTCAGTTACCTATTGCCCATTATGCTATGTAACAAACAATCCCGAAATCCAGTGGCTTAGACAACCAGCATTAATTATGGCTCCACAGTCCATGGGTCAGCTGGACCGTTCTTTGGGTCTTGGCTGGGCTCATCCATGAGTCTGTGGGCATCTGTGAGCCAGGGAGGCATGCTGTTTACCCATGTCGGGCTCTCCACACGTTTGGGGCTTGGCTGGTCTAGGATGGCCTCAGCTGGGCCGACAGGTCTCTGCTCCATGTCCCTCATCCTCCAGCAGGCTAGCCCCGGCTTTGGTCACGTGACAGAGGCAAGGTTTTTTTGTTTTTTTTTTTTTTTTTTTTTTTCCCAGACAGCTAGTAAAAACGTGCTGCATCTCTTGAGACCCAGATTCAGAACGGCCCTTGTACTTCTGTGGCATTTGATTGGCCAAAGCAGGTCACAAGACCAGCCCAGATTCGAGAGGTGTGAAAATAGGCTCCTCCTCCAGATGGGAGGAGCTACCCAATGAGAAAGCAAAGAGAGAAGATGATGGGGGTTTAGAACCGGGTGCATTTAGCAGTCAATCCACACCTGCTCCTTTACTTCCCTGGGGGATTTTTTTTTTACGCGCAGGCTCAGCAGCCAGGGCTCACGGGCCCAGCCGCTCCGCGGCATGTGGGATCTTCCCCGTCTGGGGCACGAACCGGCATCCCCTGCATCGGCAGGCGGACTCTCAACCACTACGCCACCAGGGAAGCCCTCTCTGGGGGATTTTGATAATCACTCCCGGTCCCTCCCTGGTCATCCCAAGTCAGTCTACAGCCCATGACCCCAGCCTTGACCCTTTCATAAGTTCCTCCTGCCCATGTTTGCTCTCTAAGGTCCTGAAGGATCTGTAGCTTGTGTTGTTCAAAACCCCAAATTCCTGACAAGGCTTCCCTTCCTCCTCAGTTTTGACATGTGACCAGAACCGGAAATTTTTATTGACATAGTTGGCTCTCCTAATAGTGAACTCGAGAGTCGGTGTCAGCTACGTCAGGGCAGAGGTTAGTCCATAGGGTCCCCCTGAGCAAAGGAGAAATGGGCACTCGCAGCATGGCTTGAGCTCACTCAGTGCCCTCTTGTGCAGTGTCCAACCTGCACAACCATACCAGCCAGCTCTGATTAGTTGATTGGAGAGGAAAAGGGAAGAGAAAAAGAAGGGGAAAGGAATTCCACTGGGAACCAGGGCACTATTTAACCTTAGCCCTCTGGCCAAATGAAGGACCTTCCTCAAACTGATGAGGGACTCCGGGGGGAACCGCAGCCCAGCAACCCACCCAGACAGGCAGCCTGGCCTCTGTGGACCAAGGCTGGACCAAGCCCAGTGGTGGGGCGGGGGACCAAGAGAGGGGGGAGGAGTAGGGTAGAAAGGTCCCTGCTGAAACAACCTAGTTGTTTCCCCGTCCCACACCCCCACCCCCACCCCATCCTGTATCCTGGGGAAATAAAGTGCAGCTGGGTTCTTGGTTGCCATGGCGACTGCCACAAAAAATTTTGGGGGAAAAACACCCCGGGGCATGAAGAAGCAATTTGCTCTCAGCTCTGGGAGGCGGGGTGTGTGTGTAGGGGGGGGGTGGGAACGCGGATCAGCATCTCCTGAGGAGGAAAACGCGGTGAGAGCGAGCCAGACCAGGGTAGGTGGCGTCCAGGAACCTGGAACCTTCCGTGGCCCCCACCAGCTATCCGAAGGGAGAGAGCGCCGGGGCAACTCCAGCTCTGGCGTGGAGGTTTTCAAAGCCCTCACTTCTGAGCCCCACCAGGGCAGCCTCATACTCCCCACTCGAGGCCTTCTACACCCCTCCTCGGGGAGCGGGGCAGGGACGGCAACGCCTTACGGATTTCTTTGTTTTCTTTTTTTAATTTGTAATTCCGCCTTGGGACAGGGCACTGACTGGGGGAAGGCACAGGCCTGATAGCCATCAAATTCCCCCAGATCTAGCAAGGGGCCCAACCTCACTCCCCAGCCCCTCCCCTCCCCCTTCAGGCTATGGTGGAAAAGTCCAGAAGTCCTCGGATGTGGGGAGGAGGGCGAACTTAACCCCCCAGAGGGAACCTGCAGCCTAGTTCCCCCTCCTTCTAGTTTCCCTGAACCTCCAAGAAAGCAGAGTGGCGGCAGCTGCGTTTTTGTTTTTTTTTTTTAATCTGTTACTAAGACGCAAGTCAATCAAATCCACTCTGAGGGAAAGGGGAAGGGGGGGCGGAGGGGCAGGGGCCATGATGTTTGCAGAAGTTGGAAATTTAATAAGAAGGGAAAATAAAAATAGCCACTGTGCTGGAGAGTCAGAGAGGGTTGGAAGAAATCCCGGGTGTGGGACGCCAGGCTAGGTGGAAAGGCCTGCAGAGGGGGAGAGGGGGTGAGGGTCCCCAGAGTCTGGAGGGGCAAGGAAGGTATAGCTGGGGGCAACAGGAAAGGAGGGTTTGGGGCGCCACCCAGCATGGCCTAATTCCCTGGCAGATTTCCCACAGGGGTTAGTGGGACACAGATCGGGGAGTGGCCATCTGAAACCCTAGGTGAGGGGGTACAGCTCCTGATTACTTGGTCTTCACAGTGCCACCTACCTCCCGACTGCTCAGATGATGCAACACGCAGACAGGGTTGCCACGAACAGCTGTGTAGGTTGCTCACTGCACAAGAGTGCTCGACAGAAGCGTGAGCAAGGGCTGATACCATCTGTTCCCCTTGCCGCACCTTTCATGTGCCCAGAGGAAGGGGTGCCTTTTAGAGATCCACATAATAAAGGTGGAAACACCCTAAAAGTCCATTAACAGATGAATGGATAGACAAACGCGGTCCATCTGTACAATAGAATATTATTCAGCCGTAAAAAAGAATGACGTACTGACACATGCTACAATGTGGATGAAACTTGAAAATATCATGCTGAGTGAAAGAAGCCAGGCATAGAAGAGTGAATATTGTATGATTCCATCTATATGAAATGTCCAGAATAAGTAAATCCGTGGAGACAGAAAGCAGATTGGTGGCTGCCAGGGGGTGGGGGGTGGGGGGGGTGGGAGGGGAGTATTGGGAAATGACTGCTTTTAATGGGTACAGGTTTGGGATGAGGAAAAGTTCTCGAACTAGATACAGGTGGTGGTTGTACAACATTAAGAAGGTGCTAATGTCACTGAGTTGTATACTTTAACATTGTTGCTTTTATTTTAGGCGAATTTCACATGAATAAAAAAAGAAACAATCCATGCGAAGATAGAGGACTAGCTGGGGCCCTGCACACCGCTGATCCCACCCCGCCACTCCCCAGAAAACCCAGGATTGCTGACAGGCCCAGACCAGAGCAGCCCTGGGGGCCCTCTGGGAATGGCTAAATGGAATTCATTCATTCATTCATTCATTCACTCCACAAATATTTACCGAGTCGTTTATTTCATGACAGGTGCTATGCTGGGTGGTGAATGAAAAAACCCCTGCCCTGGGGCTGACACTCCAGTGGGGCAGAGAGACAAACCCAGCAAGCATGGCCTACAGGACCTGAGGTGGTGGTGCATGCTACAGAGAGAAATAAAACCCGCAGGGGTGTGAGCAAGCAGGGACACTGCCTTCGGTTGTAACTGGGCGACCTCAGGAGGTGACATTTGAGCAAAGTTCTGAAGCAGACAGCTAGTAGTCAGTCACGTGGCTATGTGGGGGAAGGGCACGCCAGGCAGAGGGAACAGCCGGTGTGAAGTGCTGAACCTTGTTACCTGAAATGAGCACCTCTCAGTGTGGGTTGCTCAATCATATTTAAGGTTCTGCTGGGGCCTTTTTTTTTTTTTTTTCCAATTCTGACTTGGAGGAGGCACCAGCTGGGAGATGACACAGATGTGACCCCCATCAAATCTCCCCCAAAGCCCAAAGTCTTGCATTTCTATCACCAATAGATGAGCCACAGTCTATGCCAGGACCAGGACAAAAGTCATAGCAGCAAATCCTACATAAGACTATCTTATCCGCCTCCTTATTCACTCACTTAACCTTCACAGTGAACCCCAGTGACGTCAAAAATGTTATCTCCATTTTTCAGGTGCGAAAACTCACTTGAAACCGAGAGATGAATTGTCTCGCCCAAGCTGATGAGAGCTCTGGATCTGAACCCGGGACGCCTGTCTGCGGATCCAGGTGGGTGAGGTCTGTGAGCTGCTTCCAAGGTTGGACCTTGATGGGGTCCTCAGGCCTCCAGTCTTGTCCTGGAGCTGCCTCTGGGTCCCGGGGCTCACAGAGGGGCCGAGTGCGGCGGAGGGTCCCCAGCTCAAGGGAGTCAGCGTTGGCAGGTGATGGATGGTTTAATATCTCGATTGATGGTTTAATATCTTGCGCTGCGACCCGGGCCCCTCCTCACCCACGCCGCGGTGGATGGCCCCCAACGAGAGACAGAGATGGGATAATTCAGTTACCGAAAAGAGAACGAAAATTCCGGAGAGAGAGGGGGGGCGCCGAGCAGGGGGCGAGCTGGGAACTGATTTGGCTAGGTTTGATGAGAGGGGAAAGCAGGTTCCCGGTCGTGTTGGGGGCTGGGGTGTCCCAGCCCCCAGTCCCTCTGCAGCCTCCATCTGACTTCCTGTCTTTTTTTTTTAAAGGATTTTTTCTTTTTTTGTTTTTTATTAATTAATTTATTTTTGGCTGCGTTGAGTCTTCGTTGCTGCACGCGGGCTTTCTCTAGTTGCGGCTAGCGGGGGCTACTCTTCGTTGCGGTGTGCGGGCTTCTCATTGCGGTGGCTTCTCTTGTGGTGGAACACGGGCTCTAGGCGCGTGGGCTTCAGTAGTTGTGGCTCGTGGGCTCAGTAGTTGTGGCTCGTGGGCTCTAGGGTGCAGGCTCAGTAGTTGTGGTGCACGGGCTTAGTTGCTCCACGGCATGTGGGATTTTCCCGGACCAGGGCTTGAACCTGTGTCCCCTGCATTGGCAGGCGGATTCCTAACCACTGCGCCACCAAGGAAGCCCCTGACTTCCTGTCTTGAAATGGAGAGAGCAGGTGCGATGAGTGAGAGGCCTCAAGGCAGGATCAAGACCTCAGAGGAGACGGCAGCATGCGGCCTCCGCCTGAAAAGGCTGGATCGAGGCTGGGGGGACACAGGAGGCAGATGGGTGCTGGCGGAGCCTGGAGCTGGAGGGGGCTGGGGGTCCTAGGAACCCAGGTCAGAAGCCTCGGGTCATCCTTGACTTGGTTCCTCTCTCTCTCTCTGTCCACTTACATCCAAACCTTGGACTTTACTTCCCACCTCCACGGCCCCACCCGGTCCAGCACAGCATTGCTCACCTGGACCTTGCAGCCTCTGCCTGGCCCCCGGCTCCTGCCCTCGCCCTTAAGCCTACTCCTCTCACAGCCTCCAGGGTGAACACCTGAGCCAGGTCGTGTCCGTCTTCTGCTCAGAACCTGCGTGGCCCCCACCTTGGCTGAGTTTCCTGTCGCTGCCACCATTAATTCCCACAAATGTAGGGGCTTAAACAACACACAGGTATCATCTCAGGTTCTGGAGGTTTGGTTCAGGTCTCCAGGGGCTAAAATCTAGGTGTCAATGACTGCGAGGCTCTAGGAAAGGATCCTGTGAATTGCTCATTCAGTTATTGACGGAATTCAATACAGTTGACGGAATTCTTTACAGTTGTAGGATGGAGGTCTCCGTTTTCTTCCCGGCTGTCACCTGAAGCGGTAACCCGCGCTAATTGGCTCGTGGCCCCTCCTTCCATCTTCAAAGCCAGCAAAGGGGGGTCCTTTTCACATGGCATCTCTCTGACCCCCCTTTCTTGCCTCCTTTTTTTTTAAAATTAATTTTTATTGGAGTATAGTTGCTTTACAATGTTGTGTTAGGTTCTTGCTCTATTATCCCCTCTTTTTTAGATTTCCTTCCCATTTAGGTCACCACAGAGCACTGAGTAGAGTTCCCTGTGCTGTACAGCAGGTTCTTATTAGTTACCCATTTTATACATAGTAGTGTACATATGTCAGTCCCAATCTCCCAATTCATCCCACCCCCTTCCCCCCTTGGTAACCATAAGTTTGTTCTCTACATCTGTGACTCTATTTCTGCTTTGCAAATAAGTTCATCTCTACCATTTTTCTAGCTTCCACATATAAGCGATATTCTACGATATTTGTTTTTCTCTTTCTGACTTACTTCACTCGGTATGACAACCTCTGGGTCCATCCACATCTCTGCAAATAGCACTATTTCATTCCTTGTTATGGCTGAGTAATATTCCATTGTATATATGTACCACATCTTCTTTACCCATTCCTCTGTCAATAGACATTTAGGTTGCTTCCATATCCTGGCTATTGTAAATAGTGCTGCAGTGAACACTGGGGTGCATGCATCCTTTTGAACTATGGTTTTCTCCGGATATATGCCTGGGAGTGGGATTGCTGGGTTATACGGTAGCTCTATTTTTAGTTTTTTAAGGAACCTCCACAACGTTCTCCATAGTGGCTGTATCAATTTACATTCCCACCAACAGTGCAAGAGGATTCCCTTTTCGCCACACCCTCTCCAGCATTTATTGTTTGTAGATTTTTTGATGATGGCCATTCTGACCAGTGAGGTGACACCTCATTGCAGTTGTGATTTGCATTTCTCTAATATTAGTGATGTTGAGCATCTTTTCATGTGTTTCTTGGTCATCTGTCTGCCTCCTTCTTCCACATTTAAGGACTTGTGTGGTTAGACTGGGCCCACCCCATAATGAGGATAACTCCGTCTGAAGATCCTTAATTACATCTGCAAAGTCCCTTTTGCCAGGCAAGGTAACATATTCACAGGTCCCAGGGATTAGGACATCTTGGCAGGGCCGTTATTCTGTCTACCAAGCTCCTCACTCAGAGCAAAACCCCAGGTTCTCACTAAGGCCACGAGGGCCTGCACACTCTGCCCCCATCACCTCCCTGCCCTCATCTCCCTCCCTGCTGCCACATGGGCCACGTCGCTGTTCTCCAAACTCATCAGGCACATTCCTGCCTCAGGGCCTTTGCACAGGCTGTTCCCTCTGCCTGGATCATCCTCTCCCTGATATCCACATGCTTTCTCCCTCACCTCCTCCAGGTGTCCCCTCCCATGTCCCCTCTCCAGGACAGTCTTCCCTGATACACACTACCTGCCCACCGCAGATTTACAACCACCACAGACCCCCATCACGGCTTTGTTTTTCTGCATTGCACTCACTGGCCTGGGATATACCCGAGGATGTTTACTCATTGTTTGTCTTGTCTCTTGTCTCTCCCCTACCCAAATGTCAGCTCCATCAGGGGAAGTTCTTTATCAACACCATTCCCTCCACACTCCTCAGTACCTCTCCACCACTCACCCCGACTCCAGCCCCTGCCACAGAGCAGGTGCTCACTAAGTGTTTGTTGAGTGAACGGAGGGCAGGCAGTTAGGGCCCTAGCATGGAGGGGGACTTAGGGACCCTATGGGAGGCAGGAGGGCAGGTGGAGAGGGGTCAGTATGGGGGGGGGCAGAGCAAAACACCTAGAAGAATCCTAGAGGTTAAGAGGACTCTATGGTGAAATGGAGCAACACTCACCAGTCCTACTCACGTTGTGGGATCAAATGCAACTCCATTTTGGCTTCTTGCTGCCCCTCTAACATGCTTTGTTGGGGGGGCATCTCCCCTGCCCTGCCCCCACTGGATAAACTCACCCTCCTGACTCCCCCCCCCACCCCAGCTCATCTCAGATAACAGATGCTCCTGTTGTCACCTTAGGTCACGAGGTAGCTTGGGCACGATTCAGAACATCCGGACCCAAGCCCAGACCATGGTTTAGATTTAAATATTCTCCCCCCTTCCCAGGGCCAAGTTCTGGGGTCTCTGGAGTGGTGCTGGCCCATCCTCACCTCCGCTGTCCCTCCTTTGCTTTCACACTGTTAAAGAAAACCAGAGCCTGACACACATTATAGCGGTGAAGAAAATTTTTATTTTTTAAAACAACTATGGGACTTCCCTGGTGGTGCAGTGGTTAAGAATCCGCCTGCCAGCACAGGGGACACGGGTTTGAGCCCTGGTCCGGGAAGATCCCACATGCCACGGGGCAACTAAGCCCGTGTGCCACAACAACTGAGCCTGTGTTCCACAACTACTGAAGCCCGCGCCTAAAGCCCGTGCTCCGCAACAAGAGAAGCCACCGCAATGAGAAGCCCGTGCACCTTAACGAAGAGTAGCCCCCGCTCGCTGCAACTAGAGAGCTCGCGCGCAGCATCGAAGACCCAATGCAGCCAAAAATAAATAAATAAATTTATTTTAAAAAATAATAAAATTAAAAATTAAAAAAATAAAACAACTATTGCAATAGAGGAAAAGAGGCCTCAGTATAGAAGTGGGCTGGGCTTCCCTGGTGGCGCAGTGGTTAAGAATCCGCCTGCCAATGCAGGGGACATGGGTTTGAGCCCTGGTCGTGGATAGATCCCACATGCCGCAGAGCAACTAAGCCTGTGCGCCACAACTACTGAGCCTGCGCTCTGGAGCCTGTGAGCCACAACTACTGAGCCCGCGTGCTACAACTACTGAAGCCCTCGCGCCTAGAGCCCGTGCTCCGCAACAAGAGAAGCCACCGCAATGAGAAGCCCGAGCACCGCAACAAAGAGTAGCCCCCGCTCGCCGCAACTAGTGAACGCCTGCATGCAGCAACGAAGACCAACAAGCCAAAAATCAATCAATAAATAAATTTGTAAAACAAAAATAATAATACCATTAAAAAAAGTATAGAAGGGGGCTCAGTTCTGAACGCAGGATGAGCATGTGGGGATTTGCAGCCAAGGAGCAGGGTGTGAGGCAGTGGATGGAAAATTACTAAGAGGAAACATCATGGGTAGGGGGAATTCTGGCTCCCCTGACTCAGTTGGTTTCTTGCTAAAACTAGATTCTACAAGGAAGGACCCAGAGAAGCCCAAGGTTGAGGCATCGCCGAAAAGATTACCCACAGGAGCCTGAGCAAATTTGGGTCAAGGAGAGAGTCTTTGTCAAGACCCAGGATCTGAGCTTAGGGAGGGAATGGGAGTGTAGGGGGTGGAATGGTGGTCCCCAAAAGGATATGCCCATGCCCTAACCCCCAGAACCTCTGACTATGAACTTATTTGAAAAAAGGGTAATCACTAATTATCTTTGCAGACGTAATTAAGAATCTTAAGATCATCCTGGATTATCCGGGTGGGCTTAAATCCATGGACAAGCATCCTTATAAGAGACAAAAGAGAAGAAAACATAGACACACACGGAGAAGTCCATGTGAAGATGGAGGCGGAGATTGGAGTGACGCAGCCACAAGCCAACGAAAGCCCGAGTCACTAAAAGCTGGAAGAGGCAAGGAAAGATTTTTCCCTAGAACCTTCAGAGGAAGCAGGTCCTGGCCAGACACCTTGATTTCACATTCTGGCCTCCAGAACTGTGAGAGGATAAATTCCTATCATTTTAAGCCTCGAAGTTTGTGGTGCTTTGTTATGACAGCCCCGGGAAACCATGGGTCAGATGATTCTTCTTAAACTGGTTCTGCTGTCAGATGACACTGCCTTTCAGAACCTGTAGCAGGTGTTCAGAGTGGAGACTTTCTCTTGTATATACTTTGAAGGAACCATCTGACCTGGCCCCTGCCACTCCCTTGGGACTTGCTGTCTGCTCAGGCTCTGACTCTCTCCCCATTGAAACCAGTCATATACTTGCAGTTGGAGTCCCAACACCTCCTACAGGGAACCCTACTGAAAGTACCCCGTATTTTGATCCAGCAGAGCAGTCACCAGGCCCTTTCTCCTGCCTTCCACAGGTCATGAGGTCCCCAAAGTCCAGGAGACCCACAGCAGATTCTCCAGGCCATCCTGTTGGATGTCCTTCCTACCCTTGCCTGCCTCCTTTCTCCTTTTTATTTTTATTTTATATTGGCGTATAGTTGATTAACAATGTTGTGTTAGTTTCAGGTGTACAGCAAAGTGATTCAGCTATACATATACATGTATGTATTCTTTTTCAAATTCTTTTCCCATTTATGTTATTACAGAATATTGGGCAGAGTTCCCTGTGCTATACAGTAGGTCCTTGTCAGTTATCTTACACACTGCTATATTTATTTATTTGGTTGTGCAGGGGTCTTATTTGCGGCATGCGGGATCTTCGTTGCAGCACTTGGGATCTTTTATTTGCGGTGTGCAGGATCCTTTTTTTTTTTTTTTTTTTTAGTTGTGGCATGCGGACTCTTAATTTCGGCATGCATGTGGGATCTAGTTCCCTGACCAGGGATCGAACCCGGGCCCTCTGCATTGGGAGCGTGGAGTCTTAACCACTGGACCACCATGGAAGTCCCCTCACACTGCTATATTTAAAATAGAGGTCCCCTTTCTCTTGAGGAGGAGAGCATGAGGCTTACAGCACAGCCCCCTCTGAAGAAATCCTCCTCATAAAATCCTCTCCAAACCTGCCTTCCCCAAACTATTCAGATCCGTCAAGGCGAGAGTCGTGAAACCCATAGTGATCCGTCAACGTTAGAAATCTTCACTGTGGTCTGCCACCTCCCACTGTTTTGTGTCTACTTATTTTGGGGGACTCAGTGAAAATGACCATCTTAGCATCCTGTTACTCTAGTAATATCCACCTCTGGGGGGTCACTGATGTTGACCACTAAGTATTCCCAGCTCTCCACCTTTTGAGTGCATGATGGGTGACACTTCCTGGTCCTCTGTGATTGGCTGGAGCCATGTGATGAATTCTGGCCAATCAGCTGCAAGCAGAAGTGATGATGTCACTGCCAGGCTGGAGCTTTTAATGGCCGATGCAAGATACTTTGCTCTCTTTCTCTGCGGCAGTGACTAGGAACATTCCAGATAGTTGCTGCCTCATCAGCCTGGGTCCTGCCATGAGGATGACCCAAACAGAGACCCCAGGTGACCCCAAATTGTTACGTAGCATGAACAAGAAATAAACTTTTAAGTCACTGAGATGTCGGGGTTATTTGTTACAGCAGCATAACCTAGTGTCTCAGTCGGCATATTAGTATTCCATGGGGACTGTTACAAGTCACCGCAGATTTGATGGCTTAACACAATAAACATTTATTCTCTTACAGTTCTGGATGCCAGAACCTTGAGATTGGTTTCACTGGGCTGAAACTAAGGTGTTAGCAGGACCCTGCTCCTTCCGGAGGCTCTAGGGGAGAATCTGTTTTCTGGCCTTTTCTAGCTTCTAGAGCCGTGTCCCTTTCATTCCTTGACTCACGGAGCCTTCCTCTATCTTCAAAGCCAGCAGCATAGGATCGTCAACTCTCTGCTTCGTTATCACATCATCTTCTCCTCTTCTGTTTTTGTAGTCTCATCTCCCTCTGCTTGTCTCTTATAAGGATACTTGTGACTGCATTGGGGGCCCGCCCAGATGATCCAGGATAATCTCCCCATTCCAAGAGCCTTAACTGAATTCCATCTGCAAAGCCTCTTTTGCCACAGAAGGTCACATTCCCAGGTCCCAGAGATCAGGAACTCATATATCTGGGGGCCACTATGCAGCCTAAAACAGTGGTTCCCCTAAAAGCAAGGATTCAAGTGAAAATAGTATATTTGGAAAATTCCAGGAAGAAGAGTGAGGAAATGAAGAAGCCAGGAATGAGTATGTTATTGAGATTACTGCTGTGGGAAACTAGGCTCGAGTCTACTGGAGAATTCTGGGAGAGAGTGTGGAACTGTGCAATAAAGGATTACCCTCACCCAAAGAGAGGTCTGGCCTTTACCTTTGGCTCCCGGTAGGTGACCTCTAAGCCCTAGGAATGTCTTGCTTGATAAGAATATCTTTGTTTGAAAACTAACACAACATTGTAAAGCAATTTACTCCAATAAAGATGTTATTAAAAAAAATAGAGTATCTTTGTTTGGGACTTCCCTGGTGGCGCAGTGGTTGAGAATCTGCCTGCTAATGCAGGGGGCACGGGTTTGAGCCCCGGTCTGGGAAGATCCCACATGCCGCGGAGCAACTAGTCCTGTGAGCCACAACTACTGAGCCTGCACGTCTGGAGCCTGTGCTCCACAACAAGAGAGGCCGCGATAGTGAGAGGCCCGTGCACCGCGATGAAGAGTGGCCCCCGCTTGCCACAACTAGAGAAAGCGCTCGCACAGAAACGAAAACCCAACACAGCCAAAATAAATAAAATAGTTTGCAACAACTTTCAGATTGTTACCTTATTAGGACCTCACAGTAAATAGTTTTATGGAGTAAGTGGGGTAGAGATGATTACAATAATTTACAAAAAAAAAAAAAAAGAATCCGCCTTCCAGTGCAGGGGACGTGGGTTCAATCCCTAGTCAGGGAACTAGATCCCACATGCATGCCTCAACTAAGAGTTTGCATGCCACAACTAAGGAGCTGGTGAGTCCCAACTAAGGAGCCCACCTGCCAAGACTAAGACCTGGCACAACCAAAAAAAAAAAAAACTGTATGGGGATAGACAGGCTAATGAACAGAATAGAGAACCCCAAAACAGACCCACAAATATGCCTGACATTTAAAAAAAAAAAAGAGAGAGTATCTTTGTTTATCCGGGGCCTTGGTTATGCCAGATAGCCCATGCTAACACTGTGATTTATGGTTGGTGCCTTGGGCCACACTAGATAGTAACAATGTTATTTATGATGGGGGCCTTGGACCACCCAGTATTAGCTCGACCTCTGGAGGGGCTGGAGACTGAGGTCAACCACATGGGTGGTCAATCATATCTATGTGACCAAGACCCAGCAAAAACTCTGGACATCAATGTTGGAGTGAGCTTCCTAGGTTGGTAGTATACCATGTGTGTTGTCACACATCACTGCTGGGAGAAGTTATTACTGTACGCACAGCTCCACCAGATGGGAACAAGTGGATACTTGCTCTTGGCGTCTCCTGGATCCTGCCCCATGCACCTCTTCCCTTGTCTAATTTTATTATTTTATTTTATTTTATTTTATTTTATTTTATTTTAGGCTGAACCTTGTGGCTTGTGGGATCTTAGTTTCCTGACCAGGGATTGAACCCGGGTCCTCAACAATGAAAGCAAGGAGTCCTAACTCCTGGACTGCTGGTGAATTTCCTCCCCACTTGACTGATTTTAATCCGTATTCTTTTCCTGTAATAAACCATTACCATGAGTATGAGAGCTTTTCAGTGAGACTTATTGAAACTGAGGGTAGTCTTGGGAACCACAAACCTGCTATTGATGGTAGAAGTGAGGGTGGTTTGGGGGACCCCAATATTTGCAGTTGGTGGTAGAAGTTTTAGAGTTGGGAACTCTTTTTTTTTTTTTTTTATTTGATAGGTAAGACGTGGATTTATTTAGAGAGAAACACACTCCACAGACAGAGCGTGGGCCATCTCAGAAGGCGAGAAAGGCACCAGGGTATGGGGTTTCAGTTTTTATACTGGTGGGTAATTTCATAGGCTAATGAGTGGGAGGGGTATTCCAGCTATTTCTGGAAGGGGCGGGGATTTCCAGGAATGGGGCTACTGCCCACCTTTTGATCCTCATGGTCACCTTAGAACCGTCGTGGCGGCTGTGGGTGTGTCATTTAGCTTGCTGATGTGTTACAGTGAGCGTGTGCTGAGGCTCAAGGTCTAGTGGAAGTCGACTTGTCCACCATCTCGGACCCCTTTGGTTCTAATCCATTTATGTCATGTCCTCAGGCTCTATCATTCTTTCAAAGGTTGTGCCCTGTCCCCTTCCCTCCTGTTTCATTGCCCCCTCAGAGATTTTACTCCCATATTCTTAGGGGAAGCAGAACGGTGATGGTCTGTCTTCTGTAACTTCTTCAAGGTTGAGTAGGGGTGTCGACCCGGCCTGTCAGGGAGTAAAAATCTAAGAGTTGGGAACTCAAACTTTGCGAGAATGCACCTCAGCGTCGTCCCACCTGAGATGTGATGGAGCTGGTGTATTTATCCTCCAAGTCTCATCTTTCATTGGCCAAGACTGCTCCTGGGGGCATTACTTGCATATCCTTTCTCCTGAGAAAAATCCCTCAGGCAGAAGGTTGCAGCTGCTGGCAGTACTGGTACAGCAAATGTCAGGGGGACGTGGGCAGGACACCCACAGTGTGGGTGGAACACACAGCCTGTCCTGACTAATACTTGACATCTGTTGAGAGCTTTGTAAGTGCTAGACACTGTTCGAGCCCTTTATTTCCTTTTGGATCCTAAAGATACCCTATGGTCTATTAATAAGCCCATCTTTCTGATGAGGAAACTGAGGTATGGAGAGGTTAGGTCACTCAAACAATGTGCATTAGCCTGCTTGGGCTGCCATAACAAAATACCATAGGCTGGATGAGTTAAACAACAGAAATTTCTCATAGTTCTGGAGGCTAGAAGTCCAAGATCAAGTTGTTGGCTGATTTGGGTTCTGGCGAGAGCTCTTTTCCTGGCTGGTAGATGACTACCTTCTTGCTGTATCCTCACGTGGTGAGAAGAGAGAGCATTCTTCTGTCTCTTCTTAAAAGGGCACTAATCCTATTGTGTCAGGCCTCCACCCTTAATGACCTCATTACACCTTAATTACCTCCATAGAGACCTGGACTCCAGATACAGTCACATTGGTGATTGGGACTTTAACATATGCATGGTGGGGGAAGAACATTCCGTCCATAACACAGGATCACAGAGCTATTGAGTGCTGGAACTGATATTCAAACCCAAGCTCCTACCCACTGCTTCTTATAGCCAGTGGAGAAGCAGAAAGCTTGCAGAGGGGAAGGGAGAACTGATGAGGGAGGGCAGGTGGGGATCATGGGAGTGGCTTGATCTATACCCGGGAAGCCTGGGACTGTGGAAACCTGAACTTCAGCCTACTTGGGGCCAAGAGCACCCTAAGGTTTTGCAGCTTGAATAGTTATTTTAAACCCTAAATTGGACCTGGTCACTCCCTTGCTCAAAACCTTCCATTGGCTTCTCATCACTCCTTGAAAAAAATATGGGCTCCTCCCCACAACCTATAAACCCCTGTCACCTCCCTGCCCTCATCTCTTACCACTGTCCTCCCTGACTTTACTCCAGCCCCCTTGATGTTTCTCAAACACACCACGTGAGTGCCAGCCTCAGGGCCTTTGCATATGCTTTTGCTGGCATTTGCAGGGCTTGCTCTCTCTCTTCACTCAGGTTTCTGATAGGGACAAAGACTGTTTCCTAATATTCCTTTTCCTTGTCTTTTTTTCTTACTTTTTTTTTTGTAAGCAATTATTTTTCACTGTGCTAAAATATATATAACATAAAATTTTAGTAAATGAAGTATCAGTGCATTCACAACGTTGTACAACCATCACTACTGTCTAGTTCCAGAACTTTTTCATCACTCTCAATGGAAACTTCACACCCATTATGCAGTCGCTCCCCATACCTCGGCCCCCACTTTCCTTGTCTTTTGTATTAATAGGACAAGTCCATTTTTAAGCTAGGTGCACCGCCATCCATGAAAAAGTGTACATTTCCCAGCCTTCCTTGAAGCTATGGCCATGTGACATTCTAACCAATGACACATGAGCAACCGTGATGTGTGCACCTTCTGGGCAACGCCCTTGAAGGGGAAGAGCAGAGCCTCCACCTGACCTTTCCCGTCCCACTGGCTGGAAGGTGGATGTGATGAGGAATCATCCTGGCCTACCTTACAGATGGTAGAACAAAAGACAAAAAGAGCCTGAGCCTCCACCGCAATGTTGCTAATCATTCCAGCCCTGGACTACTTATACCTAGATTATTAAGTGTATGCTAAATAAAGTGATCTCTTATCTGAGCCAATGGAATGCTGGGTTTCTGTTCCAGCAACCAAAATGATATTGGAACTAACACAGAATTTGGTTCCAGCAACCAAAATGATATTGGAACTAACACAGAATTTGGTAATAGAATCTAAAGTACGTGGCATTTCCTTAGCAAGTGGGGAACTGGTGAGGATTCAGATATGACAGGCTGGGAAGCTGATGGCCTTTGTTATGCAGGGACAAAACATTTAGGAGGCCTGCTGCTATAGACTGAATGTGTGTGTCCCCCCAAATTCAGAGGTTGAAATCAAATCCTCAATGGGATGGTATTAGGAGGTGGGGCCTTTGGAAGGTGATTAAGTCCTGAGAGTGGAGCCCTCATGAATGGGATTAGTGCCCTCATGAAAAAGACCCTGGACAGCTCCTGGCCTCTTCTACCAAGTGAGGATACAGGGAGAAAACAGCCATCTGTGAAGCCCTCACCAGACACCAGATCTGCCAGCACCTTGATCTTGGACTTCCAGCCTCCAGAACTGGGATAAATAAATACCTGTTGTTCATAAGCCACCCAGTCCGTGGGATTCTGTTACTGCAGCCCGAACAGACTAAGACACCTGCCATCTGTGCTATGCTTGAAGACAGCCTGTAGCTCTAGGGAGAGTGGTTGGCTTTCTGGAATACAAGCCATGCACCAGCTATGGCTACTATGTGAGTCAGAAATAACCTTGTGTGTCCTTTAAGCCATGATAATGTTTCCCTTGCTATCCGTATCCGCTCAGCTCCTGAGTTCAGATGGCAAGAGTCTGGATGGCAAGTTCAGATAGTGATGAATACTGCATTTTCCAAATAGCAGATGTTTGGACAGTGAAGGGTACCTGCACTGGGGGACCTTGTTGTTACAACAGCCTAACATTTGCCTTAACTGATACCCATAAAATAAACTGCTTCCTTTATTGAGTATTGCGGTGATTCAGTGAGGGAATACACATAAAGCACCTAGCGTGTGCCAGGCACATAATAGGTGCTCAATAAATGTTCATTGTTTCCCCCACCACCACCATCTCTGGTTTAGGGAAGGAGACGTTCCTTCCCAAACTACCGGGGAAGATGCTTTGGTATCTCTTTTGTTTCCAGACAAGAAGCCTTGTCCCCAGACTGGCTTCCTCTGCAGCAACAGCTCCCGTCTGGAGGACCCTCTCCCCACATCTCTCTCTCTCTCTCTCTCTCTCTCTCTCTCTCTCTCTCTCTCTCTCTCTCTCTCTCTCTCTCTCTCTCTCGCATTCTGGTAACGCTGTTCCCTCCCTGCGCCCCTTCTTGCCTGGTTATTGCCTTTCAACCTGCCCTTCCTCCTTCCTTGAACTCCCCTCCACTAACACAGTAAGCACACGGGCAGCAGCACAGTCCAGGACCAGTTTCTTGCAAAACTTTTTATGAACCTCCCCTGACTACTAAGTGGTTAAAAATATCCCCCCTGCCCAGGCGATTTTGCTAAGCTGGTGTGGGTGGGTGGGGGCGGGGGGGCGGGAGGGGGAGACGCGGGAGAGCTCACAAATGAAGCAAATTGCTGAAAATCGGATTTTTACTGTCTTATCTAGGAGCCACATGAGAGGAGAAGAGGTTGCAATTTCTGCCAGAACTTTCTCACATCCCCGCATCTGGGGCAAGAAAGTGGCGGAGAGCAGGGGAGGAGCGAGTGAGAGAGACGATGGGGAGCGAGAACAGAAGGAAAGATAGAGGCTCAGGAGGGAGGGATTGGGGAGAGATGGGGGAGGAAAAAATGAAGAGGAGGAAAGGAAAATTAGGGGCAGCACTGAAAAAGGCATGGGTGCCCCCAGGAGGGGTGGATGCCACAACCTCAGCCTGGGTACCTACAGGGGCTGTATCTCTTGCAAAGCCCCTTTGCTCACAGCATTCAGTTTGTTTTTGCTTTTTTTTTTTTTGCGGTACGCGGGCCTCTCACTGTTGTGCCCTCTCCCACTGCGGAGCACAGGCTCCGGACGCGCAGGCTCAGCGGCCATGGCTCATGGGCCCAGCCGCTCCGCGGCATGTGGGATCTTCCCGGACCGGGGCACGAACCCGTGTCCCCTGCATCGGCAGGCGGACCCTCAACCACTGCGCCACCAGGGAAGCCCAGCATTCAGTGTTTTGTTTTTTGTTTTTCAAAGATCTTTTTTTTTAATTAATTAATTTATTTATGGCTGTGTTGGGTCTTCGTTTCTGTGTGAGGGCTTACTCTAGTTGTGGCAAGCGGGGGCCACTCTTTATCGTGGTGCGCGGGCCTCTCACTATCGTGGCCTCTCTTGTTGCGGAGCACAGGCTCCGGACGCGCAGGCTCAGTAATTGTGGCTCACGGGCCCAGTTGCTCCGCGGCATGTGGGATCTTCCCAGACCAGGGCTCGAACCCGTGTCCCCTGCATTGGCAGGCGGATTCTCAACCACTGCGCCACCAGGGAAGCCCAGCATTCAGTTTTAATTGCTCATCAAGCTGGTGCAACAGGTAGGAACAACTCACCCGTTTTACAGATAAGAAAACTCAGGCTTAGAGGAAGGAAGCCTTTGCTCAAGATCATAGAGCTAACTTATTCATCGTGGGAATGACCAAACGAGGGTCTAGGACAGGAGTGGGGGAACCTTTTCTGTAAAGGACCAGAGTAGATATTTTCAGCTTTGCAGGCTGCACAATCTCTGTTGCAATGACTCAGCTCTGCCCTTGTATGGTGCCATAGACAACAGGTAAAGGAATGGGCATCTTTGCATGCCAATAAAGCTTTATTTACAAAACCAAGTAACCCGCTGGATTTGGCCCGGGAGCCTTAGTTTGCAAACCTCCAGTCTAGAACTGGAGTCCAGTATGGTAGCCACTAGCTACATGTAGCTATTTATACTTAAATTCATTTGAATTAAACAAAATGAAACACCTAATCCCTCAGTCATGCTAGCCATGATTCAAGAGCTCAACGTCTGCCTGTGGCCATGTATGGTGGCTACTCTTCGATAGTCCAGAGAGTGACCATCTCCATCATCACAGAAAGTTCTCTCGCACAGCGAGTGCTGCTCTAGAGCTTTTGTCTCTAGATCATGTTTTCTAGTAGTTAAAAAAATGATATTTGGGTCTGTGGAAAAGCCTTTCCACTTTCATTTGTTCAATCAACAAACATTTGTCCACTGCTGTCTGGGTGCCAGACCCTGCTGTGGTGCTGGGGGCACAGAGAAGGCCGAAAAAGGCCCATTCCTGATTCGCTCATTGCTTTATTGTCTCTCCGAACTGCCCCTCCACCCACGTATCTGTGTGGCTCCCTCTGATGCTTCATTCAGGTTTCTGCTCCCTTGTCACATCCTCCAGGAAGCCTTCCCTGACTGCACCAGCTAAAGAGATTCTTTTCCTCACGCTCTTTACCCTGCCTGATTTCTCTTCACAGCTCTCTCTGACGCTATGTTACATATCCACTTATCTGCTTATTTGCTTTACCTCCTCCACCAGAATTGAAAGTCCATTGGGGCAGGGGTTTTGTTCTGCTTTCTCTTTAACAGGAAAGGTGGTCGTGAGCCCAGGTTTTCGAACTGACTGCCTGAGTTCGCGTACTTCCCTCCCCTCTTGCAGGCTGTGTGATGTTCAGCAAGATGCTTGGGCTCTGTCTGTAAAATGGAGATAATAATAGTATGTTGAATGGTGGCCCCCAAAAGATATGTCCATGTCCTAATACCTGGACCCTGTGAATGTGACCATATTTCGAAAAAGGATCTTTGCAGGGAATTCCCTGGCGGTCCAGTGGTTAGGACTCTGTGCTTCCAGTGCAGGGGGCATGGGTTCGATTTCTGGTATGCTGCGTGGCACAGCCAAAAAAAAAAAAAGATCTTTGCAGATGTCATTAAGGATTCGAGATGAGGTCATCATCTTGGATTATCTTGACAGGCTCTAAATCCAATGACTTATAAAAGAAGAGAAAGGGAGACAGGTAATGACGTGATCCAACCCAGAAACGACACACTAGTTCCTGTTCAAAATTCATTGGCCAGAACTCTTCATGTGGCCCCACTTAATTACAAGGGGGCCAGGAAATGTGATTCCGCCCAGAATGGGGGTAACAAGAAATATTTGGAGAACAGCAGTCATGACTTAACCCCATGGGCATGGAGGGGTGGTCTGGAGAGAGATGGAGAGCCCCAGACCCAACATTTAGTGACTGGTTAGATAAGGACCCTATAAAGGAGGCTATAAAGGTGGGGATGGGGAACGCTAAGACTTTTCTGTGCATTGGTGTGATGGCTGCTACAGGCAGAGGACAGGCGACCCCAGACAAGGGCCAGGAACTAAGCGATGAGAGCAGGTGAATGAATGTCCATATGGCCAGGCTGGAGATCTTCCCTTATCGGTAGCCTGATATTCCATCCTTCCCATAATCCCACTGCATTGGGTAGGCTCAGGCTAGGAAGACAGAATCCACTCTAGGTATTTCGACAGGAAGGGGTTTAATGCTGGGAATCAGGCTGCAAACCTCCCGGTAGGGATGGAGAAAGTCCTGCTAGCATCCAGGAGGGCAGAGCGTACAGGAACTATGGAGAATCATTGCTGATAATCTCAACCCCCAGCTCTCAACATCAAAGTAGGCGATTTGCAGGAAGACGCCCAGAAGCTGCCAGCAAAAGCCACGCAACGGCCACGTGCCAAGGCCTGAGTTGCTGCTCGCCGTGGGCGGGAGCAACGATGGCTGCTGTCTCTCTTCTGCCTGACACATCTCGCATGAATGCCTCTTAATTGTCGGCTCCTCCCTACAGCCAGGCTGACAACGGAGTTTCAGACACGTAGTTCCCAGAAGCGCAGAGTTGCTAGCAGACACTCCAGCGCACCTAAAAAGGTGACACGTGGAGACGGTGGCCAGAAGGATTCAGGGCAAGAAGTTGGACGTGATGCTGAGCCATGGTGGGGACTGGACCCCACTCCAGACTTCCAAGACAGCCCTCTTATTTCATGAGGTTATTCCTTCCCAGGTGTTTCTTGGATTGAAGTCCTCCCTACAAAGCAATACACGTGAGGTGACAAGGTAGAGCCCTGGTGATATAACGGATGTTTAAAAGTAAAGAATGGGGACTTCCCTGGTGGTGCAGTGGTGAAGAATCTGCCTGCCAATGCAGGGGACAACGGGTTCAAGCCCCAGTCCGGGAAGATCCCACCTGCCGCGGAGCAACTAAGCCCATGTGCCACAACTATGGAGCCTGCACTCTGGAACCCGTGAGCCACAACTACTGAGCCCACGTGGCTAGAGCCGGTGCTCTGCAACAAAGAGAAGCCACCGCAATGAGAAGCCCATGCACCACCACCACAAAGAATAGCCCTCGCTCGCCGCAACTAGAGAAAGCCCACGCACAGCAACGAAGACCCAATGCAGCCAAAAATAAATAAATAAAGAATGGAATAGTATTCAATGGTCAAAAGAAATGAGCTACAAGAGGACATGGAGGAAACTTAAATGCATGTTGCTAAGTGAAAGAAGCCAGTCCAAAAAGGCTACAGACTATGATTCCAACTATATGACATTCTGGAAAAGGCAAAGCAATAGAGGCAATCAAAAGAACTACCGTTGGGCTTCCCTGGTGGCGCAGTGGTTGAGAGTCCGCCTGCTGATGCAGGGGACATGTGTTCGTGCCCCGGTCCGGGAAGATCCCACATGTGCGGAGCGGCTGGGCCCGTGAGCCATGGCCGCTGAGCCTGAGCGTCCGGAGCCTGTGCTCCACAACGGGAGAGGCCACAACAGTGAGAGGCCCACGTACCAAAAAAAAAAAAAAGAACTACTGTTGCCAGGAGTTCGGGGTGGGGGAGGGGGGAATAGCTGAAGCACAGGGGATTTTCAGGGCAGTGAAACTGTTCTGTATGATACTGTAATGGTGATCTGTGAAATCGTGCAGTTGCCAAAACCCATGCAACATGCAACACTGAGAGTAAACCCTAGCGTAAACTGTGGACTTTAGTTAGTAATACTGCGTCAATACTGGTTCATCAATTGTAACAAATGTACCAAACTAATGCAAGATGTTAATAATAGGAGAAATTGGCGGGGGGTGGGGGGATATAGAAAGTGTCTGCACTATCTGTATGATTGTTCTATAAATGTAAAACTGCTCTAAAAACTAAAATTTAGGGGCTTCCCTGGTGGCGCAGTGGATAGGACTCCATGATCCCAACACGGGGGGCCCGGGTTCGATCCCTGGTCAGGGAACTAGATCCCAAATGTATGCCACAACTAAGAGTTTGCATGTGGCAACTAAGGAGCCCTCCTGCAGCAACTAAGACCTGGTGCAACCAAATAAATAAATATTAAAAATAAATAAATTAATTAAATCTACCAATTAAAAAAAAATAAAGAGGGAGTTCCCTGGTGGCCTAGTGGTTAGGATTCCGGGCTTTCACTGCCATGGCCTGGGTTCAATTCCTGGTTGGGGAACTAAGATCCCACAAGCCACAAGCCTCGGCAAAAAAAAAAATTAAAGAGTGGCTTCTTGGGGCTGGATCATGCTCCAACGTGCAGGTGGTCTCTGATGAACAGGAGCTGACTGCTTGAGCTGCCAGGGGTATACTAGGCATTGAGTTTCCAGGCCCTATGATTGGCAGCCATGAACTTCTCACTTTGGGCAGTTGTGGGGACTAGCCTGGCCTGCTTCCTTTATCAACCTTGAAGGTCTGTCTCCAGGATCTGGGCTCCCTCGGCAAGAACTATCTTGGTTTCTCCTAGATTAGTAAGCAAACTGGACCTCAGTTTCACCATCTATAAGTGGGGATATAATATGTAGTAGTCAGGACAGCCTAGGTTATGCTACATAACAAACAAGCCCAGATTGCTGAGCTAGAAGGGGCTGTGTTTCCGGGTTCCAGACACACTGCTTGTCAGTAATCAAGAAAATGTGACTTTCAAAAGACTATCAGTTATATGGCAGGCCCAGGTTTGCAGCAGGTCCGTGTGATGGGACAGATATTTCTGAGTCTCCACTGCAGAAACAGCAAGCACAGAGATGCCGACACTTTTGTAAACACAGTTGCCTGCCCCCTGCCTGGAGCCAGACAAGGAGAAAGGACAGTTCCAAACCCAGCCTCTCCCAGCATCCACTCTCCCAGTCCCAGAGCAAGCCATATTCTGTCTTTCTCTCCTCTCTGCCCCACATTCCTTCAGAGCTGGAGGTTAATAAACTCATCACTGATGAGCAGGGAACACATCTACAGAGGTTTTAATTACAGCAGAAAATTGGCCCGATTGGTACTTAATGTAGAGTAAGTATCGAGTTAACTGGTCAGGACAGGAGTTGCTGAGGTTTGCGTGAAGGTGCCCTGAGCCCTGCTTGGCTAGTTTTCCCTGGGAATATCCAAGGGCAGGTGGAGGGCATGGTTCTGGTTCTCTGGGGACTGCAGGGGGACCTCAGAGACCCTGGAAGAGGAAAGGAAGCCGGCTGGGGTGAAGAGGTGAAAAGACATTTCTGAAACCTCAGCTCAGAGTTCTGCTCTCTAGCCTCAGAATTTTTCTCCCTTGTAATACCTGATTGCCAGCTCTTACAGGCAGCAGTGGATGAAGGGTTGGGGCTACCACAATGAGGGTGTAGGAGGAGCTGGGGAATGGGGTGGATGTCTGCGAGGATTGGTCCCTCAGAAGGTCAAGGCTGAGCTGAATGAATTAAACTTTCTAAGTGAGGATTGGGGGAGGAGAAATTTCCCTGGTCCTCTCATCCAGCCTCCTGCGTCTCCCCCAGAGGATGTGATAAATGGAAACCTTCTAGGAGAGCCAGTGCTCAAGAGAGAAAGGAATGAAAAGCCCCAAACAATCAGATGAAACAGGATAGGAGAAACCAACCCCACCCAGGATCCACCGCGGTTTATGAATTTTCCATACATTCCAGGCCCCCAGAAGGACTCTGTCTCACCCAGAGAGACAGTTTAGAAGTAAGAGCAGAGTCCCTGGAGTCAGACTGCCTAGACGCTATCTCTGAAAACTTCACTTATTAGCTGGGTGACTGAGGGCAAGTGACTTAACCTGTGTCTCAGTTTGCTCATCTGTAAAATGGGGATGTAATTTTGAATGGTTAGTAGAAACTAGGCTAGGCTGCAAAAACAAAGAAACCCAACCTCTCAGTGGCTAAAAAATCACAAAATTTATTTCTCACTCATGTTTCATGTCTGTTTTGGGTCATTAGGGGGGAGGCTTTGCTCATCATAGTCACTAGTGGAGCATTCACATTCTGAAACACTCTGGAACATGGTTGGCTGTCACACCGGAAGGAAACACTAAGAGTTTTGGAAGTTCATGCACAGGCAATTAGATGCTCTAGAGAGAATGTTGCGTGTCAGTTTCACTGTAGCTCATCGGTTAGAACTAGTCACACGACCTCACCCACAAGGTGGTCAGGAAGCACAGTTCTTGGCCAGCAGCACTGGTGGTGGTTGTGAGTTAATGAGTGCAAGGTGTTTAGGTCAGTGTCTGGCATGAAGTGAGCACTCTTTACATGTTCTCAATTTTGAGTTTCATCGGCAAAAGTGATCCCACTCAGGTGTCTAATGTCTCTCTGACGCTGGTTGAGCCAGACCAAGATGGACCAGTGGCTGGAAGCCTGGAAGGTGTGCTCCAGGTGTGCACCAGCTGTGTGCCAGGGAAGTCCAACCACTGAGGTCCAGGTCAGGGCACACTCGTGCCTGACCTTGAACTCGGACAAAACCACAGAGCTACATCATGTATTCCAGGGTGGGAAATGTGAACTGGAACCTCCCCAGACTCTCCACCCCCTGGGCCAACAGGCAACCCCCCACCACTACAGAGACCCACCTTACCCCCGACACCATCCATGCCACCTGGGCAAGGGCAAATGCAAATGCTCATGTCGGCTCCAGCCTGCAGCCCTCCAGGAGGTAGGAGCCCGCCATACCCCTCATTGTCCTTCAGGTATCTGCCGGTTGATATCCTTTTCTCTCTCTCTTTTTTTTTTTAATACATTTATTTTATTTATTTATTTTTGGCTGCGTTGGGTCTTCGTTGCTGGGTGCAGGCTTTCTCTAGTTGCAGAGAGCGGGGGCTACTCTTCGTTGCGGTGCGCGGGCTTCTCACTGCCATGGCTTCTCTTGTTGCAGAGCATGGACTCTAGGCACGCAGGCTTCAGTAGTTGTGGCACATGGGCTCAGTAGTTGTGGCTCGCGAGCTCTAGAGCTCAGGCTCAGTAGTTGTGGCGCACGAGCTTAGTTGCTCCACGGCATGTGGGATCTTCCCAGACCAGGGCTCGAACCCTTGTCCCCTGCATTGGCAGGTGGATTCTTAACCACTGCACCACCAGGGAAGCCCTGCATCGGGTCTTATTTGTGGCACAGGGATCTTCGTTGCGGCATACGGGCTCTAGAGTGCAGGGGCTTAGTTGCCCCGTGGCATGTGGGATCTTGGTTCCCCGACCAGGGATTGAACCCACGTCCCTTGCATTGAAAGGTGGATTCTTAACCATTGGACCACCAGGGAAGTCCCCTGATATCCTTCTCTCCTGACTAACTCGGAACCAGGCCCTTTCACTCACGCAGGTGTCGACCCAAACAGAGGAGGCGACAAATAACAGGTGAGGAAACAGGCCCTGAGCGATGGTCACCTGCTCAGGGTCTCCCAGCAGAAAGTGATGGAGGCAGAATTCAAATCCAGGCTGCTCTGTTTTCAGAGCTTGTAAAAACGTCACCAGGCTGCCTCTCTGAGGCTGCCCCTGTGCCCCCGACTAGCTCACCGCACGTCCGTCCCACCAGCCTCCCACAAGCAAACTTCCCCCTCGACTCAGCCCACAAGAGCAGGCAGCCCTGCAGAGCTCCTGGTTTTCCTATCACCCAACTGGAGCTCTCTTCCAAGGTGGGAGCTGAGGCCTCCCAGGCACCCAGGGAGCCCCCCGAATGATCAGCATCGCCCAAGGGCCTGAAAAGCACTGGCAACTCCAGTGAAAGCCCAGGTGCCCTCCTTGGACAAAGCCTAATTACACCAGCAGAGCCCAGCCAGGCCCCAGGCCAGGCAGCCTGCAAAGCAGTGCAGCGGTGCAGCTTGGCATCTCCCAAATCCTCATCCAGCCCCGATGGGGACGGTGGGAGGCCACGGCTGGCCTGGCCACGAGGGGCCGTTTACCCGGGTTTTGTAGCCAAATCCATTGGTGGATTTCCAGACGCGGGAGAGAAATGGGCAGTGTCCTGGCATGCTGGCCGGCAGAGGGGAAGAAGTGCCAGCCTGCCCTTCTCAGGGGGATGTCCCGGGGTACACAACACACTGCCCCTCTTGTGTTACAGGGGAAGCGAGGAGCCCACCCCCGCAAAGCGTACCGGGTTCCCAGCCTTCATTCCTGCGAGCTAAACCCTGCCTGGGGCCTCCCTGCCCAGAAAGGGCAGGAAAGGAGAGTGAAGGAGGATTTAGAGACCCGCCTGCCTGCTGAGAGATTAGATGAAAACAGTATACAGAGGGCTGGATGAAGATCCGTGACCCTGAGAGGTGATTAACAGGCTTGCAGGGGTTGGGCCAGAGCACCCCCGCCCCCCCGCCGCCACCCCGTCCTCAGCAGCACCCCCCCGCCCCGAAGCTGGGGCTGGAGTCCTAGCTCCCTCTTTACTCCTCCACACCAGCCCTGTGCGTTCAGAATCTGGGTCCTCCATCCAGCCACTCCCCCATCCAGCCACTCCCCCAGGGAGTCTGGAGGGATCACTGGAATAGTCGCTGCTATCCTTTACTGAGCGCTTTCTGTGTGCCGCTGGCTGTCAAAAGCTTTAGTTAGCTTCTCAGCTCTGAGGCCAGTTCTGGGAGGCAGTCACTAGCACGGGGTCTACTTTTCAGATGGAGAAACTGAGGCACAGAAAAGTGAAGAAGCTTGTCCAAGGTCACATCACAAGGAAATGACGAATCTGGGATTCAAATCCAGGCCTCTGGGGGACACAGCTTGGGCCCCCACCCTTCTGGATGACAGTTTCTTTTGCTTTCTCCCCACCCCCTGACCTGCCCAGACTCCTAGACAAGGTAACACCAGTAACACCACCATATCGTCCCCAGTCCTTTTATGGGCACCTCTAACCATCTGGAACTCAACTGAGCATCTAAAGGCAAGGAAAAAGTATCTATGCAGTGAAGCACATACCACCAAGTCCACACATCAACCAAAGCACAGGCCCAAAAAGGTCTGTAAGCTCCAAGAAGATGGGGATCCCATTAATCTTTTCTTGAGAATCATAAGGTCTGGCATGTGGTCAATATATTTTTGTGGAGTTGAATTGAACTGATGGTTGTGGCCCTGACTTATAGCCTATTTACTCATAATTTAGACCCAATAATAACTACTGTAATAATTGGCTATGTTAAATGAGCACAGGAAGCTACTCAAGGTGGACAAACCAACGGTGATGAAAGCAAGAGATGGGAGAAATCCTGCCTCTACCACTCACTAGCTGTGCCTGGATTCCTCCTGTAAGATGGGTTATTACGAGGGTTACAAAAAATTATGTTTGTCAAGCATCTAGCATGGTGCCTATGCTCAAAACACTTGAACGTTAGCTTGAATTTTTGAGGAGACCCATGGAAAAACTATAAAAACCTACATAAGATCTCAAAAAGCATGGCAGCCTAGCAACAAACTTGTGAGGTTTGAGAACTACAGAACGGGACCAGAACTTGTTTCCGCCACAGAAAGGAGGGCTGAGATCCTGTTTTCTATAGAAAACCTGAATGGGTATTTGAAAAACTACCTATAACATTGCTATATGTAATAAGAGCTAAGAACTGTCAACTCCTGGGCATTTGTAACTCCCAGCAATCCAATGAAGCGTGTACTATGATAACCCCATATATACAGGAGGAAATGGAAGCTCAGAGAAGTTAAGAAACTTGCCCAAGATCACACAGCATGTAGTGATCAGGCTGGGACTCAGGCCCGGCTCTGTCTGACCCAAAGTCCTGTCCTGAGAAAGATTAGAAGGATAAACGCCTAAAGATCAACAGTGATTTCCTCAAGGCCGTAAATGTGGGCAAAACTTATTGTCTTCTGGTACACACTGAGTGTGCTTCCTGCCTGTAATAAGAAAAAAAAAAGGGACTTCCCTGGTGGCGCAGTAGTTAGGACTCTGTGCTCCCAACACCAGGGGCCCGGGTTCACTCCCCGGTCAGGGAACTAGATCCCACATGCATGCTGCAACTGAGAGTTTGCACGCCACAACTAAGGAGCCAGCAAGCCTCAACTAAGGAGCCCACCTGGCGCAAACACATAAATAAATATTTTTAAAAAATAAAATTAAATTAAAAAATAAAATTACAGTGGAACTTTAAAAAAAAAGCTAAATATTTAAAAAGTCTCCCTAAATATAGGTAAGAGGAAAGCTCAAGAGAAAGAAGTCTTTTTGGTTAGGGTCCCCATGGGAAGCAAACTCTGCAGTTTAGGTACATGGCTTGAGGTCTGTTATAAAGATTAAAGAAGCTGTAGGAAAAGCGCATCCGTGCAACCTGGGGTCCTGTGAGGTTGGGGAGCCATCACCACCCCTGGGAGCAGTGGTTCTGGTCAGGGGAGTGACCACTTTGCAAGACAGGCTCAGAGCTGGCTCCACTCCCCTCCCATACTCCATCGCCTACCAGTGCCTCCTCGTGGCTGAACCCACTGGAAGCCAGAGGACCGGGGATCCCCTGACCCACCCCAGCACCCCAAGCCGGATGGAGGAGGGTGAAAGTGGGTCTTGAAGGCCACACGGAAACTACCTTATCCAATTCCGCATCCCCCATGGACTGTAAAAGAGGGAGGGACAGAATCAGAAAGCCATCGTGACTTTTGGGGACATATGTCCTGAAGCAGCTGTGACTCTCTTAATGTATACAGGCAGAGGGCAGGCAGCCCTTCTCTGTACCCTCACTGGGGAGCCACAGGCCCATTTTACAGCTGAAGGATTGGGTGGTTCAAGGGTCCAGGATTACTGGGAGTCTGGAGAATGCCCTCATCTTCAAGGGAGCTCAAACATCAGTTCCCTAATCCATGAAATGGGTATGATCATGGCTCTCCCACAAAGCTGCCGTGACGGTTACATACATCATTACACGTAAAAGTGATTGTCCCAGGACCTGGAACATAAAAACAGTAATAGACGTATTGAGTGACAGTTGTGTGCTGGAAGTTGTTTAATCGCTTTTCCCGTGTTAATCCATTTAAGTCCTCACAATAATGCTATAAAGTAGGAATTATAGATTCGGTTTTGTGAAAGAGGAAACAGAAAGGTTAAGGAATGAGCTGAGGCCACACAGGGAGGCTGCTGGACCCTTGACCTTCCTTCTGACTCCAAATGCAGTGCTCTTTCTACCTGCCACCCCACACCTCCCGGGGAAAGAATGAGTGAAAAAACGGGAAAAGTCAGAGCTGGAGAAAGACTATATTTTCTCGGGCTTTTCTGGGACCTAGGAGGGGGCTGGTATAACCCAGGGAGAGGTGTATGCCTCCCTCTCCTTTCTTACCCGTTGTCTGTGTTCCACTCAGACCCTCCTCTCCAAATCAGGGAGAGGTTTGTGGCAAAGCTTATGGGAGAAGCATCTTTTTCAAGATCAGAAGAAGGGGGTTCCCTCTCTCCACACTCCCATTTCACTTTTAAGGGGGAAAAGCTCCCCACGCAACAAGGCAAAGCAGTGGGTTCCTGGGGCCTCTCGGGCCCCGTTGCCACAGCAACCAGATTCAATAGCAGTTTCTGGTACAGGAATTGCCTGGACCCACAGCTTGGGCTGGAAGAGGTTGAAGGGTAGAAAAGAGACCTCAAGAGCATCCTCTTGCATTCAGACTGGACCACCCATTCCCCAGGGCCAGTAGAGACTAGAGGTCCAAGTCCCAGGACATGGAGGAGGGGCGCTCTCCCCCCTTAGACCTCCCTCCTGTATCTGGGGCCACTGCTTAAATTTTCCAACTTTTGTCCACACTAGAAGACTGTTGCGAAATGTCTGAGGAGGGAAGTGTCAGGATTCACCCAGCATATGGGTCACATATAGCTCTAGGGGACGTTTTTCTTCTGTTTTCCTTCCCCCCACCCCCTTTGAATGAGGTATAATTTGCATAGGTAAAGTGCTCAGATTTTAAGTTTCAGCTCAGTGAAATTTACACGTGTATATACCTGTGTATCTGCCACCCAGATCAGGTTCATCCTTCCAGAAAGTTCCCTCATGCCCTTTCCTGGAAGTCAATATTCCCCAATCTGACTCTGTCATCACAGATTAGTTTTGCCTGTCCTTGAACTTCATAGAAATGGAGCCATACCATGTGTCCTCTTCTTTGTCTGGTGTCTTTCATGTTACATTAAACCTGTGGGAATCATTTTTGCTGTTGCAAGTATTATTAGACTGATCTTTTTCTTTGTTGTGTAGTATTCCATTGTAGGGATTACTCACAATTTGTTTATTTACTCTACTGTTGATGGATGTTTGAATTGTTTGCAGGTGTATGTGTAATTTTAGGAAATACTGCCGGTTTTCCAAAGTCGCTGTATCATTTTACATTCCCACCAGCAGTGTATAAAAGTTCCAATTGCTCCACATCCTGTCAACACTTAGTATCAGCAGTCTTTCATTTTAGCCATTCTGGTGAATGTGATATTTCCTTGTGGTTTTATTTACATTTCTGTGACGACTGATGACACTGAGCATTTTTCCATGTGTTTATTGGCCATTTTGATAACTGTCCAAGTCTTCTATCATTTTATCAATTTGGTTTTCTTTTTCTTATTGATTTGTATGTGCTCTTTATATATTCTGGATATGAGTCCTTTGTCGGATATACCTATGGCAAATATCTTCCTTCTGGGGGAATATGTCCTACTCCAAATATTCTCCCCAGGTTTTGGGCTGGGAGTGACCACAAGAGTATATAGCCACAGATTATCCTTTTCTGGTTCCATCCTCTTGAAGAAGGCAGGTGCTCTGGTTTATTGAATACCTGAGACATGTCAAGGACTTTACATCTGTCTTACCCTTACACAGTCACAACATTCTTATTTATTTAACTCACTTATTCAACACATATTTGAAAATCTAGTAGATGCCAGATATTGTCGGACACACTGAGAACCAGAGTCACGGTCTAAAAGGAGATTGTGTTCCAGTGGGAAGTGGTAAGGCAGACTGTAAACATGAAAACACAAAAACAAGGCAATATCAGAGGGTGGAGAGTGCTGGAAAAGTGGTGGATGGAGAGCAACTGGAGGTGGTGGGGAAGATCCCATGGAGGTGACACGGGGCTGGGGCTTGAAGAAGGAGGCGGAACCAGCCATGTGAGATCTAGGGGGAAGGGTGTTCCCAGAGGGGGGAACAGCTGGTGCAAAGGCTCAGTGGAGTAAGCAATGGGAGAGGGATCCAGAAAAGGCTGAGTGAGGGATTTGGATTGAATCTAAGAGTCATGGGAATGGACTGCAGCGTCCTGAATACTCAGTCCTGATGGGGTGAAGGCAGAAGAAGGGAGTCCAAGGCAGAGGTAACCACGATAATCCAAGTAATCCTGATGGGGGCAGGACCAGGGTGGGGGCCACAGAAGTGGGAAGAAGTGGGTGAAGTCAGGTTCTATTTGAAGATGGTTGTTATCGTCCTCAACTTAGAGGGAACAGAATCTGAGAGGTTAAGTAACTTGCCCAAGGTCACACAGCTCAGAAGTGGGGAATGGGCAAGAAAATCCAAGTCTGACTTTTCAATTATATGAAAGATGTCAGGTTGTGGGCAGTGTGACCTCAGGTCACCTAGAGAGGTGGGGATCCAGGGTGCTGGTGGGGTACTAGGAGGAGGGGTCCTCAGACCCAGAAAATCCACCTGTCCTTATGTTGGTCCCTGCTTGCCCCTGGACTGCAGGGCTGGCA
Source organism: Lagenorhynchus albirostris (assembly GCF_949774975.1). NCBI lineage: Eukaryota > Metazoa > Chordata > Mammalia > Artiodactyla > Delphinidae > Lagenorhynchus > Lagenorhynchus albirostris. Next base: position 162,714,935 of record NC_083097.1, on the reverse strand, counting down.
AGTGACAAGCTGCAAATTGAACTGAGACCCGGTGGGGAGACATATCAGAGGTGTCCCGAACTAGCCTGGACCCCGTATACCCAGTGTAGTGTAGCCCATTCAGAGAGATGACAGGGGCCATGGGACCTCAGGAGAGCCTGGAAGCCCTGGCTGGTCCTTAAGTGGGAAGGGATGGGGGGTGGGGGTGGGCTTAGGATCTGAGGCTGCACCACCTTCATTATCCCAGGTTTATGTGTATAATTCCCCCACCCCCAATAGCTCCAGCGTCTCCTCTGGCTGCAAACTCAACTCCCCCGGAAGCAGCCGCGGAGCCGCCAGCCACCGAGCCATTAGCAAGCAGGGAAGGGGTGGGGGGAAGCAATCAGCAGGGGGGCACCGGGAGTGCAAGAGAGAGGTGGAGGTAGGCGGGAACTGGAAAGGATGGGAGGGAGGTGGCAAGATGAAAGAGAACAGGGGAAGGAAACAGGGCCGGGAGGGGAGGAGGAGCCACGGCGGGTTCTTCGAGGCGGGCATGTGTCCCAGACGACTTGGTTGGCTTGGCCGCAGAGAGCGGGCTCCAGGGGCAACCGAGGGTCTTCTGAGCCCTTTCTGGCCAATGCCAAGGTCGATGAGGGGCTCTGTTGGGCTCCCTCAGTCCAGGAATTACTAGAAGCCCAGGAGCCCCTTCTTCTGGGAACCAAAGTCCGAGGCCAGCTGCCAGGTCCCTGGCGTCCCCCATGACCGAGCGAGCCCACCTGCGGGGGCTGCCCCTCAGAGCCCCGGGCTTTGGGGGTGGGGGTGGGAGGGTCCCAACTGCAGGGCTCTCGGTCCAGAGCGATGACTACCCGCCACCCCCGGGATGACCCCCTCCGCTCTGCAAGTCCCTCCCGGCCCTCGAGCCCTTGGGTGGGGAAGCGCGCGAGGCCCCTCTATGCCGGGGGAAATCAATGCCTCGCTAATGTAAGATTTCCAGGCGGGGGGTGGGGGGAGCGCTTCATAAAAGATGTATTGTTTCGATTGCACGCTCGCGGCTCCCTCCCCGGCAGCCTGCAAGATGGCGGCGGCCCCAGCGGCGGGCGCGAAGCCGAGCCAGTCGGCCCGGGGAGGGGGAAGTGCGGCCCTCTCTCCGGCTGGGGAATGTGGGAAGAGAGGCTGGGGTGACGGAAGGAAGGGGAGAGAGAGAAAGAGGGAGGGAAGAGGGGGCTGGGAGGCTGGGAGAACTAAGGGGAGGCGGGAGCCAGTCAGAGGGAGGAGGGCGGGCGGGGGGCGGGGGGCGGGGGGGGTGGGTGGGTGATGGCTGGGAACCCGGAGGAGGCAAGAGAAAGGGAGCCCAACGAGGTGGCACCTAGGGAGGCAGGAGAGCAAGCCAGGGATAGGGGGTAGACGGAGGGCTCAGGGTCCAGGAAGGGAGGCGGGCTGGAGTGGGAGGGGCGAGGGAAGGACAGAGAGAAGGAAAATGGGAGAAAAAGGCAGTCAGGGGAGCCTGGACAGGAGGGACGGGACACCCCACCCCCACGCACAAGTTTTTGCTGGGCTCCACCCCGCCCTCCAGCCCCGCCCCTCGCTGGCTCTTTCCTGGTTCCGGTGCACATACCCCTCCCCCCACCCCCGCCACACGCCACCCCCGTGGACACGAGCCAAGGAGCTCCCCCATGGAGGTGGCTGCACCCCATTGACCTGGCTCCCTACCCTCCTTCCTGTCCTGGCACCAGGGGTGCCAAACTGAGAGGGAACAAACCTACTCCATCCGTCTCTCTCTGGGCACCCTGCCCTGCCCAGGGGCTGGCATGGGGCAATATCCCCAGTGTCTCCCAACTCAGGGCCTCCAGGGTTGACCCCAAAGAGCCCCCCTTTCCTTAGCAGGATGTTTGTACATCTACAAATGTCCTACCTTCTGGAGAGGCAGGCCGAGGTTCCAGAGAGGGGAAACTGAGGCAGAAGAGAGCCAAGAACACTATAGATCTCCTTACCCCCCAAGGGTCCCACCCTCAGTGCCCCCTCCTCCTGGCCTACTCCCCATCCTCCCTGGCAAGCACGATGAGAGTTTCATCGCCCCCTCCCCCCATTCCAACCTTCCTGCTTCACCGTAGGGGAGCTCTCAAACGCCTGAAAATATCTTTAAATTAGGAAAAAGAGCTAAGCCGCCAGGGTCCTTTGGTCTATTAAAGGAGGAGCAGAGGCCACTGGCGCCACCACCCCACTTTACTCTGGTTTTGCATTTGAAGCCCAGACGGCAGATCCAGCTGGAACAATGATGGGGCCTGCCCAGCCGGCCCCAGGTCCTTCCTTTTAAGTGTCCCTGTGCCCCCTGCCAGGTGTGCCAAAATTAGGATGGCTCCCTTCTCCAGCCCTTTTCATCCCCCCTCTCCCCCACCCCCCACCCCCTCCCCGTGCTCCTGGGACTTCCGAGGCACTAATGAAGCTCTTGCAGCTGCCTTTTCTTTAGGCAGAGCCTGTCTGGGGGAACCCGAGTCAGGGCCGTGCGTGGAAATCCATCCTTGAAGAACTGCCCCCAGGGATGGGTTCAGGTGCCATGTTCCATGAGGGTCTTCGTACAGGACCCTCCCTTCCCCACTCCCTGCTGCTCCAATCCCTCTAGGTCCTGGTGACATCCACCTCCTCCAGGCAGCCCTCCCAGCCTGCTGGCACTTGCTCCCTACTGTTTCCCATGGGGCTGGGCAATGGCGTCAAGCTGCCTCGGTTCAGGTCCAGGCCTCACCTCTTTCTAGCCGTATGTCTCCCAGGGCAGATTGGTTAACTGCTCAGAGCCTCAGTTTCCCCATCTGTCAAGTGAGGAGAGTTACAAAAATCTATGTCATGAGACTTTTATGATGCTGAAAGGTCATATGTGCAAAGTGGGTACGAGAATCCCTAGGCCTGTTGCTGCAGCCACACGAGCCCCTCACTGAACCCCAAACACACCCAGCATGCTCCTACCTCTGGGCTTCCACTGGCTGTTCCTTCTAGATACCCATCCCCACAGCTCCCTCCTCCCTTTAGTCACATCTCTGCTAGTATGTCACCTGCTCAGAATGACCTTCCCTAGCCACTTAGCCATCACCGCGTTGTTTACCATCACCTGTTTTATCGCCACCTGACATTATATTACTTAGCTTAGGCTCTGGAACCCAAGGGCCTTGGTTCAAATCCTGGCTTCACAGTTACTGGCTGTGCGACCTTAGGCATGTTATTTAACTTCTCTGAGCCTCAGTTCCCTCATTTATATAATGGGGATAGTAATAAAACCTGCCTCATACAGCTGTTGGGATGGACAAGCAACTTGGTAAATGGAAAACCTTCAGAAAAGTGCCTGGCCCACACTAGGTGTTATTCCCAAAGTAATATTGTTTCTATTATTTCTGGGTACCTTCTCTCCTTCCTTCTCATCCTCACCCCTGACTAGAATGTAAGCCCTTCTGAGGGCTAATACTTCAGGGGGCAGTATTTGTTTTATTCACTGCTGTATTCTCATTGCCCAAATGGCCTGGTACATAATAGATGCTCAATAATTGTTTGTAAAATGAATGAATAAATGAGGTTCTACTGGACCTGTCCGAGCCTCGGTTTTCTCATCTATAAAATGGGATGATAATAGCATGTACTTCACAGATGTTGAGGATTCCATGAAATAAGTGCTACTGTTATTATTTTTAGCAATAATTCACAGTGAGTCTACAACATAATGCCTAGTACTTAGAGGGTATGCAATATAAATGATCTAGATCTAGAGGCAGGGAGAATTGTGGGAGACACATCTTATTACCTCCAACACTCTTGCTTTCTTCCTTTGCTAACAGAGCATTCGCTAGTTGATTGACTCTCTGCCTTGCTCTGTACTTGCTACCTAGCCTCCCTTGCTTCTCACTGGCCAGAGTGTGGCTGAATGACACATTTCTGGCCAATGAGACCCAAGCAGAAGTTGGCTGGGGGGTTCAGGGAAGGGTGAGCATGTTATTTGAGCCTCAGTTGCTTTATCTATAAAATGGGGATAAAAACAGCAACTGGCTGGGGTGAGGATCACACGACTGATATAGAGGGATATCTAGGTGACCATGATGCTGGCCTTGATGCCGTCTAGCTGCTGGTTTCCAACAGCACCAGGCACCAAAATCCAGATTGTTTGGTGAGGAAAAAGCAACCTTTTGGTTTAAGCCGCTGCAGCGCAGGTATTTTGATACTTGCAGCCCAATGCGTTCCCAAATGATAATATTGAATTTTTCTGGATCTCCAAAAATGCTCAGGATAGGGTAGATGGTTTTGTTTTTGTTTCTTTTGCGGTACGCAGGCCTCTCACTGTTGTGTCCTCTTCTGTTGCGGAGCACAGGCTCCGGACGTGCAGGCTCAGCAGCCGTGGCTCACGGGCCCAGCCGCTCTGCGGCATGTGGGATCTTCCCGGACGGGGCACGAACCCGTGTCCCCTGCATCGGCAGGCGGACTCTCAACCACTGCGCCACCAGGGAAGCCCCAGGGTAGATGTTTATTAATAATTTTTTACGTTAACAAAGTATGGATTGAGGCTCAGGTGCGGGAGCATAAAAAAAAAAAGAAAAAGGGAAAGTGGATGCATTTAACTGGGCCCCTGTACAGTCCAGGGAGAGGTGACAAGAGACAGTCTATAAGGGAGGGAGAGTGTTACAAGGTGAATTGTGTCCCCTCAAAAAAGATATGTTGAGGTCCTAACCACCAGTACCTCAGAATGTGACTTTATTTGGAAAGAGGGTTGTTACTGATGTATTTAGTTAAGATGACATCATACTGTAGGGTGGGACCTTAACCCAATATGACTGGATTATAAATTTAGGGAATTCCTGGCAGTCCAGTGGTTAGGACTCCGTGCTCTCACCACCAAGGGCCCGGGTTCTATCCCTGGCTGGGGAACTAAAATCCCACAAGACACGCGGTGCGGCCAATAAATAAATAAGTTATTCTAAGAAAAGAGATACAGATACACGACAGGAGAACGCCACATAGTGATGGAGACGGACTGTAGTGATGCGTCTACAAGCCAGGGAACACCAAGGATGGCTAGCAACCACCAGAAGCTGGCAGAGGCAGGGAAGGATCCTCCCCTAGAAACTTCAGAGGGAGTGGAGCTCTGCCGACACCTTGATTTCAGACTTCTGGTCTCCAGAACTGTGAGACAATACATTTCCATTACTTTAAAGCCCCAGTTTGTGGTACTGTGTGATGGCAGCCCTAGGAAATGAATGCAAGAGTCGAACACAGCAGGATACCATGCAGGAGGCCCACTCAGGCTTTCAGCTCCGTGACTTGGAGCAAATTGCCCACTCCTGGGTATGTTTAGCACTCTCTGCAGGCTCAGGGCACAAAGATGGATAACAAGGGTCCTCCGCCCATGGGCATGGCATCCCTCCACATGCTGCAAAGTCCTTCCAGCCTTCCAGAATCTCCCCAGGCAGAATTAACACATCCCAGGGTGCCCTCAGTGCAGGTTTGGGTGGTTGCTGTCATTCCTGTGGATTTAAGATTATGGATGCCTTTGTCTCCCCAGCAAGCCAGGAACCTCCCTGAGGGCAAGAAATGGCCCTTTCATCAATGCAGCCCAGCATGACAGAACCATCTCCTGGACAAAACCAAGGGGTGTAGAACTTCCCTAGCGGTCCAGTGGCTAAGACTCCATGCTCCCAATACAGGGGGCAGGCGCTCCCAATGCAGTGGTTCAATCCCTGGTGGGGGAACTAAGATCCTGCATGCTGTACAGTGCGGACAAAAAAGAAAGAAAGAAAAAAAAAAAAAAAAACCAAGGGGTGTAAACCCACTTAGGTGCCTGGGCACTCAGAAATGCCCCTCTGGTTGTAAGCAAGAGAATTCACACATGGGTCTCAATGAAGACCCCAGTGCTTGTGTTGAAAATGCCTGGGTCCAAATCCCAGTCCTGCCTGGGACTGGCTGAGTCACCTGTAGGTAAATGGCTTGGTTGCTCTGTGCCTTAGTTTCTCTAACTGTAAAATGAGGAACAATGGCAGTCCTACTTGGTAGGGCCATTTCAAGGATTAAGTCTTTTTTGACAATTTTTATTGGCGTATAGTTGCTTTACAGTGTTGTGTTAATTTCCGCTGTACAGCAAAGTGAATGAGTTATACATATATCTACTCTTTTTTAGATTCTTTTCCCATATAGGTCATTATAGAGTATTAAGTAGAGTTCTCTATGCTATATAGTAGGCCCTTATTAGTTACCTATTTTATATGCAGTAGTGTGTATATGAAGGATTAAGTCTTTAATCCATTTTGAGTTCATTTTTACCAGTGATGTAAGAGAAGGGTCTAGTTTCATTCTTTTGCATGGGAATATCCTATTTTCCCAGCACAATTTATTGAAGAGACTGTCTTTTCTGCACTGACTCTTCTTGGCTCCCTTACCAAATAGTAGTTGACCACATATGCATGGGTTTATTTCTGGGCTCTCAATTCTGTTCCATTGGTCTACGTGTCTTTTTTTAATGCCAGGACCATACTGTTTTGATTCCTGTTGCTTTGTAATATAATTTGAAATCAGGACATGTGATACCTCTGGCTTTGTTCTTTCTCAGGATGTCTCTGGCTCATTTCAAGGATTAAATGAGATCATGCCTATCAGATACTCAGAAGTCAGATGCACAGTAAGTGCTTAATGAGTATTGGTCCCATGCATGGGTGGACAGCATTAGCTGAGCGTGTGCATGGAGGAAGATGTGAGGCCAGCAAGCTGCCCCCAGGGCCAGAAGTTCAGCACTGGTGGACTAAGAACTCTCCCCTTATATCATTCCCTTCCTTATGTAGGTACAGGAAGGGAAAAGGGCTGATTGGGGGGATATGAGAGACCCAGATAGCCTGACTAGACACCGAACTTAACTCCATCATTACTGAGCACCCACTGTGTTCCAGGATCTGATTTATAATACAAAAGCCTCTCTGGCTGTAGCAAATCAGCTGGATGGAGACTGGTGGGGAGGAGAGGCTTTGATGAAAGTGAGAGACAAGGATAGCTTGGCATGAGCTGGTGGCAGTACAGGTGGAGAAAGGTCTATGGATTCAAGATAGATTTTGGAGTTGGAGTTGACAGAGTTTGCTAATGGACTGGATGTAAGAGGTGAGAGTAAGGGAGAAGTCTAGAGCAATCAAGTAGATGGTTTACCAGTCAGTGTTCATGTGCCTTCCCTCATGTCCCTCTGGCATGCAGCATCACAATGTAACAAATTATCCCCAAACCTAGTGGCCTAAAACAACGTGCACTTATTATTTCACAGTTTCTGTGACTCAGGAATCCAGGTGTGGCTTAGCTGGGTCCCTCTGGTTCACAGAGGTCCCACAGGGGTCCCACAGCTCTCACAGAGCTGCAACCAAGATGGCGGCCGGGGCTATGGTCTTGTCTGAAGGATTGAAGGGGGAGGATCCACTTCCAAGCTCACTCGCTGTTGGCAGGATTCAATCCCTCACTGGCTATTGGTCAGAGGCGGCCTCCTTTAGCTCTTTGCCATGTGGGCCTCTCCATAGGGCAGGTCACAACATGGAGATGGCTTTGCTCAGAGCTGGCAAGAGAGGGAGAGTGAGAAGATACCTAAAATGGAAGTCACCGACATTTTGTAACCTAATCTTGGAAGGGATATCCCACAAGCTTTGCCACATTCTTTTTGTTTTTCCTTCTTGAAGATTTTTTTTTTTTTGATGTGGCCCATTTTTAAAGTCTTTATTGAATTTGTTACAATATTGCTTCTGTTTTAAGTTTTGGTTTTTTGGCTCTGAGGCACGTGGGATCTTAGCTCCCCGACCAGGGATGGAACCCGTGCCCCTGCATTGGAAGGCAAAGTCTTAACCACTGGATCACCAGGGAATTCCCACCTTAGCCACATCCTGTTGGTTAGAAACAAGTCATAGAGTCCCACGCATACCCAAGGAGAAGGAACCACACAAGGGTGGAGATTGACGGGAGCCATTTAGAGCCCGTACTATGCACATCAGGCCAATGGCGCCATATCGCCGGCACCTGCAACCCTTTGCCTGACAGCTCTCTCTGGCTGCAGAGGCAGCTCAGACCTGCCTGGGGGTAACCAGACATTCTGGAAGATCCATTCAATGGACATAACCCAGCTCCCTCATCCTTCACATGAGATGACTCTGAGGTGTGTGCCCCACAGGTCTCGGGATGCGGGGGGGAATTAAGCCCTAAGTGTCCCAGTATAATCTGCAAATGGATACACTCTTTGCTGGGTGCCCTCCCTCCTTGGTCTCCCCTCCCCTCTCCCCTGCCGGTGCTTCCTGCAGTTGCCTTCCAGGTAAATCACTTGCGTTCGAATCAAGGTGTCTCAGAGCTCATTCTGGAGAACACAACTGCGTTCATTTCCTAGGGCTCCTGTAATAAATTACCACACACGTGGTGGCTTAAGACAACAGAAGTATATTGTCTCACAGTTCTGGAGGCCGGAAGTCCAACATCAAGGTGTGGGCAGGGCCGTGCTCCCTCTGAAGGCTGCAGGGGAGAATCCTTCCTTGCCTCTCTCCTGGCTTCTGGTGGCTGTGAGCCATCCTTGGCTTTCGTCGGCTTGTAGCTGCATCGCTCCAATCTCTGCCTCCATCTTCTTCTCCGTGTGTCCTCTCCTCCTCTTAGAAGAACACCTATCGTTGGATTTAGAGCCCAGCCTAGATCCAATATCTATCATCTCAAGATCCTTGGTTGATGACATCTGCAAAGAACAAGGTCACATTCTGAGGTTCCAGGTGAACATGAAATGGGGGGGGCATTATTCCACCCATTAGACCAATGGAGAACAGTGGTGCTGCCATTAACTGAGCTGGGGAAGACAGGAGAGGTGCAGGTCTGGGGTGAGTGGAGGGGTCAAGAGTTCTGTTTCAGACGTGATACTTGGGCATACCCACCGGGTTTCCAAGGGGAGACACCCAGGGGGGCAGCTGAAGGCAGTGGAGAGGCCCAAGCTGGAGCTGTCATTGGAAGATAACATTGTCAGATATAAGTGGCATTTAAGTCCTCAAAACTGTTCAAGATCACCAGGGAGCTGATTGTAGACACAGGAAAGAAGAGGGCAAACTCATGGCTCTCTGTCCAATATTAAGGACAGGGGATGAGGAGGAATCAGCAGAAGAGACTGGTCAGGGGCAGTCGGGGAGGTGGAAGGGGAGCTCGAGAAGCATACCGTCCTGGAGGCTGAGCAGGGGTCCTTGAAGTTGGCAGGATGGAGCCCTTTCCCTGGCTGGGCAGGGACAAAAGCCCAACTGGAGTGGGATGGAGAGGGGATCAGAGAAGAGGATCTAGAGCCGGGGAGGAGAGACAGCTCGTGGAATGCTTTGCTGGGGGCCGAGAATGTATTCGTTTCCTGTGGCTGCTGTAACAGATGGCCAGATCTGGGTGGCTTAAATGCAACAGAAAACAAAACCAAAGCAAAACAAACCCAGAAACCCCGCAGAAATGTATTCCCTCACAGTTCTGGCGGCCAGAAACCCAAAATCAGTGTCATCAGGCCCAAATCAAGGCAACCCTCTGGAGTCCCTAGGGGAAAATCTATTCTTTGCCCCGACCAGCTTCTGATGGCTCCGGGTGTCCCTCGGTGTGTGACTGTATCACTCCAACCTCTGCCTCCAACTTCACATGGCCTTTTCCCCTATGGTTGTGTCTCCCTTTCTCTTCTCTTCTAAGGATTAGAGCTCATCCTAACCCAGGATGATCTCATTTTAAGATTCTTAATTTAATGATAACTGCAATGACCCTCTTTCCAAATAAGTTCACATCTGCAGGTTCTGCAGTGGGAATGTGGACATATCTTTTGGGGGAGGGTCACCATTCAACCCACTACAGGAAGGAAAGGAACAGGGTTGGGGATGGGGAGGGCCTCCCACAGCTGCTGTTTCTAAATCAGCAAAACAAGGACCGTCACTGGCCTTGAGACTAAAGGTTGACTATGCACAGGACAGTCATGGCTACATCTCAGTACAGGAGAAAACCTCTCTGTCCAGAAACAGGGTGAAAGCTCCCCAGTCTCTGGCCACTGATACACGCCATTCCTCGGCACCTACCTAGCCCTCACCTCACTGGACCCCATGACTTTTCTCCTAGGTCTGAGCCTGCACCATGTTCTTTCAAGCCTCAAGACGTTTGCCCAGGGGAGGACACACGGGTTCAATCCCTGGTCCGGGAAGATCCCACATGCCTCAGAGCAACTAAGCCCGTGCACCACAACTACTGTGCTCTAGAGCCCGCAAGCCACAACTACTGAGCCTGCATGCTGCAACTACTGAAGCCCACGTGCCTAGAGCCCATGCTCCACAACAAGAGAAGCCACCACAAAGAGAAGCCTGGGTGCCGCAACTAGAGAAAGCCTGCACGCAGTAATGAAGACCCAACGCAGCCAAAAAAAAAAAAAAAAGATGTTTGCCCAAGGGACATTCCTGGTGGCCCAGTGGTTAAGACTCTGCGCTTCCACTGCAGCACTGCAGGGGGCACAGTTTTGATCCCTGGTCAGGGAACTAAGATCCCACATGCTGCGTGGCAGGGCCAAAAAAAAAAAAAAAGATGTTTACCCAGGAAGTTCCCCCAACCTGGATGGCCTTCACGCCTGCAACTGTTCATCTGTCCTCCAAGTTTCAGCTTAAGGGTCTCTTCCTCAGTGGGTGGGGGCCTTAGTTATGCCAAAAATCCCGTTATCGATTTCCATCACAACACTCACTCTCTCCTGAACAGTTTCCATGATTGTAATTACATAGTTTTGTACAATTATTGCTTTTTTATTATTTATTTATTTATTTTTGGTTGCATTAGGTCTTCATTGCAGTGCACGGGCTTCTCTTTGCAGTGGCTTCTCATTGCGGTAGCTTCTCTTGTTGCAGAGCACAGGCTCTAGGCACGCAGGCTTCAGTAGTTGCAGCACTTGGGCTCAGTCGCGGCGCATGGTCTAAGTAGTGGCGCACGGGCTTAGTTGCTCCACGGCATGTGGGATCTTCCTGGACCAGGGCTCAGAACCCATGTCCCCTGCATTGGCAGGCAGATTCTTAACCACTGCATCACCAGGGAAGTCCCATAGTTTTGCACAATTATTTTTAAATGTCAATCTCTCCCCCCATTCTAGAATGTGGGCCTGGGGAGGCCAGGCCTGGGAGACCACCGTGTCCCTTACACCTAGCTCAGGGATGGCACACACACAGCAGGTGCTCAGTAAATGGGCCCAGGTTGCTGGAGGAATTCCTTTGTTCAGGTGAGGGGGATGCTCTGGGTATCACCCAACCCAAGAGGTGACTTGGTATCTCAGTGGATGTTCTGGAATCTTCTCTGGCGTGAGGGGGACACGAGGCGCACATACACACACACACACAAAATTATCACCCAGACCCCAATTTCTCGACGGACTATTTTCCTCCCCCGGGCAGAAAATGAACCATTATTAAAACAACACGGCGACCGCCTGGGAAAACCCATTTGCAGCGATTTATATCGCATCACCGCGGCTGGCTGCCTAGAGGAAATGGGAGGAGAAGCGCCGGGTTTAAGCACTGGGTGAAGAATCGCGTTACATCAGAGGGAGAACAGATGGGTGCTTTTCGTCCCCTCTCTCCCCCTGCTCGGGCTCCGAGTCAGGAATCCATGTCAGCCCTGGGTATGTTCTTGGTGCGATGCGGGCGACTCTGGGAGTAGGCGGGCCAGGCTGCTGGCCCCCAGGGGCCAAGGGGGGGCTTGGGACCCAGCCAGGATGCCCTGTCCTTCTGCCCACTTCCTGTGGTGCCACATGGGTCGGTGGCCCCTTGATCTGAGCCCCTTCCCCCAATCCCCCAAGGGATTTTCCTCTCCTTTTATTTCCTCCCTCATCCATTGCCTCTTTCCTCGAAAGCAGTACCATGTCCTGTCCCTTCACCCCCATGGCGGAACGCACAGCAGCTGGTCAAATATACGCAGACATGGGCTAACCCACCATTACCCCGCGCATCATGTTCTGACGTTATCATTTATGCGTCTGCCCTCCCCGCCAAGCTGTGAGCACACGCAAAGGAGGGCGCTCTTTCATTTCTTTCACTCATTTACGGATCCACGGTACTTCCACCCCCAAAGAAAGCCTGACGCACAGCCAGCGTTGGGGTGGGGGGGTGATGCGAGCATGACTGAGTCATTTGGCCGTTTAAAGCCATCAGTGGCTTCTCTCCTTCAAAGTTGAAACCAGTTAGCGTGGCTCTGATGGCCCCTCCCAACCTAGACCCAAAACACCTGTTCAGTTTCATCCTAACACCCCGCAGCCGCCCGGGACCCAGGCACTTTCTAGTCAATTCCGCTGGATGATCCGTGGTCCCTATCTCACCCATGATGCTTTGCGTGGCTACCTCTGAACACTTCCGCACCTGGATACCTTGCCCTGTCTGCGTCCACCTTTTGAAACTGGGAGTTTGACACCCAGAGCCCAATCCAGCCCACGGATGTGATTTGCTTGGCCCATGCAAGGTTCTTAAAAATTGTAATGAGTCGCCACCTTTTAAATATCAGGCGATTGTTGCATAAAAATCTGTGTTCCTGGCTTTCCATCAAAAGACGCGGCCTCTGTGAAGCCGAGGGCACACGCCCAGCGCAAGGGGCAGCGCTCAGTAAGGGCAGCCCCACACCGAGGAGACAGCACAGCTTTGCCAGCTCTCATGCAGTGAGTAGCTAAGGGGACTCTGGACCCAGACGGAACCACTCAACCTTCCTGTTCTGGAATCTTCTGCCTGCCCACCTGAAGCAGTTCTCCTGGCTTCTCCACCTAGCTTGGTTTCCTGGGAGGCTGGGCTGTGTGGACCCCAACAGGCTTCTGGGTCCTCTGGCTCAGGTTGGATTCAGCCCATGAGGACCCCTGTGGTGGTGGTGGGGGGAAGTGAGAGACATATCTGTCCCTCAGTTTGGTCCCTCACCCTGTGGCCTCTGTGGACCACCTGTGTCCCTGTCGCTCGAGGTCACGGGTTTTCCCCATCCACGCAGCCTGTGGTGTTTCCGGCTTATGGCAACTGCTCCCTCCCCTTGCCTCTCGGACCTAAGTGTGCTAACCCTCCCCCCTCTACTAGCCCAAGGTGTGGCATTATTCCTTGTGGTTCCCTACATCTGTCCATGCTTTATAAATTCGTCCCTTCGTTGAACTCTGATCAAATTACCCAATTTGAATGCGCCCTTTGTTTCCTGCCTAGGGCCCTGACTGTGATACAGCCTCTATGCCTCAGTTAACCCACCTGGTAAATGGGGATAATACCTGCCTCTAGAGTTGATGCAAGGGTAAATGAGTTAGTACTGTGTAAGGAGAGGGCTTAGCAAGTGCTGATAAATGTTAGCAATTATTATTATTCTTTGCCACAGTCCTCACCACTCCTTATTGCCCCCCATCACTGAACTGAAGGTCACCTGTGCTACTGCTGATGCAGTTGTCTTCTTGACCTGGCTGCTCAGCATGTTTATATTACCTGCTGTCCTCTATAGGCGTGTGTTGTCACCAGCTCTCTGTTGTCACCTCTGCTGCAGAGTTCCCAGGCAGTCCTCCACCCCATGGGATGTCCATCCCTCCATGCGCTCCTCCATTAACAGTGATCCCAGGAATTCCCTGGTGGTCCAGTGGTTAAGACTCAGCACTTTCACTGCCATGGCCTGGGTTCAATCCCTGGTCGGGGAACTAAGATCCCGCAAGCCTCACCACATGGCCAAAAAAAAAAAAAAATATATATATATATATATATATAGGAGTGATCTATTCAAATGTTTGCCTTCCCCACTGTACCACAACGCCTTCCAGGGGCTTCGTAAATGTTCAGAGAATTGAATATCAGGGCCTGTATTAGTCCCCTAGGGCTGCTGTAACAAAAGACCATAAACGGGGTGGCTTAAACTAAGGAATTTATTCTCTCACTGTTCTGAAGACCAAAGTTGAAATCAAGATGTCAGCCAGGTGGTGCTCCCTCCACAGGTTCTAAGGGAAGATCCTTCCTTGCTTCTTCCAGCTTCTGGTGCTTCTTGACTTGTGGCTGTATCACTCCAATCTCTGCCCCTGTCTTCACGTGGCCTTCTCCTCTGTCTTTGCCCCTTCTCTTCTAAGGATACTTGTCATTGGACTGGGGACTTCCCCTAACCAGGATCGTCTCATCAAAAGAGCCTTAATTAGGGCTTCCCTGGTGGCGCAGTGGTTGGGAGTCCGCCTGCCGGTGCAGGGGACACGGGTTCGTGCCCCGGTCCGGGAAGATCCCACGTGCCGCGGAGCGGCTGGGCCTGTGAGCCACGGCCGCTGAGCCTGCGTGTCCGGAGCCTGTGCTCCGCAACGGGAGAGGCCACAACAGTGAGAGGCCCGCGTACCGCAAAAAAAAAAAAAAAAAAGAACCTTAAGTATATCTGCAAAGGCACTGTGTTCAGATAAGCTCACGGTCCCAGGTTCTAGGTGGACATATCTTGTGGGGGCCGCCCTTTGGCCCACCAGCCAGGTCCCAACAGCTTCTGGAGCCCTTAGCTTTCTTGCTTTCTCTCTTCATTCATTCAGTTTTTTGAAGCCAGTGGAGACGCAGAGCCTGGAAGCCCAGCCCCTGGCCCCTGGCCTCTGGCTCACAGTGGGTGGTTCCCTCCCCCACCCCCAGCCCCACCTACGGGGCGCATAGGTCCAAATGTCACCCAATGGCGCTCTGTTTCTGCTCCTCTGTGAGCTGCCGAAGAGCTGGGGTGAGCCCCCGTCTGCCCCCCGGCTCACAGAGAACATCCCCCCACCCCGCAAGTACTGTGGTGGGGGTATAGCAGCCCTCTGCGGCGTCAGGCTGAGCTGAGCGGTTGTCATTTCTCTTCCACGTGTCAGAACTCTGCATTCCCTTCAACAGTTCACAGGCTGGCCTCTGACCTGCCTGCAATTTCTTTCCAGGGCTGACAGGTTGGGTTCAGAGAGACTGCTCCCCTGAGCCGAGACATACTTTTGGCTGCAGCCCTCCCCTTGCCAAGAAGGCCCAAAGCTCCTGGCTCTGCACTTTCTCTGGACAGAAACTGTTACCTCACTTTCCTACCATCCCCTCCCTCCATTGCAAAAGGGCCAAGCTGGCCCAGGGACCCGTTCTGTTCAGCCTGTTTGGGTTAACGCTTTTTTTAAAAACATAATTTCTTTTTGAGGTTAAAATTCACCTAAGATGAACCATTTAAAGTGTACACTTCGGTGCATTTTTGTATATTCAAGTGTTGTGCAACTATCACCAGTATCTAATTCCAGAACATTCCTATCACCCCAAAGGGAACCCCGGACCCATCAGCAGCCACTTTCCATGACCCCCTCCCTTCACCCCCACCCCCCGCAACCACTAATCTGTTTTCTGTCTCTGTGGCTTTGCCTCTTCTGGGCATTTGATATAAACGGAGTCATGTAATCTGTGGCCTTTTGTGTCTGGCTTTTCTCACTCAGCATCATGTTTTTGAGGGTCATTCATGTGGTAGGGTTCACTCCTTTATTGTGAAGCACATACTTCTAAAATACAGTTCTGAATTTTGAAAATATGTTCCACCCTGATCACCACCATAGCTTAAGATATAGAATTTGCCAGTCCCTCGAGAGCTCCCCAAGGCCACTATGGGGTGAGTGCCTTGCCTCAAAATATCACTTTCCCAGTGATCCTCACCTGAAGGTGGTTGTGTCCGCCGTCCCACAAGGGACATTTATCTCAGCTAGCACATGCTACTGGCATCTAGTGGGGAGAGGCCAGGGATGCGTCTCAACATCCTGCAATGCACAGGATAGACCCCCTACAACAAAGAATCGTCCAGCCCCAGATGTCAGTGGTCCAAAGTTAGGAGACACTGGGCTCCCCCGACTCCACGGATTACTTCTGCCCATCCTTGAGGGTCACGGGAATGGGATCATGCAGTGAACCCTATTTGTGTCATGTGCCTCATGCCCAGGGCTGTGTATGAGTTCGTACCTTGTTCTTTTCTTTTTGGCTGCGTCGGGTCTCAGTTGCAGCATGCAGGATCTTCGTTGAGGCATGCGGGATCTTTCGTTGTGGCGTGTGGGCTCTTCATTGTGGTGCGCGGGCTTCTCTCTAGTTGTGGCATGTGGGTTTTCTCTTCTGTAGTTGTGGTGCACAGGCTCCAGGGCATGTGGGCTCTGTAGTTGTGGCGCATGGGTTCCAGAGTGCGTGGGCTCTGTAGTTTGCGGCACGCGGGCTCTAGTTGAGGCGCCCAAGCTCAGTAGTTGTGGCACACGGGCTTAGCTACCCCGTGGCATGTGGGATCTTAGTTCCCTCACCAGGGATGGAACCTGCATCCCCTGCATTGTAAGGTGGATTCTTTACCACTGGACCACCAAGGAAGTCCCCATACTTTGTTCTTTTTCATTGCTGCACCATATTCCATTGAATGAGTATACACCAATGAATTTTCCATTTGCCAGTCGATGGTCACATGGCCGGTGTCCAGCATCTGGCGATGGTGAATGAATCTGCTATGAACATTCATGTATGTGACTTTTGGTGGCAGAAGCTCCCATTCCCATTGAGAATAAACCCAAGAATGGAATTGCTGGGTCAGAGCAATTGACAGCAATTAGTAGATCAGTCTGTGAGAGTTCAAGCTCAGGGAATTTTGCACAAAACCCCTGACTTCTCTCTTGAAGAATCTATTCTGTCAATTCCGAGCCTGACTTCCCATGTAGTAGCTCTCAGCTGAAGCTGAGTGGTAGCAAGCGGCTGCCGGCTTAAAAGGGGGTGCATATCCAGCTCCCCACAGCTGTCACCTTCCCTCCTCGCTACCTCACACCTGCCGCATTTCTGGTTGTCTTCCCTTGTCGGCATCCGGCATTGAGGCCCCTGTCCTGGGCTCATGCAAGTTCGGGAAGCACCTTTTACCTTCCTCCTGCCCTACTGCAGCCTGGACCCTGCTGGCATTTTTCTTGGCAACATCCTCAGAACCTCCTCTCTGCCCAGACCACCATGGTCTTCTATCTTCAGCTGGTGGACTCCTGCTGTCTGCTTACAGGTCACTTCCCCAGGGCAACCTTCTCTGAGCCCCCTGGCTGGGTAGCACTTCCAGCTTGAACTCTCCCACAGCCCCTAACTGTCTTCCATCCCTCACATCGTGGATTCCTTACCAGTTCCCAGTCAAGAAGGACTGCATCTGTCTCCTTCATTTGCCCACCGCCCAACTCAATGCACAGTGAATACTGGCCATGGGGCATGGGGCATGAAGAAGAGAGAGGGAGAGCCCTCCTGCCTGGTTGCAGGAGGAAGCTGGGTTCCTAGGCAGAGCTTGACATGCACACATCACTCCTCAGAAGCTCATTCCCCATTGCTGGCCCTAGGGGTCAAGGCCTGAGAAACTACCCTCCTCGCCCGTCCCCCCCCCCACAGTCTATACCAGCAATGGCTGGCAAAATGCAGGGCCCCTTCCCTGGGATCCTTAATTTCTCACAGGCCAGGCCCACCCCCCAACTATCCCAGCGGCCCATGCACTGTCAAAATGTCCCCCAGTCACGTCCTTCACCTCCAGGACTCTCCCTGACTCCTCACCTGTCTTCCCTCCACCAACTGTGCTCTACGCCCTCGGTAGTCCCCCACCTCCACCCCCCACCCCCGCCCTCGGCCAGACCCCTCAGCTTTCCTTCCTCACCCCTCCTCTCTCCCAAGCACTCAGCCAGCCATCGCCTTCTGCTCCTTACCTGACTCCTCCAACCTCCCCATGGCTTTATTTTCTCCCCCACTTTCAGCAGCCCCCAAGTCGGACACGCTCAGCTCTCTCCTTTCACCCGCACTTCGTCCCCTCACCCCGGACTCCTCCCCCGGCCCTGCGCCCTTCACCCTCCTCCCCTGGCCCCTGGGACTTGCCTCCAGCGCACCTGGTGGAGAAGAGGCGGGGCCTCCTCACCTGGCGGCCACAGAGCAGCGGGGCAGCGGCCCCTAGCGGCCGGGGAGGGAAGCGCAGCCCAACTGGCCTCCCCTCCCAGTTGGTGGGAATGGACCACCATTGCTGTCTGCCTGCTGTTGGTCAGACAGGACGGGGGAGGCTTCCTGGACTCTTGCCTTCCGGGAGTGAGGATGGTGGAGTGTTTGCAGTTTTCAATAGCGTGATCGAGAGGTGACATTTGAGGGCTTCCCGGGCTTCCCTGGTAGCGCAGTGGTTGAGAATCTGCCTGCCAATGCAGGGGACACGGGTTCGAGCCCTTGTCTAGGAGGATCCCACATGCCTCGGGGCAACTGGGCCCGTGAGCCACAACTACTGAGCCTGCGCGTCTGGAGCCTATGCTCCGCAACAAGAGAGGCCGCGATAGTGAGAGGCCCGCGCACCGCGATGAAGCGTGGCCCCCACTTGCCACAATTAGAGAAAGCCCTCGCACAGAAACGAAGACCCAACACAGCAAAAATAAATTAATTAATTAATAAACTCCTACCCCCAACCTCTTAAAAAAAAAAAAAGAGGTGACATTTGAGTAGTCCTGATGGGGGAGGGGGTGCATGGAGGGAGGGCGTCCTGTTGGCTCTGACCCTATGCCTCAAATCTGACCACTTCTCCCCAGCATCCTGTTCCAGGCCTCCATTGCCCTCACCTGCATTGACTGTGAAATCCATCTCCCCAGTCTCCCGGCTCCCTCTCAAATCCTCTCTATAATTTTGTTTTAATTGAGGTAAAATTCACAAAACACAAAATTAACCACTAACCATCTTAAAGCGAACTATTCAGTAGCATTTAGTACATTCACAATGTTATAACGTTGTACAACCATCGCCTCTATCTAGTTCCAAGGCATTTTCATCATCCCAAAAGGCACCTCTGTATCCAGTGGCAATAACTTGCCCTCCCCCCTCCTCCAGCCCCTTGCGATCGCCAATCTGCTTTCTGTCTCTATGGATTTGCTGGTTCTGGACATTTCATATCAATGGAATCATACAATACATGACCTTTTAGGTCTGATTTTTTTTCACTCAGCATAATGTTTTCAAGGTTCACCCCCATTGTAGCATGTATCAGAACTTCATTCCTTTTTACGGGTGAATAATGATTATACAACATTTATTTATCTGATCAACCACTGATGAACATTTGGGTTGTTTCCATCTTCAAACTTCTGTGAATAGTGCTGCTGTGAACGCTGGTGTACAAGTATCTATTTGGGTACCTGTCTTCAATCCTTTTAGGTACTTACTTAAGAGTGGAACTGCCGGGTCATATGGTAATTCTATGTTGTATTTATTGATCCTATGATCTGTTACATGTTCAAATAAGACCATGCCATCCCCCTGATCATAGTCTTCCCTTAGCTCCTTCTGTCACTGAGAATCTAATCCAGACCCTCCCTACAGCCTCTCAGGCTGTGTCTGGTGGTCCCACCAAGCTGGCCCTCTTGCTCTTCAAATTGTCCTGTCTGTTCCAACCACAGGACCTTTGCACTTACTGTTTCCTCTTCTTGGAACACCCTTCCCCCAGATTGCACATGATGAGCTCCTTTCCGTTTTCAGGTCTCAGCTCAAATGTCTCCACATGCACAACCCTCCCAGCCACCTTAGCCTAAATCATACTCACCCACATCCCATCTCATGATTCTTCATTGCTTTTTCCTTCATAGAATTGTTCACGTTCTGAAATTTTCTTCTTGTCACTAGTGAATCACCAGCCTCCCCAGTAAAGTGCAAGCTCCAGGAGGACAGTGACTTTGTGTCTCTTATTCACCATCATACCGTCAGCTTCCAAAACAGGGCCTGGAACCAGTGTCAGGACCAGGGTGAGGCAAAAAAAGAGAAAGCATATTTTAATGCAATACTTAAAAAAAAAATAAAAATTCATGCAAAAATTCATGATGAACAAAATGTCAAAATCTTCAATAAAAAGATAGCACCAGTTTTCCCAACGTTCCCTTTCCCCTCAGGCTCCAGTGTGGCTCCATACGGCACTCATATTGATCCTGCCTTTATTTATTCTTTTTTTGCGGTACGCGGGCCTCTCACTGCTGTGGCCTCTCGCTGTTGTGGCCTCTCCCGCTGCGGAGCACAGGCTCCGGACGCGCAGGCTCAGCGGCCATGGCTCACGGGCCCAGCCGCTCCGCGGCACGTGGGATCTTCCCGGACCGGGGCACGAACCCGTGTCCCCTGCATCGGCAGGCGGACTCTCAACCACTGCGCCACCAGGGAAGGCCCTGCCTTTATTTTAAAAGTTGATTCTTTTGGTCAGTGTGGATTTTTTACATGAATTTTGGGTTTCTTAACTATTGCATTGCAATATTATTTTTCTTGATCGCTGAGTTTTTTTGACATCCTCTTTTGTGGCCCAGGAAGTGCCTCATTCGCTTCCTCCCAGTGCTTGCCCTGTCTGGAGCTTAGTATTCGCTTCCTCCATCTGTTGGTGTTTGAGGATGAATGGATGAGCCAGAGGGAGGCTGGGAGCCAGGCGACCACCAACACTTGAGTAGCAGGGCAGCGGCTCCAAGCGAGGTCCTGGGTCAGGCAGTCCTACTCAGAAGCTGACTTCAATTTTTTTAACTACTTGGGCAAGCCTCAGTTTTCCCTTCTGTAACATGGGGAGAAAGTAACTACCTCACGGGGAGATCATTAATAGTAAATGAGGGACTTCCCTGGTGGTCCAGTGGTTAAGACTCCATGCTTCCACTGCAGGGGGCACAGGTTTCCCTGGTCAGGGAACTAAGATCCTGCATGCAGTGCAGCAAAAAATAAAAAACAATAAAGATAACCATTAAAAAAAAAAAAAGACTAGTAGATTGTATGATATGTGAATTATACCTCAAAAAAGCTGTTTTAAAAAGCCAAAAAATAAAGACTAAATGAGACTCGGTCCACTTCTCAGCCAGCCTGGGTCTCTCCTCAGTCACCTACTCAGACACCTCCACTTGAATATCTATTAAACCAAACGTAACTCCTGGATCTAACCTCCAAAACCACCCCTCCTTCGAGGGTCTCCATCCTTCCAGGTGCTCAGGCCACAGGCTTTGACCTGCCTCTTTCCCTTGCATCCCACTTCCCATATATCTGCTCCACCTTCAAAGTACACCCAGAATCCACCCGGTGCTCACCTCCTGTCACCTCCCTGCTCCTACCCCAGTATTGATCACCTGGACCAGTGCAGTCGCCTCCTCCCTGGTCCCCCAGCTTCTGCCCTTGACCCCCACACTCTGTTCCCCCACCAGGGCCAGAGGGCACCTGTGAACATCTAAGTCAGGGCACATCCCTCCTCTGCTCAGAATCTCCCATTGCTCCCAGCTGACTCCAAGCAAAAATCAGTTCTCCCCAAAGCACACTAGGCCGGCACGATCTGGCCCATTACCTCCCTACCCTCACCTCCTCCTCCTTTTGCCCTTACTCCCTCCCTCCAGCCACACAGGCTTTCTCATGGATCCTTGAACACTTAGCATGTTTCTGCCTCAGGACCCTTACATGGGCTGTTCCCTCTGTCTGGAACCCCCTTCCCCCAGATCTCCCCATGACTCCTCCCATCTCTTCAGGTCTTTACCCAAATACCACCTTCTCAGTGAGGTCTTCCCTGACCTCCTCTATCTAAAATTTCTGTCTTCCTTCCTTAATTTTCTTCCATAGCACTTATCATCATCTGACACCCTGTATCTTTTGTCTGATTTCTCATCTGTCTTCCTGACTGGAATGTCAGCCCCAAGAACAGAGAAGCTTGTCTCCCTTGTTCACTGCTGTGCCCCCAGCACCTAGCAGGTGCTCAATACATGCTTGTCTTTTTTTTTTTTTTTTTTTTTTGGTGGTACGCGGGCCTCTCACTGTTGTGGTCCCTCCCGTTGCGGAGCACAGGCTCCGGAGGCGCAGGCTCAGCGGCCGTGGCTCATGGCCCAGCCGCTCCGCGGCATGTGGGATCCTCCCGGACTGGGGCACGAACATGTGTCCCCTGCATCAGCAGGCAGACTCTCAACCACTGCGCCACCAGGGAAGCCCAATACATGCTTGTTGACTGAATGCATACCTCCCCCCACACCCAAACACAGCAGTTGGAATTAATCCCCGCCCACGCAATATCCCGCCAGCTCAATTCTGAGACCACTTTACCTGGCTTTTCATTTGAGTGAAGGCATAGGACAGAACGGGGCTCAGTCACTGCCCAAGATGGGGGTACAGGGAGCTTCCAGGAGAGCCAGGGGCACACAGAACCCCACCCATCCACCCCTCGAGGCTTGGACAGATTCACCATCCACTACCCTAGCCCCCTGCTCACTTTCCAGAGCTGCTTCCATCGTGCTTTCTGTAGCTGTCTTACCCACGGGATGGGGATGCACCCTGAGAGGGCCTCCAGTCCTGCTGCCAGGCCACTAGGGCATTCTCAGCACCTAGCACCCGGCCACACTGAAGGCTGTCAGGGGTCCTCTGTGTTTGAAGAATAAATGGAAGGAATGAATACACGAACCGAATGATGAGAAGACCCTCAGGGTTGTACATCCTGTGCCGAGCGGGCTCTAGGAAAAGCCGGGCTGGGGACGCCTGCTGGGCAGTGGAGGTCTGAGCGTTGTTCCTGAATCCAGGAACGAACGTGTTTCATCCCCAACCCCAAGCCCCGCTCCCCCCTCGCACGTGTTCTGGGTCTGCGCCCCTCACCCACCCCCCAGCCCCGCCACACACCGGACCTAAGGAACCCAAGGTAGGACACCCATGACTGAGGGCGCCAGGCCTGAGACAGAGGACACAGAGCACTGGGGACAGGGGAGGGTGGAGGATCGCAGCGCCCAGGACGGTCAGCATAAGAGCCTGAAGCAGTGGGCACATCACACATGGAGGGCACAGGGCGAGGGCAGAGGGCACAGGTGAAAAGAGCCACCCACGTCTGAGTACAGGGTGCCCCAGGTGCTAGGTGCGCAGAATGTAGGGTCTCCAAGACGCCGGGGGATCGCTACATGGCGTGTCCTAGGCGTGGGGCAACCTGGGTGCGGGGGTTTGCTGGCACAGGGTGCAGAGAAGAGTGGGACGTCCAGGCTCAGGATGCACAGGACGTTGGGTATCCAAGGCGCGGGTCACGCTGGGCGTGGGAATCCCGAGGCACAAGGTAGGATGCCCGAAGCGAGGAGCGCCCTGGTAGTAGGAAGTAGGGCGTCCTGGGCGCGGGGACGGACACGCGCAGTGCTGGGCACTCAGAGCCCGGGCGAGACTGCGCGCGCGCGCGGACGCGTTAGTTTCCGGAGCCGGGCTGCTGGCGCGGCCTCCACTGCGACTGCGCAGCCCAGGGTCTTGGGAGAGAAGAGGCGCTGGGGCTGTTTCGCGCCCCCAGCCTCTACTTATCCTTCGCTTCGTGAGCCCCTCGCCCGAGGGGCCAGAAAACCGAGATGGAATGGAGGCTAGTGAACTGATCCCGGCCACGACCAGGGGTGCTCCGCTGACCACGGGCTTTGGGAGAAATAGGAGGGGCTGGGAGGGCGTCCTGGCCAGGATTTTTCCAAACTGAGCCGGGGGTTTCTTAAAGCATGTCACTCCTTACTCTGATATAAGTTAAAGACACTGCCTCTCGCAGCCACTGAAGAATGCAAGTTAGAGCCATCTCCCAGGCACCCTCATAGATTCCCAGGGTTGCTCCACAGAGG
The DNA here is from genome assembly GCF_949774975.1 of Lagenorhynchus albirostris. NCBI lineage: Eukaryota > Metazoa > Chordata > Mammalia > Artiodactyla > Delphinidae > Lagenorhynchus > Lagenorhynchus albirostris. Next base: position 162,691,459 of record NC_083097.1, on the reverse strand, counting down.
GAGGTGGGTGGACTGCTTAGGACCGGAGGGTGGAGTGGTGGGAGGAGGCTTGGAGCCAGAGGGCTCTGGAGATGCTCAGCTTTCCCTGAGATGCACGTTCTTCCCCCTTTCAGTCCTGCTGGGTTTATAGAAAGCTGACTGTGTAGATGTGGGGGGAGGGTTCCTGGTTGGCCCCTGTGGCACCGCCCCCTCTCCCCAGCACCCCAAAGCCTTCCGTGGGTCCTACCAGGTGCTGTCGAGATGCCTCAAAGTGGGAAATTGATGTGTGGAGACGTGGAACCTCCCCCATCCTCCCATCCTGGTATCGCACCAACCACAGATGGTTGGTGCAACCTTTCCGCAGCCACCAACCTCAACTTCATACGTATTTGGTCCCTCAGATCCAGCTGATGGGCCGGGTCACCCAGACTTAAGGCCCAAAGTCTGCAGCCAGGGAACCCTGGGTGTGAAGGAGGAACAAAGGTAGCCCACCTACTCTGTCCACCCCTGAAGTTTGGGGGCTGGATTTGGCCCAGGTTCCAGGCTGTAAGAATCCCTGCCCTGAAACGATGGCTGCCCACAGCAGGGGGCGGAGGGTGGTGGGTGCCTTAGAGGTAGCCCCTGGTTACCCAGCCAGCCTGGAAGTCTGGAGTCTCTGCCTTTCCCTAAATCCAGCCACAGCCACCAGGACAGGCTTCTGGGAAGGGATTCTCAGAGGACAGGTTAATTCACTTGCAGATGTTCCCTTTAGGCTTTCTTAGATATTCACAGTTCCCATCTTAGCCTGCCCCAAGTGTTGTGTATTTACCACGCTGCCACCTGCCCCGCTGCTACTTCCACACTCTTTCCCGATTCCTCACCCATTCTGCAGAGCCAAGTTGGGGTGATCATGCATTCTCTTCCCTGGAGGTAGAGGCAAGGGTTTGCCCCCTCCCGATCCTCAGCCAGTCCCCTTCCTCTATAATCCAGATCGGGACTTGTCTGCCCTACTCCCCCCACTGTTGCCCGCTCTGTGTCTGCCAAGATTCAGCCCGGACTTTGTATGAACTGGCCGGTTTACTATTTAGGCCTCCCTTGGATGGACTCCCTTCCCCGAACATCCAAGCCAGGGATTTGCTCCTCCCCACCCATCAGTCTTCGCGTTGCACCCATCTTTCATAAAATGCCAGGCTTCCAGGTTCGCTCTCCCGAGATCCTCACCGGATCTTACCTCTCAGGACCTTCCCGTACCCGCCCCCCTCAAGGATCCTTGCCACCCCCCTCCAGTTTTTCCTCAGCCCCCACCTTGCACTGAGCTGTCTGTTCTGCCCAAGTGCCTATTTTTGGCCCGGGACCCGGTTTTATAGTCCCCACTGTGGGTCTTGGCAGTCACAGCTCTGGCTCCGGGGATCTAAGCCAAGTCGGACTGTCTTCCCCACCCCGGGGTGGGGGAGCGGTGCAGGGCTCCCTTCGGTAGCCTCAGTCTGAAACCTGCCCCTCGCCTCACTCGGCCAGATGCCTAGGAACACGCTGGTTCCTTGCCCTACTTCTTCAAGTCCACCGGCTGCAGTGCAGTTGCTAGGCTGTGGAAATCCGTACCGAGTTTTTGCTCTTGCCGAGAACCTAAAATTCAATTTTTTTCTCCCTTCCCCCGACCCCCTCCCAAAGCGAGACGTTTGAGGTGTTTATATAGATACTAACCTCCCCCTAACACCACCACCCCCTCCCCGCTCCTCCGGCCCGGTCAGCTCCAAGCCCTTGTCCAGTTGCCAGGGATCTTTTGCTGGGGGTCTTGTCCCATCCCGCATATTCCAGTCCTGGCTTTGCGGCCCTCCCTCGCCTTTCATTGTAGGTCTGGTCTCCCAGGGTAGCGGCCTCCTCATTGCATTCCCTCCGCATCACCCCTGGATTGTGAAACCGCTTTTACCTGCCCGCTTCGGTGCAGCCACCGCTCCGGATCCTTTCGTGTTCGAGTCCATCCCTCCTTTTGCCCCTCCTTCTTGCACGTAGCTGCCAGGAAGACGGCCCACGCGCCTCAGCCGCTAAGCAGCCCCCTCCTGGAGCCCCCTGCGAGCCCAGGTCTGGGAACTCTAGGCCAGGTCTTGCTTGTTCCCACTGCATTAGGCATGACGCATTACTCCGTCTCCCGAGGAAGAATCCGGCCCGAAATTTGCGTGCCCCGGGTGCATTTGGCCCTGTCGCAGCTCCCTTCGTTCCTCCCATCTCTATCTAATCCAACCCGGGTTTTGCATACCCCTTCCAGATCTCTCCCATTTCTCCCCTCACCGGGCTCGGCGCCTTTCCGTTACTTCGCTACGGGCAAAATCCGCTCCGGGTCTTCCTTGAGCTTGTCTCCCCTCCCCCACTTCCCGTTCCAATGCTGGGATCCAGCTCGTCTCCTTCCCTCTCCCCGTTTTTCCAGAGGGGCTAGAGGGGGTGAAGGGGAGTAAAATCCATCCCGGGTTTTCGGGCCGGCCCCCGGTGCGCTCGGGCAGGTTGCTGCGGCCGGTCCTGGGCGGCGGCTCCGCGCCGCGTTTTATGCGCGCCCGCGCCCCCCTCCTGGAGCTGGTGCGCCGGAGAGAGGGGTGAGCAGGCGGCTTGTCATTGCTGGTGCCCGGCGCCGGCTCTGTCCGCGCGTCCTGCGGTGCCCACGGGCCCGGCTGGGCGCCCCCCCTTCAGCCACCTCGGGGGCGCGACACCGCCTCGCCTGCCTACAGCCGCGCCCCCCCTCAAGCTCCGCGGCGCCCGCCCCCTATCCGAGCCCCCTGCGGCCACTGCGGGGAGCCCGAGCCGTCGGCGCGGGAGCTGTAGTCGCTGCGGCGCCCCCGCCCCGCCGTCTGCCGAGAAGGCCCCGGCGGATGGGGCCCCGCGGGCCCCGGAGCGGCGCCGCCGGGCGGCGGGGGGCTGCAGGGGCGCCCCAGCTGCCCCGTTAACCCCTCGGCTGCCACCGTCGGAGGGGGCTGGGAAGTCGCCTGGGCGCACACGTGCAGCCTCCGTCGGGGCCGCGGAGCTGCGGGGGAGATGCGGGCAGCTGCTAGCGCCTCTTCGGGGGGCTCCGCCTCGCCCCAGCCCCCGGAGCTTTGACACCGCCCCCGCTCCGCCGCCTCCCTCCTTGGGAGGGGCGCGGACCCGGTCGCCCCCAGCCCCGAGTCTCCGCTGCCGCGAGGGGGCCGCCTTTGGAACTGTGTAATCCGCTTTTTTTTTTTTTTTAATTTTAATTTTTGTTTGGTGGCGGTGGTGCTGGGCCCCGCCAACCCTCGCCCGTTTAACCCCCGCCCCGGTTCCGGGAGATGTGCCGGGCGGGGGGCCTGGGTTCGCGGAGCCGCAGGAGAGACGCGCAAAGCCGACCCCGGAGCGGCGCTGGACAGGTGAGTGTCTGCGGGCCCAGGGCGAGGGGGAGGCCGTACCTGGGCCAGGTGTGTGGGCCGAGGTAGGGAGGGTGGGAGCCGAGGCCTGTGCTAGCCGGGAAGGGGGAGGGGATGCTGGAGCCGCGGGTCACCGCACAGGAGCGCGAGGAGAATCGAGGGCGGCCTGCACCTCACCCGCACCGGCCAGGGGACCGGGAGGGGCAGCCCCCATGGAGTGTCGGGGGTGCGGATGCGCGGCCGCGGGGTGCCCGGTGGGGGGAGGGGACCGCGAGTGTGCCCGCGCGTGGCTGCGTGTGCCCGCGCGCGCGCCAGCCTTTGTGGGGAAGCGGCGCGGCGGTGCCTGCGTGTCCCCGGTGCGTGTGCGCGCGGGTGCTTGGCGCCCTGTTTGTGTAGGTGTTTGGGTGTGAGCGGAGAGGGTGCGTGTGCGCGCCGCGCGCGGGCCCCGGCCCCCAGAGGAGCCGCGTTGGGGGCTGGCACCGCAGGATGCCGGGCTGGGGGTTGTTTTTCTCCGGGAGGCAGAGGCGCGGGGGATGGGGAGGGGTCTGTCTGGGTGTCTGGCCGGCTGTAGCCACCGAGAGCATCTTCCCTCCGCGGTACCCGGTTAAGCGTGGGAAGCTGTTGGGTTTAATCCACCCTGATTCGGGCTTTGAGAGCAAGCCCTCCCTCTCTCCCAGGTGTTCACTGGGTAAAGCCTGGGGGTTTCAACTGTCATCTTTCCATCTGAGGGTCCTGTGACCGGAGTCCGTGCAGAAGAGGGTGGGCAGCGCTGTGTGTGCTCCAGCCCTGGCCAAAAAGTGGCCCCACAGGCATTTCCCCAGTGCACCTCTGGCACCCATCTGAAGACAGCCAGCCCCCTGCCTGCACACACCCCGCACGCACATCCCTGTCCCTAGTCTCCCAGTCTCGGTCAGCACCCAGCCCCATCCCTACCCAGCACCTCACTGTACCTTCCCCCGCAGTCCACTCCTCCCTCCCCCACCTCTCCCTCCCACAGTCATGGCAGCTGAGTGGGTGTCCCTCCGTCCCAGCCTTGAGAACGGGGCCCCCTTTCCTCCTGGCTTCTGCAGGACCCAGGGCCTGGGTTCCGCTGCCCACCTCCAAACATGTGGTGTGCAGGGGAAGCAGGGGGAGGGGTTCAAAATGGCTACCAAGATGGCTGGTTGTCTCTCCGCCTCTTTCTCTTTCTCTCCCTCTCTCTGCTTGCCCTGTTCTCTTAGCTGCTTCAGGAGTCATCGAGGAGACGGGGATGGAGTGTGAGGATAGGTGTGGGGTACTACGCTTGAGAGTGGCTATCTGCTCTCGGCCTGTGGATCTCAATCCTCCTTGGGGAGAGGCCGTTGATCTCTGCTCCCCTCTCCAGCACCCAAGGACCGGCATAAGCCTGTAACCCGACCCCAGTCCCAACTCCTTCACCCTGGCTAGCAGCCTGGGGGCTCCCTGCCCTCCACGTGGTCTCCTAGGCCTGATGCCCTGAATCGGTCATCGGGGTGTCAGGGTGCCCCACGGAGGGTCCCCGTCTCTCATCCTCTCCATCTGCTCCATGGCCAGGGGCTCAGGACTCCGGGTCGGCCTGGGTCAGGCCCCAGCTCTGGGGGCAGGTGACTTCTCCTACCTCCCCACTCCCTTCCCGCTAATGCCAAACGTATTACTTAAAAGTAGGATGAACACAGGAAGACTAAGAGAAGGAATACAACTTTCATTATCATATCGAGAAAGTTATCCGTGATCTTCCTAACTAGTAATTTGCCTGCCATGCTGTTCAGAACTGACTTGCCCATTAATTACAGAGATGAAAAATCATCTGGAAAGCAGAAAAGGGAACCAATTCGATCCCTGGCTGGCAAGAGTGGCCCCCACGCACCGAGCACATACGTGTGTGCTCACATGTGAGTGCCCGGCCCCCCTGCTGGCATTGCCACCTTCTTCTTCCTCATTGACCTCCCACGGGGCCTTAGCTCACCCCATGCTTGTTACTCCTGCTCTCCAGTGCCCTACCAGGCCCTCCCTCACTCCAGGGGGTGCCCATCCCAACATCCACTGGTGGGGAGCTGGCCTAAGGCAGGATCACCTGTGCTATGTCTGCCCTTGGACGTGGAGACGATGCCTGGGGTTGGGGGAGGGCAGATAGCTGGGGACCAGCGCATCTGGGCTGTGGGGCCTGCAGGGAGGAGGTGGAACGCGGGAGACTCGAAGCCTGGTTTCTATTCCCAGCCAGCCTCTTCTCCTGGGGGGGCCCAAGGAGGACCCTGCCGGCCAGTGGGGGAGGGGCCCGCGGGCGCCCTGGCCGCTCTGGAGTCTGTTCGCATCAAGCGATCTGGTCCCGGCCTGGGGTCCACCTGCATGTGCGGGGCTGCCTGCTGCCTGCGCCTGGCATCTGCGTCCTCCCTGGGCGCCCAGGCTGGCAGGAGAGAGTGTGGCGCTTCAGCCCCAGCCTGGGCATCTGGGGGTGGGGGTGCCGATCCCAGGAGGCTGTGCTGCTTGGCCCCAGAATGGGTGCCCGTGATGGAGAACAGGAGGAGAGGGATCCCCGATGTCCCCACCCTCTGGCCACGGGGAGCTGAAGTTTTCAGTCTCTGCCCCCTCCTACCTCTCCAGCCAGACGTGTGGCCAAGGACACACAGGAGGCTCTGGTTTCTGTGTGGGCTCCTTGAGGATTCAATTTCCAGACGCCAGACATTTCCCCTCCTCCAGACCCTCCAGGGAGGCGGGGGGCGGGGTGGGGGGGATGCTCTGAGATGGGGGTTCCCTGGGTCCGGAGCTGGACCTGACCACACCGGCACGCCTCCCAGCTCTCGCCTCGGCCACCCTGATGAAACAGAAAGTGGGGTCCCAGGTGGGAGGGGGCCGCTGAACAGAGGTCTGGAAGTGGCTCCCACTGCCCCTGGAATCCAGTCCTCTGTTAACACATCTGTGCGCACCTGTGTGTATACCCGTTCTGTGTGATTGGGATGGTGACCTGGACGAGCCTGTGTGCAGCCGGCCACGTGTCCGACAGGCTGGTCCTATGTTCGTAAGGGTTCCTCTGTACTCGTGTTTGTGAGTTTTGCAGAGGGGCTGGCAGTGTGTGTGTGTGTGTGTTTCCGTGTGTGAGCAGCTCTCTGCATCTTGTGGGCCCCTGCAGGCATGCTCCCAGGTGTATGTATGTAGGGCTCCTTGGAGCGAGGCTGGGTGCACCTTTTCATGAAATCTGTGGATATTTGCCAAGTGTCTTTTCACTAGGCGCTGTGCTGGGGACGCCGTGGGGACAGTGCCCCAGTCCTGTCCTCAGGGAGCACACAGTCCGGTGACAAAAGCAATTTCAGTCAAGGGGCTTCTGTTGTAGCAGTGGGGGAGAAGGCTTGTGTCTCCCCATCCAGAAGGGCCAGTGTCCCAGCTGGGGAGAGGCAGCCCTTGACTCGGAAAACAGCAGCCCCTAGCACATCCCAATCCCGTGGGGTGTCCTGTGGTCCAAACCTGCATGACCTTCCCTATCACCTCTTCCCCCTCACCCGCTCTCTCCTCACCGCTCCTAAACGCAGTCCTACCCCAGGACCTTTGCACTGGCCGCTCCTTCAGTTGGACCCCTCAGCCAGACATCTGCAAAGACTTTGTTCCCTCACCCGCTTCAGATGTCACCTCCTCAGTAACCTTTACCCATGCAACCTGTTTAAAATTGCAGCCTCCCACCCGCCTCCTGACTTTCCGTCGCGCGGATGGCTTTTCGCACACTCTGTGATTTCCTGATATATTGTGCCTGTTTATCGTCTGTCTCCCCGACCAGGATCCAAGTGCTCAGGGAATATGTTACTTGGTTTGCTTTCGGATGTCAGGTGCCTAGACTTATGCCTGGCCCACAGTAGGTGCTCAAGAACTCTTAGCTGAGTAAGTGGGAGGGGGCCTCTCAAAGGACTGGAGACCCCCAGGGGACTCCCCCCAGGCTTTGCACAGTGAGGGCTCCCCATCGACCCCGGTCCCTTTGGGGGATCCAGGGCTACCCACCAGGGGCCAGACCAGGCCAGCTCTGCACCTGTCCCATGAAGACACCTGTGAGGCCTCTCCCTGAAGTGGCCTCATGGGTGCTTTTGTGTGTGAGGGTATCAGTGTGGGCAGGCGGCTCCCCTGCAGGGCTGCATGCATATAGGGTTTAGAGGCTGGAGGGTAATGTGGGGCCCCCCTGCCCTTGCCAGGGGTAGGAGTGCCATGGTCAAGGACTGAGCAACCCCTCCTTTGTGGGAACACTAACCCAGGCTCTCTCTCACGCCCCACCCTTGTTTCAGTGGTCTGTCCCGGCGCTGGGGAATTAGCCAAGTAGACGCCCCCCTGCCACCCTCCCCCCAACTCCAAAATTTGGGGAAGATAAAAATTGCAATAAATAGATACCCAGGCTAAAAATAGCCTTGCCCACCCCCCCAAAGCTAAAAATAGCCAGGGCCTCTCCCTCAGAGGCTAAAAATACCCGGTGGGCCAGGCAACCAGGTGGTTACTCCTGTCCAGGATGGGGGAGGTGGTGCAGACAGGTGAGGGACCCCAGGCAGGTCTCCCAGCTGTGGCGTTCCTGACGCTGGGGCTGTGTCATTCTTGGCAGGGAGAGTGACCTGTGCCTCCTAGGACATTTTAGCATCCCTAGCCTCAACCCTCTAGATACCAGGAGCATCCCCCCCCGCCCCCCACCCCCGCCAGTTGTGACACCTAAAAACGTCTCCAGACATTGCCAAACAGCCTGGGAGGAGGAGCAAAATTGTGCGCCCTCCCAGGTGAGTAGCACTGCTCTAGATCGGGGTCGGCAAAGTCCCCCTGTGAAGACCCAGACAGCAAGTACTGGAGACTTTGGCGGGCTTACCAGTCTTCTTCTCCCTCTTCTTAACCCTTTGAAAGTGGCAAAACCATTTTTAGCCCGTTGGCTGTGGGCAGTGTCCAGGCCATAGGTACCCAACCCCCACCCTGGAGCACCACCACCCTCCCGCCCCATTGCCCCTGGTGGTGGAGGTCAGGGCATCCTTGGATGTACCCTCATCAGCAGAGGGACAGCCCCACTGGGGGCAAGTCTGGTGCTGTCTGTCCCTTTCACCTCCTCCCACTCCCCTGCACTCGCTCCCTCACTGGTTCTCAAGCATGGCAGGCCCCGGCCAGCCCCGGCCTTTGCACGAGTCCTCTCCTCCCTGGGCACCTCTGTGGCTCCTCCCTCAGCTTCCCAGAGCTTTGCTGACATGCCCAGCCTTTCCCCATCACCGTATTTAAGATTGCATGACACCCCCACACACACATACACACAACACTAGTACGTCACGGGATTGATCTCTTTAGTGTTTGTTCTTCGTGTCTGGCTCGTGCATGGTTGTCTCTCCAGCACCTAGATCAGCGCCTGGTACACAGTACGTGCTCTAAAAGAGACGCGTAGGATTGCTGGGTATCACTTCTAAGCTCCATAACCACTGTTGTGAGACTTTCAACCCGTTTCCCGGGGGAAGAGACAATGCAGAGGAGGGAGGTGGGGGGCTCGTCACACAGCCTAAAGTGGGCACAGCTGGGATTTGAACCTAGGGCCCTGAGACCCAGGGCCTCTTCGCTCTTGCCCTGCGGAGCACCGTCTCCCCATCCCTCTGGTCTCTGCCCTTTCGCTGCTAGTCTGGTGGTAGCAGAGGGCCCCAGAGCCTTCTTCCATGCGCTCTGCCTCAGGCCCTGGCTCCCATGGGAGCCAGCACTGCTCTGCATGCCTGGAGTGAGTGCGAGACTTGTGGCCAGTCAGGGAACACCTTGGGGTGGAAGTGGACCACAGGCCACCATGGTACCAACCCACTGTGGCGAGGAGCGTCAGAGAAGTGCCCGGTTGGCCTGCAAGTCAGGGAGAGCTTCCTGGTGGAGGGGGCTTCCCAGCTAAGATCTGTAGGGGAAAGAGGGATAAAGTGGAGGAGAGGGAGAGTTTGTGAGAGGGAGGAACCTGCCCTGAGGTCAGAAAGAAAAGGGGTGGCTCCGGGGCGGGGGGTGGTGGTGGAAGGAAAGACATTTCCTGGCCAGGTGGGGAGAGAGAATGCCGGTCTTGGGGGCTGAAGGACTGTTTGTGGGTTTGCGTTTCTACCTGTCCACGGGGCTGGGGAGGCCTGTGAAGGGGTCAAGGCCCATGAGACACGGTTGGAATGTTTAGCATGCGCTCCCTCTGGCTTGCTTTGTAGGAGAGAACTGCAGAGGGCGGGTGGGTGGGGCAGGGGTGGGTAGTGGAGAGGCCAGTGTGGGTAGGAGGCCGCCACAGCTGTCAAGGTGAAGGCCCAGGTGGAGGCCTCGAGACATTAGAGATGGACCCGTGTGGGGCTTTCGAGACAGAGTTGACATGATTTAGTAGATGATAGATTGGAAGGGGAGGGGGGGGGGAAACTGCAGGTTTCTGGGTCTGACAGCAGTGTGGACCTGGAGAAACAAAGAGGGAGGGGGTGGGAAGCACCCTCTGCTCTCAGCAACACCCCTCCTCACATACACAGTCTGATCTCCCCTTGCCAGCAGGAGTCTGTGAGTACCCGAGTCAGGGCACGTCTTGTCCCCACTCAGAACCTCCACGGCTCCCACCTCGCTCCCACAGGCCCTGCTAGCTCTGCCCTGTAAACCCGCCCTCACCTCTTCCCTCTCTCCCCTCACTCACTGGGCCAAAGCCACACTTCAGCACGTTCCTACCTCAGGGCCTTTGCATATGCTGTTCCCACTGCCTGGATACTCTTTCTCCAATACCTAGATGGCTCCCCTCCTTGAGACCTTTGCTAAAATGTTAACTTCTTGGCCAGGTGTTCCCTGACCACCCCATCTACATTTGCACCCATGCATACCCCCTCCACTCTCTCTCTCCCCTACAAGCCTATTTTCCTCCAAAGCACTTGTGACCAGGTGGGAGCTAGGTAACTATCCACTGAATGGACAACCTCTTCTATGGGTCTGTTTCGTCTTTGTTCATTAAACAAATTAACAAGAACCCTCTCCTTGCCCAGGGCTGGGCATGCAGCAGAGAGCCAGGCCAACCCACGATGGAACTTTCCCTGGTGGGATAGACTTTCAGCTGCAGAGAGCCCAAGTCCAATTAGGGGAGTAAAATGTGGAGCCCCAGTGTGCCGCTAGTGTGGGTACAGGAGGGACCAACACAGTCCTGGCAGGCAGAGCCTTTTGGAGGAAGAAGGGACAGAGGGCAGGAGTCCTCTGGGTATGTGAGAGAGAGATGTGGAGGGTGAGGATAGGCCAGAGCAGAGAAGGTGATGAGAAGGTAGCAGGAGACCAGGGCCTGAAATGCCATGTTGAGGCCTCTGAGGCAATAGGGAGCCATGGAGGACTGTAGGCAGGGAGGGATGTGATTGGGTTTTCATTTTGCAAAGATCACGCTGGCTGCAGGGTAGAGATTGGAAGGGGTGGGAGTAGCAGATAGACGGGGGAGACCGGGGAGGAGGCATCCAGGGAGAAGGGGAGGTTTTGAATGGTCCCACCCCCTGCAGTCCAGTGCCACTTGGCAGCTAGAGCGACCTTTTAAAATTTACAAGACGGACAAACCCCACCCTGTGGCCCCGGCATCTAGTGGGAGAGAGATAATAAGCAAATAAGTAAAACGCGTGGCTGGCATGCTAGCGATGAGGGCCACGTAGAAATAAAGCCAGAGCAGGATGCAAGAGTGCTGGGGCCAGCAGGGCCTCCCAGAGCCAGCAGCGTTTGCCTAAAGACCTGAAGGAGGCAAGGGAGAAGCTCTGCAGCTATCTGGGGAGGAGGGACTGGCCAGTGCAAAGGCCCTGAGAGAGGACTGTGCCTGGTGTTAGTGAGCGAGGGGGAAAGTGTAAAGAGGTGAGGGTAGGGAGGGGACAGGGCAGAGTGTGCAGGGCCTTGTGGGCCGAGGAAGGGCTTTGGCTTTTGCTCTGAGTGAGGTGGGAGCCTTGGAAGGTTCTGAGCAGAGGAGGGATGTGCCCAGACTCGGGGTGCTCACGGCCGCCCTCTGGTGGCTGTATGTGGAACAGACTGGGCAGCAAGGGTGGAGAGCTGGGAGACAGGGGAGGAGGCGACAGGGCTGGACCAGGGAGGGGACCAAGGAGTCAGGAGAAAGTGAGCAGATTCTGAAGAAGGAGATGCAGGAGCTGCTGTAGTGATGAGAGGAGAAGAGGGGTCCAGGATATCTGTATGGTTCTTGAGTGCCTGGGAGGACTGGGCTGCCCTCTGCTGAGATATGGGTAGATGAGGGGGTGGAGCTGAGGGTTTGGTGGGGACCCTGCCCTCCCTGAGCCCACAGCCCCCTTCCTGAAGGAGGTTATGTGACGGATACTCTCTGGGCACTTGCTCCGTCTCTGTGAGGGAAGTCTGTTAGTCCCAGAGTAGGGATGGGGAAATGGGCTCAGAGAGACCAAGAGCCTGGCCCGAGATCACACAGCAGATTGACACCCAGGAGCCAAGTCCTTGGACCTATCCCAGGGCCTGCTGGTTACCCACTCTGCCATGCCCAAGGGTTTCCTGGAGGAGGTGGGCCTGTGGAGCTGGGCTCTTGGGCTGCTGGGTTTGGGGAAGACTCAAGGCTGCTTGGGACGGAGCAAGAGGCAGGAAGCTTGTGTTGAGGGGCCCAGAACATTCAGACTCCCACCCACTCAAGCACTGAGGGTTGCCATGGCAACCTCACTCGAGGACAAGCTAGCAGTGCCTCCCCTCCTCCAGCAGCTGGTTCTTCTCCTATCACCCACCCTCCCCTGCCCCATGCCAGGGCACCTGAGGACAGAGCCTGGGCCGTGTCACCCGGCCCTGGGACCCCACTGCACCCGCCCCTTGACTCGAAACTGATGTGGGGCTCAGGCAAACCCGGAGGCAGGTGTGGGACCCGTGGGCGGCCCACGTGACCTGGGGGTCCGACACACCTGGGGCTCAGAGGGTGGTGGGCCCTGTTTCCCATGGGTTAAATTGGGGCCACTCAAGCCCTCTGAGGCTCGAGGTGGGGACAGACACAGGTGGGGGCTCACCTGACCCCTGTGGGCGTGTCCACTTCTGAGGATGCTTACACAGATGCAGTGGGGGCCCAGAGGAGGGAGCTCTCGAGGGCCCCCAGGTCTCCCCAGCTCCCCATGCTCAGCCTGGGGTTCAAAGACCCCTTGCCAGTCAGGTGCCCCTGGGATCTCACTTTCCTCTTGTGTAAAATGTGGGTATACACTCCCCACCCCCTTACTAAGTTCTTCTGCGGATTAAAGGAGATACAGGCATGCAGTGCTCAGAACGGGGCACAGAGGTGTCAGCCGCTGCCCCTGGCATGGTGGGTGGTTCTGGCAAACTGGAGATCCCAGCTGGATCCCCACACCCTGTAGTTGAAAGGCTCCCCTGAAGTTGTGTGGTTCAGGGCCCTGCCCCCATCTCTGCCTCAACTCCCCCGCCACGTGCCCTGACACCCTGTGCGAGTTTGCTAGGGCTGCTGTGACAACATAGCCCAGACTGGGCTCTGACAACAGAAATTTATTATCTCCCAGTTCTAGAGGCCCAGAGTCCAAGATCAAAGTGTCAGCAGGGTTGGTTCCTTCCTCTTCCCTGGCTTCCGGTGGTTTGCCAGCAGTCCCTGGCTTGTAGACGCATCACCCCGATCTCTGCTTCCGTCTTCACGTGGCATTCTCCTTGGTGGTTGGGGGTGTGTGTGTGTGTTCAAATATCCCCTTTTTATAAGGACACCAGTCTGATTGAATTAGGGTCCACCCTAATGACCTCATTCATTTTAACTTGACTACCTCTTTATCTCCAAAGAAGATCCCATTCTGAGGTGCTGGGGGATAGGATGCCAGTGTATCTTTTTAGCGGGGGCGGGGGGAACACAATTCCATTCATCCCAAGGCCTCAGGGGTAGTCAGGCCTGGGCCTCCCAGGTGGCTCCCACCTCTCCACGTCTGACCTCACCTCCTCGCTTAGGTGAGCACCAGGCAGCAGGTAAAACTCCCCAGGGCCGAGTGGGCATGCCCAGGCCAGGACGAGAGGGAACAGAAGCTGCAGTGCCCAGTTCCCCCTGCTGCAGCCCCGAGGTGCGGACAGTTCTGGGGGTGCCTGGGGCTTTCTGGAGGAGCTGCTCCAGGGAAGGGGCTTCAGGGAGCAGCAGACAGCCCATGGGGAACACTTTCTGTGCCCCTGAGGCAATGGTACCCAGCCTGTGTGGGCCAGCCTTGGGCCCCAGGTCACAGGGCAGACGCCCCGTCCAGCTGCCCCCACCACCATCCTTGTGTTCATCTGGTCAATATTTGTTTGAGGACCTACTGCACGTCTAGGCACCAAGGGACGGCCTCGGGAGCTTCCATTCTCTGGGGGCTACAAAGGAAATCCACGAGCGGACAAGTCAAATCACACAGCAGTGATGTGATTGGTGAGGATGGTGGTGACAGTTCGGCCCAGGACACTCTGTACTCGCTATGCACCAGGCATGGCCCTGTGCGTTTCACGGGTAGGAATTCATCTTGTCGTGCATACCCTATGAGGTAGCCCCATTTTACCGAGAGGAAGATGGAGACACGGGAGGTTATGGGATGGTGGGGACGGGACAAACGGGCACTGAACGCAAGGTGCTACGGTGTGGGGTGGCTGAGGCCCACTCACATCTCTGAGGAGGGGACATGAGCTGAGATCGAAGGGACACAGGCCAAGACTGCATGGTGGGAAGCAGCATGGCTGGAGCAGCGGGAAAGGGGCAAGAGCCAGGTGTGCGTGACCTCCTGGGCTGTGGAGTGGGAACCTCGGCAGGGATTTAAGCCGGGGAGCAATGTGTCGAGATTTTTTTTTTTTTTTCCGGCCGTGCCGAGCAGCTCGTGGGATCTTAGTTCCTCGAACCTGGGCCCTCAGCAGTGAAAGCACCGAGTCCTAACCACTGGACCACCAGGGAATTCCCGACGTCTTTAAAAAGTCCCTCTGGGGCTTCCCTGGCGGCGCAGTGGTTGAGAGTCCGCCTGCCGATGCAGGGGACACGGGTTCGTGTTCCGGTCCGGGAAGATCCCGCATGCCGCGGAGCGGCTGGGCCCGTGAGCCATGGCCGCTGAGCCTGCGCGTCCGGAGCCTGTTCTCCAGAACGGGAGAGGCCACGACAGTGAGAGGCCCGCGTACCGCAAAAAAAAAAAAAAAAAAAAGTCCCTCTGTGGAAACAACCTAAGCGTCCATCAGTGATGAATGGATAGGGAATTGCCTGGCGGTCCAGTGGTTAGGACTGCTTGCTTTCACTGCCGAGGGCATGGGTTCAATCCCTGGTCAGGAAACTAAGATCCCGCAAGCTGCCCAGCGCGGCCAAAACAAAAACCGAAAACTTTGACATCTACACACTACTACATATTAAATAGATAACTACTAAGGACCCTGTGTAGCACAGGGAACTTTACCCAATGCTCTGTAATGGCCTATATGGGAAAAGACTCTAAAAAAGAGTGGATACAGGTATAAATGATTCACTTTGCGGTACACCTGAAATTAACACAACATTGTAAATCAACTATACTCCAATAAAAAATTTTTAGGACTTCCCTGGTGGTGCAGTGGTTGAGAATCCACCTGCCAATGCAGAGGACACAGGTCCGATCCCTGGTCCGGGAAGATCCCACATTGCCGCGGAGCAGCTAAGCCCGTGCGCCACAACTACTGAAGCCCGTGGTACCGGGAGCCCGTGCTCTGCAACAAGAGAAGCCACCGCAGTGAGAAGCACGTGCACCAGAACTAGAGAAAGCCTTTGCGCCGCAACAAAGACCCAACACAGCCCCCAAGAAATTTTTTTTT
Organism: Lagenorhynchus albirostris; assembly: GCF_949774975.1. Taxonomy (NCBI): domain Eukaryota; kingdom Metazoa; phylum Chordata; class Mammalia; order Artiodactyla; family Delphinidae; genus Lagenorhynchus; species Lagenorhynchus albirostris. Next base: position 162,676,430 of record NC_083097.1, on the reverse strand, counting down.
AATTTTTTTTTTTTAATGATGAATGGGTAAATGAAATGTGGTCCGGCTGTACAGTGGAATATTACTCAGCCAGAAAGAGGAATAACTGACACAGGCTACAACACAGGTGAACCTCAAAGACATTTTGCTGAGTGAAAGACACACACAAAAGGCCACAGATTGTGTGGGGATGAGCCCAAAAGTCCATTCGCATTTTTCCATAACTTCTTATGGAAAAACCCAACCGAACTTTTTGGCCAACACGATATGACTCCATGCATATGAGATGCCCAGAACAGGCAAATGCGTAGAGACAGAAAGTAGATGAGTGGTCGCCAGGGCCTGAGGGGAGAGGGGAGAGGGAGTTCTTGATTAACGGGGTACCAAGTTTCCGTTTGGGGTGATACAAACGTTTTGGAAATAGATGGCAGTGGTTGTGGCACAGTATTGAGAATGCAGTTAATGCCACTGAATTCTATACTTAAAAACCGTTAAATGATGAGTTTTATGTTACACACGCACACCCACACACACATATATATATATATAAAATACCATAATTTTTTTAAAGATCCCTCTGGCTGCCAGTGGCAGGTGAGGGGAGGTGGGGGGAGCCTGGGCTGCAGGAGTGAGAAGGGCTGGAGGGCTGCTGGGAAGAGGTCAGGGCCGTTTGGTAGAGATGGTGATGCCCAGGTCTGGAGGGGGGCTGCCGTGGATGGACAGGTGGATGCTGGGGTGTTCTGGAGATGCAGACCCAGGACTTACTCCTGACCTGGCTGTGGGGGCGAGGGAAAGAGGAACCCAAGATTTTGACTCCTGGGGTTTTGGCCTAAGGACCTGGGAGGAGGGGGGGGGACCAGGCACTGAAATGGGGGACTGTGTCCAGTGTGGTCAGGCTCCAGATGCCTTGGAGACCCAGATGGAGGTGTAGACATGAGGAGAGAGGCGGGGCTGGGACGCAGATGTGGCAGTCGTCCCGGTACAGATGGTGTCTAAAGCCATGAGCCTGGTTGGATCCCTGAGGCAGGGTGTGGACGGGCAAGAGGCCTGGGGTCCTGGGGTCCCGGGGTGCAGCCCGGGAGGAGGAGAGGAGCCGCCTCCTTCAGATGGATCCTCCCCGGGCCCTGAATCTCGCTGTGCTGTGAAAGCACCCTCTGATGGGTCCCTTGCCGGTCTACCATGTGTGTAGACTGTTGTCCTTACCAGAACCCTACAGGGAACCCTACAGATCCGAGGTTGCATGAGTGGGGAGGACCCGCTCAGGGTCATGGGGCATGACATGGCAGGGTCCAGACCCACAGTGGCCCGCTGCCCCCAGAGCCTGGCATCCAGCAGCCTCCCCAGCATTAACCAGACGCTAACCAGTTTAACTCCCTAAGGGAGGGCCAGGGAGGAGATGCTAACCAGTTTAACTCTCTAGGGGAGAGTCAGGGAGGGGAGCAGCCATCAGCCTAGGGTCAGTCCCCCACCCCCCGCATCTGACCATGGCTGGAAGATGGGGTGCAGGAGAAATGAAGTGGTGAAGAATGCCCGCCCCCCAAACCATGTAAAATTGTAAAGTGCTAGGAAATGAACCAAAACCCATCAAAGGCCATATCTGGACAGGGTTGCGGGATAAGAGACAGTTGTGGGCTGAGGAAGTAGAGGGGGGAGTTTCCTGAAGGCTGGGCGCTGGGGAGGGTGCAGAGAGCTGCTGCGGGTCAGGGGCGGGGAACAGGGCTGCAGGGCTGCCCTGTGAAACTACCTTCCCGTTTCACATGAGACGAGACAGGCCTGGAGGGAGGGATGTCCTGCCCCATGAGCGAGCTGCCTTAATCTTTCTTGAGAACCCGTGCCGAGTCCCTGGCCTCAAGTTGCCCATGGTCTAGTGGGGAAGGTAATTTATATAAGAATGGAATTTCAGGTGCCGTGAATTTAAAATGGGGCTAAGGAATTCCTTGGCGGTCCAGGGGTTAGGACTCCATGCTTCCATTGCAGGGGGTAAGGATTCGATCCCTGGTTGGGGAACTAAGACCCTGCATGCTGCGCGGCGTAGCCAAGAAACAAACAAACAAGAACGGAGCTGAAGGATGGCAAGTGAGGGAGGCGGGAGCGGTTAGGGTGGTCAGGGTAGGTCACTCTTCTGGGGTGACCTTGAAGTTGAGTCCTGAATGGTGAGAAGCTCCAGCAGGCGTTTGGGGATGCTGGGAGAGCATTCCAAGCAGAGGAGCAGCCCAGGCAAGGGCTCGGACTGGAAGGAAGCTGGAGCTTCTAGGAACGGGCAGTGGGTAGGCTAGAGAGCATGGTGTTGCTGGGTCACCAGCGGCCTCTAGGCCCTGATGAGGAACAGAGACCCCAGGGGAGGGCAGAGTGGGAGGTTAATACTCGGATTTACATCATTAAATGTTCCCTTAGCACTGAGTGGAGGGCATGCGTGGAGGCAGGGAGGCTGGGAGGAGGAGGCCAGGGCAAGCGTCCAGATGCAGCAGGATGGTGGCTTGGTCCTGGTGGTGGCACTGAGGGCCAGAAGTGGGCAGGTCGGTGAGATACTGTGGAGGCAGAGCCCGTGGGAGTTGCTGATGGAGTTTATGAAGGGGAGGGGAGGAGAGGAGTCAGGAATTGAGGAGGATTCCTAGGTTTGGGTTCTGAGATTCATTCAACAAACATTCGTTGCTGTGTGTCAGGCCTGTTCTAGAAGCAGGAGCAAGACAAAGCAATTCAACGATGTCACTGCCCAGTGCAGGGGCCCTTCCATAAAAGGGAGAAATATTTACATTTGAACGAAGGCCCAAAGTGGGTGAGGGAGCAGAGGAAGAGGCCGTGTGAATAAAGGGTGGACAGAAGATACATGCAGAGGAAGTGACAAGTGCAAAGGCCCTGGGGCAGGAGCTGGTGTGGTTGAGGAATAGCAGGAGTGGCTGGAGCAGAGGTGGGGACAGGGAATTACCTGGACTGGCGGATAGGCTTTCATTTTGTGGCGGGGGGGAAACAGTAGTCGGGGTTCTTTTGAGAGATTCCAAACTGGAAATAAGGGATTTGGAAAGTATTGGCTGGTCGGTGGTGTTGAGCCCGTAGGACAGGCTGGGGTGACGGTGGGAGAGGACAGACCACACTGGAGGACCGGTTAAAACACAGGTGCTGGGGAATTCCTTGTCGGTCCAGCGGTTAAGACTCTGTACTTCCACTTCAGGGGGCACGGGTTCGATCCCTGTTCGGGGAACTAAGATCCCACGTGCCGCGCCGGTGCGGTCAAAAAGCGAACAAACAAGAAAGCATGGGGTGCTGACCCTCCTCAGAGAATGTGCATTTCTAGGAAGTTCCTGGCCAGGCTGGTGCCCCTGGGCTGGGGCCATATCGGAGAACCGGGGTGTAGTTAAAGCAAAGGACTAAAAGTAAAGATCTGGGTGTCCAGTCTCGAGAGGATCCAGGGGAGACGGAGGCAGTGAGAAGAGGAGAGGACATGAGGGAGAAGAAGTGGGTCAGAACCCGGCTCTGCTGTGCCTGAGGATGGGCAGACGGGGTGGGGTTGGAGAGAATTGCGGGGGTCGCCACACAACTTTCACCCCTCCTTCACCCTCCCTGGCCCCCCAGGGGCTGCACCCACCCCTCACCCTGCCTGCTTGTCTCTAGCTTACCCTGAAGGTTCCCCCTGAGAGGAAAGAGGGGACTCAGTCATCCCTGGTCCCTGATCTGTGGCACCAGCCAGCTGGATTCTAATTAGCTACCAGAGCCAGAGAAACGGGAAGCAGGGGACCAGGGGTGGGGACCTGGATTCCTGCCCAAGACCCAGAGTCTGCAAGCTGCGGCCAAGACGCCTGGGTCCCCCACCCTGGACGCTGTGCTGGGTGAGAAAGCTGGGATGGGGGAGACGAACAGGCAGGGTCTTGATTTCGGGTCGGGGAAGAGGCTTCCAGAGGGCTCTCCTCCTCCGTGATGGAGGGTCTGAGCCTGCCTGGGTTCAGGTGGGCCCTTCGTAGCTGTGACAGCCTGAAGCGTTGCCCCAGCCACCCGAGGGGGGCTGTCAGACACCAGGAGGTGCTTCCAGGAGGTCCAAGATGCCCAGATGGGTGGGTCCATCCGTTGGGGTGGGAGTGGAGGGTGCCGTATAAGCCAGAGGCCTTGGAAGGAGTCAGCCTCTGGCCCAAGGGTGCAGCTTCTGTCAGATACGGCTGGCTCGGGCGGGTTCCATCGCCCAGCCCCTCCTGGGGCTGCAGGATGGAAGCCCTCAGCCACCAGCAGGAGGAGAGGGGACCGGCCCAAACACCCCTCCTACTAGGCCCGCTGGGGGTCGGCCGCGGCCCCCACCTCACTCTTCCTGTCCTCCCCAGACTGGTGGGCCAGGCCGTGGTACCCGCCTGGTGATGCGGGGCGAGGCCGCCCGCACAGGCCACTGAGAGCCCCGGACGCGCCCCAGCCGCCACCATGGCCCGCCTGGCCGCCGTGCTCTGGAGTCTCTGCGTCACTGCCGTCCTGGTCACCTCGGCCACCCAAGGTAGGTGCTGCTGGGGCTGGGGAGGGGCCGTGCCTGCAACTCCCTGCCAGGAGGGCAGATAAAACAGTGAAATACCTCCCGACCACTCGTTACAGTACCCGCTTCAGACCACCCAGCACCAGGCCAGAGGAAGACTTGGGGATCATGCCCCCTAGCACCAAGGGGTCCCCGGATCAGCCCCTCACCCCCCAACCCAGAGCACCAGGGTCCATCCCACCAGGGGTCCTAGAGCCTGGGATTCGGGATGTGGCCTCCCGGGACCGGGACGGGCCTTCCTGGTGAGCCGATGCTCTTCTGTCTTGTGTGTGTCTCTCTCAGTGTGATTACATCTCCGAGGCTCTCGCTGGGAAGAAGGTTTAATTAAAGCATGCCCGCTGACGTTTATTTAAAAACAACTAATTACCCGGCTCGGCCCTATGCCGTTCCCGGGATCCTGCACACACCACAATTAGTGCCCCGAGCCTGCCCGCCCACCCTCACCGATTACTCAATTACAATCCCCATGGTGGGCCCAGGCGGGGGCAAGGGCAGGGCGGGAAGAGAGGAGGCCCGCTAGCCTCGCCCTCGCCCTGGCTGTGCCCCCTGCCTGCCCCTCCCAGCCCTGTCTGGCGGGCACTCACGGTGGACCCTGCTCCCCATGGCTGCCTCATACAGCCCCACCCTCCGGGGAGCCACGAGGTGAAGGGGGCATTGTTCAGCCGTGTCACAGGGCCTTGGCACTGCTCCAGCCAGCTGGTACCCCCCCTCCCCCAGCACCCATGTTCTCCACCTATCCAGGTCCTGCCCCACAGCGCCAGCTGGCCTGCGAGGGGCTGCTTCCACCCCCAGACCCATCCAAGCCAGCCCTCCACCCCCGGCCTCCTTCCCGGGCCCAGGAAGGGCTAAAATTAGCTGCGGAAGCAGATGATGCTAGAGGAACGCACGTAAAACTTTCCCGCAAGTGGGACTCCACTCATCCCAAAATACCCCGAGGGCCTAGCTGCCAACCCCGTTGGGCCCCCAGGTGGCATTGGAGGCACTAGATCTGGAAAAAGGGGCCCATTTGGCCCTGCTGCCATCATGCACTGGTGCCTTCTCTTCATCTACAAGTGACAGTCCCCACATTGGAGCCCAGGGCCACTCTGTGCATCCCCCCTTCTCTCTGACACCCTGCAAGGCTTGGTTGGGACCAGTGTCCAAGAAGGTGGCTGCCCCAGCAGGCATGGACGGTACTGAGCCCACTCTGTCCAACAGAGACTAGCTGCCTTGATCATCTGAATGATAATAGTAATTAGTGGCTTGCCATCTCACTACATACCGTGTGCACTGCAACCCTCTGCATGGATCTATGAGATAGGCGTTATCAGCTCCTTAGGGAAAGAAACGGGGGCACAGAGGTGGTCAGTGACTGGACGAGGCCACCAGCCAGGGAGTGGCCAAGCCGGGATTTAAACCCCAGCCAGGGACTTCCCTGGTGGCGCAGTGGTTAAGAATCCGCCTGCCAATGCAGGGGACACAGGTTCGAGCCCTGGTCCGGGAAGATCCCACATGCCGCAGAGCAACTAAGCCCGTGCACCACAACTACTGAGCCTGCGCTCTAGAGCCCGCGTGCCACAACTACTGAAGCCCGCGCGCCTAGGGCCCGTGCTCCACAACAAGAGAAGCCACCACAACGAGAAGCCTGCGCACCCCAACGAAGAGTAGCCCCCACTCACCGCAACTAGAGGAATCCCGCGCACAGCCACGAAGACCCAACGCAGCCAAAAATAAATAAATAAATTTATACAAATAAATAAACAAACAAACCAACCCCGGCCATCTGGCTCCTGAGTCCCAGCTCTCAGTCTCCGAATGGCATGGGATGGAGACTGACGTGTGACATTGCAACCCCTCTGAGAGCAGGGCATGCCCGTGGCAAGTTCTTTCATTGTCATGGCAACCCTGGGAGGTTTCCTAGGTGAGAGCAAGGAGGCCCCTCCCTGTGACGTCCTCCCGGAGCACAGCACCTCCTTCAAGAACATTTTCTAGCACGGAATCCTCCCAGTACAGCCCTGGGCTGTGGTGGCCCATTTTACAGATCCAGAAACTGAGGCCTGGTGAGGCTCCAGCAGTGGCTGCCCAGGCTGTGGTGTGCATCAGAGCCACTGGTGGGTGTATCCATCCCAAGGCTCCTGGTTTCATCCCCAAGATTCTGATTCAGCAGGCCTGGGTCGAACATGATGTGTATGCTGCTGGTTCCTGGGACACACCAGGAGAAGCCCTGGTCCAAAGGACACGCCTGGTCTGTCAGCTGGGAAGTGGCAAAGCCAGACTCTGTGGTTTCTTCCAGAACACGAGCGCCTTCCCTCCCGCACCATCTCTGGACCTTGCATGGGGTGATGTGAAGTTAGGGAAGTGCACCAGGCCACCCTTACCTCTGACACTAACTGCGAGTTTGGGGGTCCCCCAGACCACCCCCAGCTTTGATGATTTGCCTGAACGATTCACAGAATTCAGAAACACCCTTACACTCGTGGTTATAGTTGATTACAGTGAACAGATACAGATTAAAATCAGCCAAGAGAGGGCTTCCCTGGTGGCGCAGTGGTTGGGAGTCCGCCTGCCGATGCAGGGGACGCGGGTTCGTGCCCCGGTCCGGGAAGATCCCACGTGCCGCGGAGCGGCTGGGCCCGTGAGCCATGGCCGCTGAGCCTGCGCGTCCGGAGCCTGTGCTCCGCAACGGGAGAGGCCACGACAGTGAGAGGCCTGCGTACGGCAAAAAAAAAAAAAGAAAGAAAAGGAAAAAAAAGCAGCAGGAACTCTCCTGACAACGATAAGTGACAACACGCATGTTGTCCAGCCAACCCAGGAAGCTCCCCTGAGCCTTGGTGTCCAGTCTTTACCGGGGCTCAGTCGCGTAGACATGGCTGACCCCAGCCTCCAACCCCTCCAGAGGTCAGCTGATACCGCGTGACCCCAAGTGCCTACCTGAAACCACATCGTGAGTGTACTAGTTTGCTGGGGCTGCTGTGACAAAATACCACAGACCGGGAGCCTTAAGCAGTAGAGATGTAGTCCCTCCCAGTTCTGGAGGCTAGACATCCAAGGTCAAGGCGTCAGCAGGGTTGGTTCCTTCTGAAGGTCACAAGGGAAGCATCGGTTCCCTCACTCGCTGGGCTTCGGTTACCTGGCCCACTCCTTACGCCCATCAGGCATCTTCCACTAAGGGCTCCCTCAGGGCCTTCGCACTGGCTGTTCCCCCTGCCTGGAATGCTGTTCCCCAGCACCCGCATGGCCCCTCTCCTTGGTTTGTAGATGGCCATCTTCTCCCTGTGTCTCCACATCGTCTTCACTCTGTGTGTGCCTCTAGGTCCAAATTTCCTCTTTTTATAAGGACACCGTTCCTATTGGATTAGGACCCCATAGGGCCCTATTAATGGCCCACCTTAATGACCTCATTTTAATCTGATTACCTCTGTGAAGAAGCCATCTCCAAATTCGACCACATTCTCAGGTCCTGAGGGTTAGGGCTTGATTTCAGCATTTGAATTTGGGGAGGGGGAAGACCCAGTTCAACCCATGACAGTTAGCACAGGCTGCCTGGCGTGGCTCAAGGCCCCCAGGCAAACAAAGACACTCTTCTCAAGCAGGACACTTCAGGGGCGTAGAGGGCACCGCCCCGGAGCCGAGGCAAAGGCCAGACTCTCCTTGGGCCAGGTTCATGGCCTTACTGCACAGGTGGGCACACTGAGAAGCCCATTTTACAGATGAGTAAACTGACGTTCATACGGTCCGCATCCCAATACAGTGAAGCTGGAGGTGGCGCCTCTTCAGCGGGGGTCTTCCCTCCCTTCCTGGGCCCGGGTGTGACTCTCTCCCCCTCCTCCCTGCAGGCCTGAGCCGGGCCGGGCTCCCGTTCGGGCTGATGCGCCGTGAGCTGGCGTGTGAAGGCTACCCCATCGAGCTGCGGTGCCCAGGCAGCGACGTCATCATGGTGGAGAACGCCAACTACGGGCGCACAGATGACAAGATCTGCGACGCTGACCCTTTCCAGATGGAGAACGTGCAGTGCTATCTGCCAGACGCCTTCAAGATCATGTCCCAGAGGTGAGGGGCCCCACCCTGCGGGGCTCCTGGGAGATGGGGTGGCAGCAGTCCCTGGGGTCAATAAGGTGCCTGTCCTCCATGCGCCCCTGGCCAGCACATCCCGTTCACCTTTAGTCTTTCTTTTATGCATTCGACCCATGTTTCCTGAGCAATTACTAGGGGCCGGGTCCCATGCAACAGCAAATAAGACCCAGCCCATGCCCTGCCAGCCTGTCACCTCCCCAACCTGTACCCTCTGCCACAAGCCCGTTGCCTCCAGAAGCTCATCCTGAGATTGGTGGGGGCTTGCAGAGTAAACGCCGTGGCGGGACAGAGTGAGATGTCATGGGAGCTGACAGACAGCCCAGAGGTCTGGTCAGGCTTCCCTGAGGAGGTGACAGTTGAACACAGATGGCAGAAGTGTATGTGCTTGTGAATGTCAGAGAGAACGTGTGTGAGAATGTGAGGGAGGGAGTGTGAAGACTGTTTATGTCTGTAAGTGTGTGAGTGTGGGGTGCATGTGTGCAAAGCTGCAGAAGGCTCTTTCACACTCACACCCGCACCACCTAGAGCTGGTCAGCTCTTCCTTCAAATTATACCCTGATGTGACCGCCACTTCCACCACCAAGCCCCCCGGGACTGCTACAGTATCTTCTGCCCCCTCTCCTTGCCTGCTATAGTCTGTTCCCCCCCATAGCAGCCAGAGAGTGCTTGTGAACACCTGAGTCAGGTCCTGTCCCTCCTCAGATCACGGCTCTCCTTGGCTCCAACCTCACTCAGAGCAAAAGCCTAAGTCCTCCCCTGAGGCCCCCAAGGCCCTACACGTTCTGCCCTGTCCTCTCCCGGCCCTCACCTCCTCCACGCACCTCCTCACTCGCTGGGCTTCAGTTACCTGGCCCACTCCTTACACCCATCAGGCATCTTCCACTAAGGGCTCCCTCAGGGCCTTTGCACTGGCTGTTCCCCCTGCCAGGAATGCTGTTCCCCAACACCCGCATGGCCCCTCCCTCTCCTTATTCAGGAATTTTTTATTTTTTTTATTTTTTATTTTTTGCGGTACGTGGGCCTCTCACCGTCGTGGCCTCTCCCGTTGCGGAGCACAGGCTCCGCACGCGCAGGCTCAGCGGCCATGGCTCACGGGCCCAGCCACTCCGCGGCATGTGGGATCTTCCCGGACCGGGGCCCGAACCCGAGTCCCCTGCACCGGCAGGCGGACTCTCAACCACTACGCCACCGGGGAAGCCCCAGGGATTTTTTGTTTTTACCTAACTAACCTCTCAGCGAGGCCTGCCTGACCACCCTCTAAAATCACAGCAACCCGGCCCCCGCCCCTGCCACTTCCCAGCCCCTTCCCTGCGTTCTCTCTCTCCTAGTCCTGACTTCCATCCACAGTCCCATTGGCTGTTTCGCCTCTTTATCGTGTCTTTTTTATGTCTTCCCTCACTAGGCTGTCAGCCCCACGGGGAAAGGGAGTTTTGTCTGTCACCGCTGTGTCCACAGCCAGATACACCACAGGCGCTCACTGAATTTTTGCCAAACGCCTGAGAGAATGCAGGGTTCACTCCAGGATCCTGAGCATAAAACTGGAAAAGGGAAGGAGGCCTGGGGCCACCTCTACAGCTCCTTGGGGATGCTAGAGTATGTCACTGGGTGGGGTCACTGAAAGCCTCCCGAGAGTTTTGGGCAGGAGACAGGCGCGATCAGGTGGGTGGGCCAGGCCAGAACCGCTTCATCCCCTCCCTCCCACTGTTTCTCTCGCAAACATCGGGAATTCTCTGGCGGTCCGGGGGTTAGGACTGTGCTCTCTCACTGCCGAGGGTCTGGGTTCAATCCCTGGTCGGGAAACTAAGATCCCACAAGCTGCACAGAGCGGCAAAAAAAAAGGAAATAATCAAACATCCATTCCCCTCCAGCAATCTTGTCCCTCTTCCCCACTTCCCGTCTCCTGACACCCCTGCATGGACAGTCCCAGTCCAGCCTCTCTCTCCTCCTACCTTCTGCCTCCAAATTCTCCCTGCCCGCTTCACTCAGCACCGGCCTCAGGGTCCGTGATGTTCTCCGCCATGTGCCCAAGTACCTAGCACAGCGACTGACCCAGTTCTGACGCTCGTGGGGTCTCAGTCCTAGAGGGGTGACACTGAGCAGGGTGGTCACGGGGGCTGAGGGATTCTGATGAGGCCACACCTGGAGGCTCTTCATATTAGTTAGGGTCCAGCTCCACTACTCTGACGGAGACCCCCCCAGGATAAACACAGTGACCTGAACAAGATCAGAACTGGAAAGACCCTCAGCACCCGCTTCTCTCTGTCTCAGCGCTGCAACCCACCCCACCCCCGCTCCCACCTCCTGGGCCAGAACTCAGTTACGGGCACTTCCTGGGCACTTCCTCCCAGCTGCACGGGAGGCTGGGACATGCAGTCTCCAGCTGGAAAGCCAGCGTTTTTGTGTTTTTCTTTTTGTTTTCATCTTTAACGGAGGTGAAATCCACAGAAGATAAAATTCACCATTTTAAAGTGAACAATTCAGTGGCGTTAATGACATTCACAATATTGTGCAACCTCTGCCTCCGTCTAGTTCCAGAACATTTTCATCACCTCAAAAGGAAACTCCGTCGCCCTTAGCAGTCACTCCCCGTTCTCCGCCCTCCCCCGAGTTCCTGGCAACCCTAATCTGCTTTCCGTCTCTGAATTTGCCTGTTTTGGACATTTCATATAAATAGAACCGTAAAACACGTGGCTTCTGTGGCTGGCTTCTTTCACTGAGCGTGATGTGTTCAAGGCTCGTCCACATTGTAGTGTGTATTAGAGCTTCCTTCCTTTTTACGGCTGAATAATATTCTACCATATGGACGTACCGTGTTTTGTTTATCCACTCATTTGTCCATGGGTTGTCTCCACCTCTTGGTGATTGTGTAAATGATTCTGCTATGAACATTCGTATACAAGAATTCGTACAGGAATACACCTGCAGTGTTACAGCAGGTGAAAGCACTTTGGGGAATATAACTAGTTCTCTGGGTCATAGGTAACTAAGTTTCTGTTTAACCTTATGAGGTCAGTGTTATATTTTTAAAGAAGGGGGTTGAGGTGGGTGGATATAAGCAGTTAAGCACTCGTTGGTTAAGGGCAGGATGGAAGGGAAGACACAGGAGCCCCCTCTGCCCTGTACCTGTCAGGAAGCTCCCCCAAACCACTTGAACACACCCACAGTCAAGTCACCGTTCTGCCCAGCCGAGACTTGGCCTGCTCCAGGGAAACGGAGACCTTGACCGTGGGAACGACGGCAAGAAACATCTTTTGTTGTCATTAACTAGGCCTCCTGTTACATGGTAGCCAGCCTCCTGAGAAGGTGACAGGGACTCGGGGGTGTTCCCCATGGGGAGCCAAGGATGGCTTCAGCGTGAGGTGAAGACTCTGCCCCTGTCCTGACTGCAGAGCCTCACAGCAGCGCTGTCCAAAGGGTAGGACATGTCAAGACATGGTCTGAGGTGGACACAGGCAAACACTGTGAGCATTTCATTCATAGCATCTTTGCAAAGACACCACCTTGCGTGTATGGCTTCACATCTTACTCTTCTGTGAACAAAGTGGGGGCTGTATGGTCAATATAGGAAGAAAAAGGAAAAAAAAGGACATAATGGCACTGGTGACACTCAGGATGAAAGTGATGAAGTGTGTCTGGGGAAGCAGTTTATGGGGCCACCCCTCTGGCCCAGCCCTAAGCTTCATGCCATGCCAGGGTTTAGAAATAGAAGAATCCTATCTGGTAGGAGAGAGCAGGCAGGAAACAGAAAACAATGCCCACACAAGGTCCCTGGCGTGGTCTCCACAGTTCCTTCCCAATCTGGGGTTGTCCATTCCTCTCCTGACCCTGCCCCCCCCCCCAGTTCCAGGCCTGTCTTTTGCCAGCTGCCCGTCTCTCCTCCACAGGTGTAACAACCGCACCCAGTGCGTGGTGGTCGCCGGCTCCGACGCCTTTCCCGATCCCTGTCCCGGGACCTACAAGTACCTGGAGGTGCAGTACGACTGTGTCCCCTACAGTGAGTCATCTTGTTCCTCATGCGGACGCGGGCCCTTCCCCCTTCCAGAAGCGAGTGAGGAGGAGACACCTTGAGCGCGCGCACACACACACACACACACACACACACACACACACACACACACACACACACACACACACACACACACACACACACACACACGGCCAAGTCGGGGCCAGGCACACGGGGGACAGCTGGGCCTGCTCCCTCCCTCACACATTCTCTTCACCCAGACACCCTTGTCCACACTGGTGTCTGCCCCACCCACACCCCCACCCTCACAGACTCTGTCCCCATCCACTGGGCACCTTCTCCAACTCTTGTTACTCTGGCCTGCTCACCCTGCTTCTTCACATGCCCTTGGGCTTATTTATACACTCCAAGGCCACACCCACGTACTCCACTTGGCACACTTATATCTCTCCTCTCCTCTCCCTGGACCTTGACCTCGCTGCCCTCTAATTCCTCTGCCTCCCTGCTCTTCTCTCACCCCTTCCCTTCGTGACCCCCTCTTACACACCTGCTCTTCCCTCTCACTCACCCCCCTTTCTCTGAGTTCCCTTTCCTTTCTCTTGTCCCCCTCACCCCTCACGTGCCCCCAGTCCTGCCCCTTCCCAGTCCTGGAAGCTGGACTCTGTACTCATACGGAGGCAGACCACCCTCTGAGGCCTGGTGGCAGATCAGGTGTGAAGGGCTAGGGGCATCTTCCACAGATTCCTAACTCTTGGTTTGTTTGCCCGTTACCACAGTCGTACTTCCTGTCTGCAAAGGAAGTGCCACCATGTTGGACTGAGGGTGGCACCAGGAAGCCTGAGAAAGGTGATCTGGGGAGCCAGGGGCCTGCCATTCTTGCACCTGGCCAAGGGGAGCAAACAATGACAGGGTCTCTCCTCCTCAGCACCCCACCCTTAACGTGGCCCTTCTTTCCAGCCCTTACTCTTCCCTCCCTTTCCCCCATCATCCATCCCCTCCCCTGCACCCCCAGCTTCATGTAGGCAACCTGGAGGTAGGGCCTCCGGGCAGAGGCGGGAGGAGGCAGGGCCACCAGGGCGTCTTGAGTGTGAGGGGGTAGGGGCGGGGGCGCAGGAGGCCCTGTGACTCTCCCTCCTCTCCCCTTCCACCCCAGCCTTCCCCCCTCTCCCCAACCTTTGATTTCTCCTCGCAGGTGACTGCAGATGTGCTGGGGGAGACGGGACGGCTATGTGCTTCCATAACCTTCTTCTTTTACTCCTCACCCTTTCCTTTCAGCGACCAAGGCCTCCAGCCACTGCCTGAGAGGGACGCCCATCTGATCCTTGAAGCCTCCCCACAGCACTGGGGACACCGCCCAGCCCCATGGCTGGGGCAGCAGGGAAGGGGGGCAGGAGTTGGGGAGCGTAGCACAGTGGGGAAATCAGGCTGGGTTCGAGGCTCGGCCCCGGCCCTTGGGTTTTCTGGCTCTGAAACTTGAGCAAATGACTTAATTTCTCTGGGCCGCTGCAGAAGGAGGCGAAAGTCCAGGAGATCACGTGTGCGAAGCGGCTAACCCAGGGCTGGCCGCAGAGGCTGCTCCTGGTGGCAGAGTGCTGGACGTAAACTCCTGCAGGGTAGAGGCCTCATCTTCACCCCCGCAGCGCCCAGGCCCAAGCCTGGTTCAGGATGTGCTCAGTAATGCTTTGGGTGCCCTTTCGATCCAGCTGAACCTACACCTTCCTCTTTAATGGGGGGAGGGGAATCAAACACCTTCCCTGAGGTGTTGCCCGGAGTACAGAGAACGTGGGTCAAAGCTCCTTGTGCACCGTCAGCCGTAGGTGTGAGGGAAACGGTGCCTGCTTTTGATAGCCAGGTAGCCTCAGCCGTGTTGCTTCACTTCACTGGTCCCCTTTCCCCCTCTATAGACAGGGTTCTCGAAAGGCTGCCCGAGAGGTGCTTAGCACGGTTCCTGGCGCAGAGTAAGCGCCGGGCACTTGGTAGTTGTTGCTTTTCTTGTGACTCCCTCATCATGATTTTTACCAATTATTATAATTGCTATCGGTAATCAAAAATAAAACTAACAACAGTTGACAAACCCAATTTCTCCTGAAGCAGGTAAGATAAAGGGCAGGAAAAAAAGAAATCCCCTGATCCAAGTGGCACCTAAAGTGGATACCGTGCAGGGAAAGGAGCAGGAAAAAAGTTAGAGGGTGTGGGGAGGAGAGGGGCTGAGAGACCTCCTGGAGCCAAACTCCAAGTGTGGGTGGGAGGGCGTGACCCTCAGAGAGCAGGAGGGCTCAGGGGATGGGCAGCCCCCAGTCTGATGGGAGAGAGCTAGCCTGAGCCCTGGGAGAGGCAGGGGCACACACGCATACACGCATTTGTAGTCACAGACATGAAGGATGTGTCTTGGGGGGGCTGAGCTAACTCCCGGTCCCAGAAGAAGAGGGCTGGTGTTACGAGGGTGATGGAAGCCACGCCGCAGAACAGGGAAGCTGGGCACTCACTTATCCCCCAGAGTTTCTCTGAGCACCTCCTGCGTACCAGGCCCTGGATGAGGCGCTGGGAAGGAAGCCAAACACTGCTCCTCCAGAGAGGTGGCAGGAGAGCGAGGCCCTGGTCAGAGGTTCCTAAGGGGTCAGGGACACAGAGCCTGGAGGGGGCGTGCCCTGGGCAGCCATCTTGCCCTGGGCTTCAGAGGCTGGGGTGACCCCAGTGCTGGTCAGGGGTGGGTGCAGGGGCTACCGTGGGAAGGGAGCGGTGGGTGTGCAGGGCTCCCTGCCACACACACATACCGGACAGGCCCGACTAACACTGGATTTGCCTTGCAGCAGAGCACAGTCTAACCATGCCCCCTTCCTCCCCCAGGTGCCGCCCGCCCATCCCAACAGCGGGCTGGGGAGCTCCCGGCTCCTGGGCCCCCAGGGGGGAGCTGGGCAGAGAAACTGAGCCTCGGGCTTGCCCCGGGGGAGTGTGGGAGCGTGTCTGTGCCCCACCTGCTGTCCTGCCCCATCTGTGATGTCCCCCCCACCCCAGCCTCTTCCCTCTCTGCCTCTGTCTCCCCCTCCGGGCTCTTTGAGGCCCAGGGGGCTCTGCCTGTCTGCCTCTCCGTCATTCTGTGTCTGATGCTGCCACCCTCTCTGTGTGTTGGCTTGTTTCGGGTTCTGAGGGTTTGGGGAAACTCAGCTGGAGTCTTGCAAGGCCGGCACAGAAGGGGAAGGAGTCCAATGTGTTCTCTCTCGTGAGGCTACCAGGCCCCAGGAGGCACTGAACCCCCTCCCCTGGGCCCCTGGTTCTAGCAGGAGGGCAGCAGGCCGGGCTGAAGGGGATCTAAGTGATTCCTTCACCCTCCCCACCATCCCTGCCTGGTGCCCCCCTAAGCAGAGCCGCCTCCCAGCTGGGGCTCCCCTCCCCAGTCCCCACTGCACTGAGGGTGCCCCTTCCCATCTGAGGGCTCTGCCCCCATGCCTGCCTGTACACCCCCCCCCACCCTTCGTCTCTCTTGGTCTCTGTCCTCCCATGTGTCTCCCCTCCCTGTGACTGTCTCCCTGACACCCTCCCTGAAGGAAAGGACTTGGGGGCGGGGGCTGATGCTACCTTCGGGGTTGGGGAACCAGGAGTGAGGAAAGAAAGGAAAAGGGGGCGTGTTGCCAGAAAAGAAACGAAAGCAATTTAATCTTTTTTTTTTTCTCTTTTTTCTTGCACATTTTTTTTTTCAATTTGTTTTCTCTCTCTCTTCCGATGCTTAAAGTAGAAGTGGAGCAGAAAGGTAAACGCACTGTTACCAATGCTAACCCCTAACTCAGACTTTGTTTTACCTGCACCATACTTATGTGACCCACCCTCCCCTCCGGCCCCTTCTTCTCCCCCCACCCCAAACTTGGTCCAGTCGCTATTCCCCACCCCAGTGTCCCCCTGGTGGGGCAAGCCCTGGTGCAGCCGGGTGACTCCACCCTCCAGACACCTGAGGAAGCTCCTCTCTGAGCCCGGGCAGGATCTTCCGTCTCTCTCTCTGCCCCTCTCTCTCTCTCTCTCTCTCTCTCTCTCTCCCTCCCTCTCTCTCTCTCTCTCTCCCCCCAAGCCTCCCCACCCCCCGGCCCACCTTCCTAGTCCCTGGCCCTTGCGGGGCCGGGGGGGACCTGGCCTTCTCTCATACTTCTTTTGCCTCCTTCAGGAGAAGTGTGTAAGCATCCAGGGCGGGTGGGGAGGGAGGGACCCCCTTCCCTGGCTCCTGACCAGGGGTGAAGGGCACCGGGTGAGCCGTCTCTCTCCTCTCTTCCTCCTGCCCCCCGCTTTTGTAACATGTGTCGGGGGTTCGGGGGAGGCAGGGTGGAGGGGACACCTTTGTTTTCCTTTTGGGGAGCAGTTTCCTCCTCTCTCTTTCTCTCTCTCTCTCTCTCTCTCTCTCTCTCTCTCTCTGGCTCCTGGCGGCTTCAGTTCCTTCTGGTTTGGCGTTTCCAAGGCCCAGAGCTGTTTTGGAGCATGGAGTACCAGTTTCCCCCAGTCCCAACCCCTGTCCTCCACCAGCGGGGGGCCCAGCCCTGGGGAGGGGTATAAGCTGTCCCCAGCCCGGGGAGGGCAGCCTGCCAAATCGGGACGAGGGGGTGGGGGCGGGCCTCAAGGTTGGGGGAGTGAGGGGCGGGGGAGCATTTTCTCTGGTTCTGAAATACTTGCGAAGCTGCAGTCAGGGTTTCTTCTGGGCTGTTGTGGTTAGAGGACCAGGGAGAGGGGGGCGGGGGAGGTATAGGCCGGGTCGGGGACTTCCACGAGCACCATAATTTCTTGCGGGTGACACCTCCAGTGGGGGCTGGGTAGAACTCCATAGGGGGCGGAGCTGTCCGTTAGTGGAGTCGGACAGGGCTGCAGCTGCAGGCCTGGGCTCTTGGGGATGGTCGCTTCCTCCCCTGAAAGTTTTGGGAAATTTGCAGCTCTGAGGCAGGCAGCAGGGGCCGCGGATGGAAGGGATGACCTTTCAGGATCACTTCTGCCTTGAAATTACGGTGGTCGGTGGAGCATCCCCTTTGAGGGAGGTGGGGCGGGGTCCCTCCGAGCTGCTCCCCTCCCCCTTGTCCCTTCCCCCATCTCACAGAGGCCTGGGCAACCAGCCCACCACCCTGCCCCTCACTGCACCCCTCCACTCTCTCCCTCTCTTTCTCCTGGAGTCTCTCTCCCACCCAGCACCAGACACTCTTCTTGCAGGCCCGGTGGTGGTTTGGATACGGCAGCCTGGGATCTTTTCTCTTCAAAGGGCGGGTGGGAGGAGGCTGGAGGGCAGAGGAGGTATTGGGAGCTTGGTGCTGGGGAGGGGGTCCTTGCTGGCAAAGGCCCCAGGCAGACCCTTCCTCATCTTCTCCCCCTTCCCCAGGGTAACCTCTAACCACGTTTTCCTCCGCCATGCCCTGCCGACCAGGCTAGGCTCTGAGACCTCCCACTGCCCACCCCCCCCCCGCCCACACACAAGCACATCTGCTCAGTCGTCACAAAGCTGGCGGGGGACCTAGCTTGGAGAGAGGGGAGACCCAGGGACAGGGGAAAAGGGCAGAGGCCAGTGTGCTGAACAGAAGGTGCAGGCCAACCCCTCAGGGCACTGGGGACAGGGAGATGGTGGAGCCCCAAGCTCCCCTCCCCCTCCTAAAACAGGGCATGCTCCTGGCTGCCTTGTGCCTGGAGACCCTTGGGTCAAAATGTCCCCCTGCTGCTGTGAAGGGAGGGCTGGATCTCCGCACCCACCCATCTGAGCCTCCTGAAGAATGAGGCTGGAAGTGGGGGAATGAGAAGTGTCCAAGCCCCCACCCCCCACGCCGGCACCAAGTCCCAGCCCTCCCTGTCCCCTCGGGGCCAGCTGCTTCGGTGACAGACCAAGCAGGAGCAGAGAATTCACTACAAACTCTCACCCTGGCCTGTCCGTGGGTTCTGCTAGCAGGGAGGTGAGAGGGAGGCCCCCAGCCATCCTGGATGGAGGGACATCACCTCTACAGGAGGAGGGGAGCCTGGCCACACTGTGAAAGTCCAGACCCCCCACCGGGTCAGTAAGGGGAGGCTAGGAGCAGGCGGCGCTGGGACGTGACGGGGCAAGGGTGGGCAGGCTATTGGTGGCCAACGAGATGCAGTTGAGGTTTTCCTCCTTTTCAGGGAATGGGGGGGTGGGGCGGGGCCCCCCACCTTTCTGACATCAGCGCTGCCTTGGTCCCTCCTCCCGAGCCGGGGATGGTTGCAGGTAAATCGGGGTCAGGGCAGGGGAGGTGGGGGTGCGGGGCCTGCTGGGGGCGGGCTGGGTCTTTATCCTAGCACCTGGTTCCCTCCCTTGCCCCTTCTGAGCTGGACCTGGGACTGCCCCCCCAAGGGACCCTCAGTCGGGCCTGGGCCTTGGAGTGAATTCTCTGCTCACCCCCCTCTCTCCTCGCCAGCACTAACCCTTTCTTCCCAGGTGCTCTCCAGTGTGCCTCCCTTGGAGCCAGGACCTCGCCGAGCCCCACCACCACCACCTTGTCTCTCTTCCCTCCACACAGCTCTCCTCCCCCCCACCCAACTCTCCCGGGAGTCCTCTCCCTCCCCAAGTTCTCCCCCTCACCCCTGTGCACCAGTGTCAGTGTCTGCTGCTGAATAAACCCCATGAGAGACCCTGCCGGCTGGGGGCAGGGCTGGGCACCCTCAGGAGGGGCTGGACTTTTCCGAATACCCTTCCTCAGCTACTGATTTCATGGGTACTGGGGGTGGGGGCTGCCACAGGCTGCATCAGGAACCTCGGGTGCCTCTCCCACCCTGGAATAGAAGTGCGCTCCTGACACCCACCCACAGTGGGTACGGAAACATCACTCTACCTTGCAGTTTTTGCAGGAGGAAGAAAATGGAGTTAAAAAAAAAAAATCTGTGTCCTGGTGTGGTTGGTGAAGGATGGGACCCTTGACCCCTAGCTCTTCCATAGGGGCGCAGATGATGGCGAAGGGGCAGGGCCCTGAGTCCCTGGAACCTCAAAGCCACCAGTGGCTGCAGTGAGGAAATCTTTCCACTCCTGCTTAAGGCACACGAGATCGTCTCTGGGATGCCTCTTGCCAAACCCCTTATCCCCAGCCTGTGGGGTCTCTAGCAGCCAGGGAAGGAAAGAGGGGCACTACCTCCCACCACTAACCCTGCTCTTAATGGCCTCCAGGGTTGACATCTCCAGGGAGAGGGGCAGCTGGGCGGGGCAGGGGTCCCAGCCCGGAAACCCCCTTCCCATCACCAGCCCTACCAAGCAACCGTGACTGCAGCAGCAGGAGGGGACAGCCTGGCACCCCCCTGGCCGCGTGACCAACTTGCCTCTCTCTCTCCCCCTCCTTTGCCCCTGCTCCTCTCCCCGTGTCCTCCCCGCCCACCCACCTGGCCCAGTCTTCGTGTGCCCAGGGACTCTGCAGAAGGTGCTGGACCCCACCTCGACACACGAGTCGGAGCACCAGTCTGGCGCATGGTGCAAGGACCCACTGCAGGCGGGTGACCGCATCTACGTCATGCCCTGGATCCCCTACCGCACGGACACGCTGACCGAGTACGCCTCGTGGGAGGACTACGTGGCGGCGCGCCACACCACCACCTACCGCCTGCCCAACCGTGTGGATGGCACTGGCTTCGTGGTCTATGACGGCGCCGTCTTCTACAACAAGGAGCGCACGCGCAACATCGTCAAGTACGACCTGCGCACGCGCATCAAGAGCGGGGAGACGGTCATCAACACGGCCAATTACCACGATACCTCGCCCTACCGCTGGGGGGGCAAGACCGACATCGACCTGGCCGTGGACGAGAACGGGCTGTGGGTCATCTACGCGACCGAGGGCAACAACGGGCGGCTGGTGGTGAGCCAGCTCAACCCCTACACGCTGCGCTTCGAGGGCACGTGGGAGACCGGCTACGACAAGCGCTCGGCGTCCAACGCCTTCATGGTGTGCGGCGTCCTCTACGTGCTGCGTTCCGTGTACGTGGATGACGACAGCGAGGCGGCCGGCAACCGCGTGGACTACGCCTTCAACACCAACGCCAACCGCGAGGAGCCCGTCAGCCTGGCCTTCCCCAACCCCTACCAGTTCGTCTCTTCCGTGGACTATAACCCTCGTGACAACCAGCTGTATGTCTGGAACAACTATTTCGTGGTGCGCTATAGCCTGGAGTTCGGGCCACCCGACCCCAGTGCTGGTGAGGACAGCTCAAGTTTGCTCCCAAACGCCCCCTAGGTCCCAGGGTTGGGGGTGCACTCTGTGACATCTTAGGGGGCCTGGAGGTGGGTTCGGGGGAGCCCTGGAGGCAATGGCAGTGTGACATGGCAAGGTGACAGAGGCTGTTCTAAGCACGCAATTAACTCCTCTGACCCTCGCAGCTTAGGAGACGGGGCTTATCATTGCCCCATTTTACAGATGAGGAAACCCAAGCACTGGGTGAGTATGGGATTAGCTTGCTCCTTTGAGGATTTGGACCAAGGACTCTGGGCTCCTAACCAAGCTGTGCTATGTCTCCTAGAGGCCTGTGCATTTCGAGCCCTGGAACCTCTTCAACCAAAATCTTGGGTGGAAGCCCAGTATCAGTAAAACAGCAAAGCCGAGCCGCCGATGTTGGCCGGGATTGGGGGCCCCTCCACAGTCTCATTCCGCCCTCTCAGCTGCCCCAAACCAGCTCTGAGCAGCCCCATGGCTCCAGGGAGTCCCATCTAATCCAAAAGGAGGAGCTGAGGCCCCCAGAGGGAAGGGACGTGGCCAGGTCAGAGAGGCCAGAGTAAGAGTAGAATGAGGATGGGAGGTGGCTGTGTACAACAGCCTCCAGACACCTCCTTCCTGGCCCGTCTTCTGTGGTTGCTCTCTCAGACTTCAAAGTACAAATGAGTGAATTTTTGCCACCTTCCAATGCTTCAGATGGTCCCAGGGGTACGAGGGACCTCTGTGGGCAGACAGGGGCCAGGGGAGCTCTCCCAGACCTAGTGGGGACCAGGATATCTTTCAGTAGGCCTGACGCGTGGGGGTAACCCCGTCTCATATCCCCTCTCCCTTCCAGGCCCAGCCACTTCGCCACCCCTCAGCACGACCACCACGGCCCGGCCCACACCCCTGACCAGCACAGCCTCGCCTGCGGCCACCACCCCACTCCGCCGGGCGCCCCTCACCACGCACCCTGTGGGTGCCGTCAACCAGCTGGGACCTGACCTACCTCCAGCCACTGCCCCCGCACCCAGCACCCGGCGGCCCCCCGCCCCCAATCTGCACGTGTCCCCGGAACTCTTCTGCGAACCTCGAGAGGTGCGGCGGGTCCAGTGGCCGGCCACCCAGCAGGGCATGCTGGTGGAGAGGCCCTGCCCCAAGGGGACTCGAGGTGAGTGCAGAGCAGAGGTTACCTCCGCTGCAGCTGGCTTGGGGAGTGGCCACTGCTGGGTCTGGCCAGGGAAGGGACGGGGGACATGCCCTTAACTCAGCTCAACGTAGATGCACTTACCTGTCCATCTCCCCTGGTAGAGTGTGGGTTTCATGCAGGGGTCACGCCTGATGTCTGCAGCTGTGTCCCCAGAGCCCAGCAGAGCTCCCAGGACACAGCAGCAGCTCAGTTAGTGCCCCATGCCTCGTCCCCCGTCCCCTCCTGCGATACTAAGCACCCGCCACGTGCAAAGCGCTGGGTGGACCCTGCGGGGAGCCCACGGGAGGTAACTTGAGTCCTGGCTTCAGACTGAAGTGGAAGAGGCCCGGGAGCAGCTGGTGACAGGACACAGCAGCTGAAGTGCCCAGAGAGGGTGGAGCCAGACCGCATGCTCTAGGGATCCCAAGGGGAGGGTCAGAAGAGGCTTCGTGGGGGGGGGGGGGCGGCTTCCAAGGCGAGCTTTGCTAGAAGGTTCCAACTGTGGTAGGCAAAGACGGAAGAGGAGCCCAGAGGGAGGGTTTAGGGGAAGAAGGAGTGGCTTATGTCACCTCAGAGTGACACCTCTCTTGACTGTCCGGCCTGCTTCATGTCTGGTCTTCCGTGTTCCCCTCACCTCTCTCCTCACCCACTCGTCCCCCTCTCTCTGTCATCTCCTTTCTCCCTGCTTTGGCCCATCCTTCTCTCCTTCCCTGTGGCTCCCTTCTCTGTTCCTGTGTGTCTGTCCCTACAGGAATTGCCTCCTTCCAGTGTCTACCAGCCCTGGGGCTCTGGAACCCCCGGGGCCCTGACCTCAGCAACTGCACCTCCCCCTGGGTCAACCAGGTGGCCCAGAAGGTACCAGCAGAAGCTGCCCCTCCCAGTCAGGCGCACGTGCTCACACAGCAGGCCCTGGGTGCCCGGGCACAGGGCACAGTGGGGGCAATGGAACAACTGGGGAGACAAGCAGGGGTCCACTCCCTGGCCTGCAGAGGGAGCAGAGATAGATGGGGAGGGAGAAGGCAGACAGGGAGAAGGGGCAGCAGAGAGAGGGATGAGAGGGGCTGAGCAGGCTGGGCGCGTGAAGAGGGAAGCAAAACGGTCCCTGACAGAGCCGGGGCATCCCACTCCCGTCTCACACAGATCAAGAGCGGGGAGAACGCAGCCAACATTGCCAGCGAGCTGGCCCGCCACACCCGGGGCTCCATCTATGCGGGTGATGTGTCCTCCTCTGTGAAGCTGATGGAGCAGCTGCTGGACATCCTGGATGCCCAGCTGCAGGCCCTGCGGCCCATCGAGCGCGAGTCAGCTGGCAAGAACTACAACAAGGTAGAGCCTGGCAGCAGGGCCAGCAGGGCAGGGGGCACTGCCCTGGGAACTTAGGAGATAGCCGGCCTGTTACCGCGGAGCTGGGCTGCCACCCATGGTGACGGGAGAAGGAAGGACAGACCCCAGGTCTACTGGGGCTCCCTCCTGAACTGCCCTGGACGGTCCTGGGGGTGTGGGCTCCCTTAGGAATGGTTCTCGCTCATGGCCTAGCCCCAGGTCAGTAGCAGAGGCAGAAGAGCAAGCTCCCTGGGGCCCAGACATGAGTGTCGGGGTTAGAGGAGTGGGGCTGGGAGACCAGCCCTGAGAGCACCTCCATCTCTTTCCCCAGATGCACAAGCGAGAGAGAACCTGTAAGGACTATATCAAGGTGAGGCTCAAGGGCTCCTGCTGGCCGAGGGGGTGGGGCAGCCCTTGTCGCTCCTGGGCAGGCCCCAGGTGGCGCTGGGGATGGAGTTTCGGAGAAGGGGGCGCAGAGCCCAGCCCAGGGAACTGGAGGATGTAGGGGGAATCACGGAGCTGCCCCCGCACCGTTGCAGGCCGTGGTGGAGACGGTGGACAACCTGCTGCGGCCAGAGGCTCTTGAGTCCTGGAAGGACATGAATGCCACCGAGCAGGTGCACACGGCCACCATGCTCCTGGATGTCCTAGAGGAGGGCGCCTTCCTGCTGGCCGACAACGTCAGGGAGCCTGCCCGCTTCCTGGCCGCCAAGCAGAACGTGGGTGAGTGCTACAGTCGCGCTAGGGCAAGTTTGGGCGCAAATCTTGAACGGTGGGGGCCCCCTCGGCCTGGAGACCGTGGGGGATACCCTGGCCCTCGACCTTGGGCCTCTTGCCACAGCCCGGGCCTCTGGACTGTGGACAGACCCCCAACCTTGTGTGCCCTGCCGTCCCCTGTCCCCACAGTCCTCGAGGTCACAGTCCTGAACACAGAGGGTCAAGTGCAAGAGCTGGTGTTCCCCCAGGAGTACCCGAGCGAGAACTCCATCCAGCTGTCCGCCAACACCATCAAGCAGAACAGCCGGAACGGTCAGTGCCCGAGCCCCGTGCGGGCACCCCTGCTCCTCTCGCCGAGGACGGCGGTTCTTAGCTTTTATCGCACTGAAGAATCCGAAAGGAGGTTGGGACCCGTGGCCACACACAGGTGTCCTTCATTGAAGCTAGTGTTAACATCTCAGGGGGTTCGTGGAGACCCCCCCCCGAAGCCCCACAGAGCCAAGCACGCTTCGCAGTTAGTAGGGCTCACTCCTGTGCAGTGGCAGTTCAGGGAGGCTTGCGCCATTTGAGATGAAGGTCCAGAGAGGTTAGGGATTTGCTCAACGTTACACAGTAAGTGAGAGGTGGGCCGGGGACCCGGCCTGTGTATCCCGGCCCACTGCCCTGCCGTTGAAAGCTGCCTATAACTGAGCAGGGGTCCCGCAGAAGGGCTCCCAGAGCCCCACTTGCCTGGGCTGCAGCCTGCCTGGCTTCAGAGATCCTGGCGGCCAGCGTGGTGGAGCTGCACACCAGCCAGGGGCTGACAACACACCCTGCCGTGCCTGTTCTCCCCAGGAGTGGTCAAAGTTGTCTTCATCCTCTACAACAACCTGGGCCTCTTCCTGTCCACCGAGAATGCCACGGTGAAGCTGGCAGGTGAAGCGGGCGCGGGGGGCCTGGGGGGCGCCTCCCTGGTGGTGAACTCCCAGGTCATCGCAGCGTCCATCAACAAGGAGTCCAGCCGAGTTTTCCTCATGGACCCTGTCATCTTCACTGTGGCCCACCTGGAGGTGAGCTGAGGCGCCCCCTCCCTCGGTGAGGTCCCAGCATCCTCCATTGTCCCTGGCTGTGCACGCCCCCCTACTGTGTGTTCACCCACCCCGAGAGCAAGTTACAACCCCTCCCTGGGGCCCCAGCCCCCACCTCAGCAGCTTGGGCCATTTTGTCCCCAGAGGTCTCAGACTGTCACCTGGAGCCCAGAGCCCCAGGCACTCGTCTCCTGCTTGTCGCTATCCCCATAGCCGGGTGTGCGGGCTGGAGTGGGACTCCCCGGATCTGACCCCCCGGTCACCACCACACAACAGGCCAAGAACCACTTCAATGCCAACTGCTCCTTCTGGAACTACTCGGAGCGTTCCATGCTGGGCTACTGGTCGACGCAGGGCTGCCGCCTGGTGGAGTCCAACAAGACCCACACCACGTGTGCCTGCAGCCACCTCACCAACTTCGCCGTGCTCATGGCTCACCGCGAGATCGTAAGCTGGCCAGCGCTCCGCTCCGGGCGCGCCCACTCTCTGGCCCGGCTTTGCACGGCATCCTAGAAAGTGCTGCATGGGCGGTGCCGGGGAAGGCCAGCTTCGTGGGCATGGGGGGCCTGAGTCTTGCCCGGGGCATGAGGCCACACGTCTGGTTCTCTTTGGTCACGGTCCCACCTTCTCCCAAGGCACTCTGGAGAAGCACGTTGGTGTCACCTTTGTCATCTCTCCACGAGCCTTCCAGAGCATGAGGAAGTGAGCGTGCCGCCTGCAGAGGGGTGGGGGCCGGCAAGTTGGCCAGGGGGGCAGAAGGCCGGGTGGGCTGCACCAGTGGTGCTCGTGGCCCACGGCCTTGCCCGTAGCTGGCACCTAAGCGGAGCCCTGGCCACGTGCGAGACCAGAGGCGCTAAGTACACCCCCTGCTCCTTCCCCCAGTACCAGGGCCGCATCAACGAGCTACTGCTGTCAGTCATCACCTGGGTGGGCATCGTCATCTCCCTGGTCTGCCTGGCCATCTGTATCTCCACTTTCTGCTTCCTGCGGGGACTGCAAACTGACCGGAACACCATCCACAAGAACCTGTGCATCAACCTCTTCCTGGCCGAGCTGCTCTTCCTGGTTGGGATAGACAAGACTCAGTATGAGGTGAGCAGGACTCCAGGGCAGGAGAGGATGGGGGAGAGACGGCACCGGCCGGCCGGGGCAGCCCCTCACCCGTGGTGCTCCCCACTCTCTAGATTGCCTGCCCCATCTTCGCTGGCTTGCTGCACTACTTCTTCCTGGCTGCCTTCTCCTGGCTCTGCCTGGAGGGCGTGCACCTCTATCTGCTGCTGGTGGAGGTGTTTGAGAGCGAGTACTCCCGCACCAAATACTACTACCTGGGCGGGTACTGCTTCCCAGCCCTGGTGGTGGGCATCGCAGCCGCCATCGACTACCGCAGCTACGGCACCGAGAAGGCGTGAGTGCCCCCTTCACCCCCCGAGTCTCTCCCCCTTGCTGGCTCCCTGCTCAGCAGCATCCCGTGGGCCAGGACCCTCAGGGCACTGGCCTCCCCTCTCCTGAGCCCCGAGGCCGCAGCCAGCAGAGTCCCTGGGCTCCTGGAGTCAGAGGGAGGGAAGAGCCCGCCCCCCCCCCCCACCTCTCAATACCCCGGCCCTGCTTCCTTCACAGCTGCTGGCTCCGAGTGGACAATTATTTCATTTGGAGCTTCATTGGGCCTGTCTCCTTTGTTATCGTGGTAAGTTGGAAGGCGGTACCCCCAGTACTGAGTCTCTGTCCTTCATCCAGCCTAGCTCTGACCCCAAGGCCCCCCTTCTCCCCAAGCCCTTGAAAAGCATCAGAACTGAGCAGCCAGCTAAGAAAACGAGAGCAGAGTGGGCCTGTAGAGCTCCAGCACTGAGGTCCATCCTTCCAGGAGCTGTGATTTGAGCCCCTGCTCTGTGTCAGGCCATGGGCCCTGCCCCCCGGCCCCGAAGCCACATTAACAGTTACGCCAGTAGGCAGGCACCTGGGGGCAGGTACGGCAGCAGAGGGGACCCTGAAGAAGGGGGGTCGTGGCTGAGACTTGGCCAGGAGCTGACGCTAGGAGGCAGAGGGACCCTGGCCCAGCCCCTCCCCTTGTCCCGCCCCCAGGTGAACCTGGTGTTCCTCATGGTGACTCTGCACAAGATGATCCGGAGCTCCTCCGTGCTCAAGCCCGATTCCAGTCGCCTCGACAACATTAAGTGAGCACCCCCTCGCCCCACCCGTGCCCCGGGACTTTCCAGGCCTCTCCCGGCGTTTCCTGAAAGGTGGTGTTCTCGCCTCTGGTGTCACATACTGTGATTTTAAGGACAAAGATGGTGTTTTACTGTGTTTGTTATGTATCTATTTAACGAGTATTAGAAAACATGGTATTAGCACATCCAGCTGTGGTTTTAGGCACATAATTGCTAAGGGTGAGACTGAGTTCAAAAAGTGAGTCCAGAAAATTCCCTGGCGGTCCAGTGGTTAGGACTCTGCACTTTCACTGCCAAGGGCACAGGTTCAGTCCCTGGTCGGGGAACTAAAGATCCCACCAGCCATGCGACTCGGCAAAAAAAAAAAAAAAAAAAAAAAAAAGTCCATTTCAGGGCAACTTAAAGACAGATAGGCAGCAAAAGATAGTTTAAAGGTCTGGAAATATGGCCAAAAGGATGAAGGATGCAGGAGAATGACTGGCCATTCACAGAGCCCTGACCCCTGACCTCTGCCTGCCCCTCAGGGTCAGCTTGGGTGAAAGTGTCACTGGGCAGGCCTGCTCATCCCAGGGCAGCGTCCAGGCCTGCTCAAAGAGGGACACGCAGCAGGGCTCTGGGGGAGGCATCTCTGCTGGCAGGGACTTTGATGTCCCTGTTCCCTCTCCACCTCTCCCCAGATCCTGGGCCCTGGGGGCCATTGCGCTGCTCTTCCTACTGGGCCTCACCTGGGCTTTCGGCCTCCTCTTCATCAATAAGGAGTCGGTGGTCATGGCCTATCTCTTCACCACCTTCAACGCCTTCCAGGGGGTCTTCATCTTCGTCTTTCACTGCGCCTTACAGAAGAAGGTGAGGTCCAGGGAAGGGACCAGGTGCCTGCCTTCTGTAGCGGGACCTGTGTCTGCCTGGAGGGAAGCACAGGCTCACAGGGAGGATTTAGGCAGGGGTGCAGAGGGTTCTGGAAAAGAGCAAGATACAGGGGCCTAGAGGAACGAGAAAGCAAGGCAGATTTGGGGAGCTGGGAGAGCACGGGGCAGGGACATGGTTGATGGACCCTCCCCAGGGTGTAGGGCACAAGTCAAGCATGTGGAGGGAGATGACTCTGGGTGCCACCCAGACAGAACATTTCCGACTTTAATAGTTGTGGGATAAAATGTGAATTTTGTGGTGATAGGAAGTTTCTTTTTAAAATAAAGTGTGTTACAGTCTGAATCTTAAAAAAAAATAAATTAAGGAGATAACAGAAGCAGAAGAATGTGGAGAAGGGTGTACGGGCAGTAGACTCAAGACTAAAGCCAGGGAAACTGAGCCAAGGCGTTTGTAGATTCATATCCTGAAGGCAGTGGGGAGGCCCAGTCAGACTGTTGTTGGTCTTAGGGGACAGTGAGGGGGGTAAGGCTAAGGAAGGGATGAAGGAGGCAGTGATCACAAGTCTTGGGTGCAAGGTTGACTGTTCTGCTCAAAACTGTCCCATGGTCCTCATCGGACACACAGGGACATCCTTACAGAGGCCCCCAGGCCCATACGGTCCAACCTGGGCTTCCCCTTCTCTTCCCTTCCCTCCAGCCATGCTCTATCTTCTGCTCCCTCAGACACCTAGACATGGACCCTCCCCAGGGCTTGTCCCCCGCCCCTCCCCACATATCCACAGGGCCCACTGCCTTATTTCTTTTAGGTCTTTGCCGAAATGTCTCCTTAGTGAGGCCTCCCCTGATCTTTTTGAAATCGTGCCCCCGACCCCCACCGACAGCACTGCCTAACTCCCGGCCATGGTTCTCAGCAGCACCTCACACCATCAGACGCCCTACATAACACACTGATGTTTCACCCGTGTTCAGTCTCTGTCTGCTAGAAAATACCAGCTCTGAGAAGTAGGGCTTTGGGTCTGACTTGTGTCTGTCCTCGGGGCCTAAAGCACGCCTGGCGTATAGAGGATGCTCATTAAAGATCTGTTGAGTGAATGAATGGATGAGAAATTATTGGTGGAGGTGGAGAAAGGAGGATGGGCCTGAGTGAGAAGAGAGCCTTCTTGGCTGGCTGTTGGGAGACAGGAGACAGTGGGGCTTCTGATCCCCACCAGCAGCTTGGTCACTGGACCCCCAAGGCGGGGGCACCTACTGCCTGTCCTCCTCGCCCCCCCAGGTGCACAAGGAGTACAGCAAGTGCCTGCGTCACTCCTACTGCTGCATTCGCTCCCCACCCGGGGGCGCTCACGGCTCACTCAAGACCTCAGCTATACGGAGCAACACCCGCTACTACACGGGGACCCAGGTATCCAGGCCGGGGGCTGGGGCGCCAGGCAGGGCTCCCTGGGGCTGAGTGTTGGAACCGAGAGCCCAAGAGGCAGGGCAGTTCTCTGCCCAGGTCCCTGGTGGTGCTCATCAGGCAGGTGGTCTCAGAAAGATCGTGGAGGGTGGGCGGCCCAAGGGCCCCCTCACGTCTGAGCTGTGTCCCCAGAGCCGAATCCGGAGGATGTGGAACGACACCGTGAGGAAACAGACGGAATCCTCTTTCATGGCGGGCGACATCAACAGCACACCCACCCTGAACCGAGGTGAGACTGGATCCCTCACCCCCGGCTTCAGTCCCTCAAGATTCCCGAGCCCAGGTCTCCTGGCCGCCTTGTGACCTCTGACCTCCTGGGCAGGTACCATGGGGAACCATCTGCTGACCAACCCTGTGCTGCAGCCCCGTGGGGGCACCAGCCCCTACAACACTCTCATTGCCGAGTCGGTGGGCTTCAATCCTTCCTCACCCGCCGTCTTCAACTCCCCAGGTGAGAGCACTGTGGTGCCAGGAGAGGGTGACAGCCCAGGTCAGGTGGCATCCTTGTGCCTCCTGAACTGGAGCCGAGACTTGGCATCCTGAGCCCGCTCTCTCCTTCTCTCTTTTCCCTTCTGGCCGGCACCTGCAGGGAGCTACCGGGAACCCAGTAAGTGTGACTGTTTCCTGGGAATATTTCCAAGGCTGGGAGGGGAACGTGACAGTGGCCTCCTCAAATGGCCTAACTTAGAGAGAAGAGCTCGAGTGCCCCCCCCCCCCCACACACACACACATACAGACAGTCTCTGGCTTGGCAGCTGGCTGGAGGGTGTCGCGTTGGGTGGGGAATGAAGGTGATGGGGGGGACAGAGCGTTGGAAAGGGATCTGGTCACCCAGATCTCCTCATACTGCTGAGACTCTAAGCCCCCAGCTGCGAGGGGACCCTGGGGGAACTGGTCCCCACACGTACCTCCACTAGTCTTCTGCTGAGCTGGTGTCCTCAACTGCCAGTGAGGAAGAGAGGGAATACAAGACCCCAGTCCCCAGGGGCAGGGGTGAACCCAGGGAAAGCCAGGTGAAAGCAGGCACCCCCGTCCACGTGGCCTGCGCCCCTCTCACTGCCCGGCTCTCCTTCTGAGCAGCTCCCTTCTGCCTGCAGAGCACCCCTTGGGAGGCCGAGAAGCCTGCGGCATGGACACGCTGCCCCTCAATGGCAACTTCAACAACAGTTACTCCTTGCGAAGCGGGGACTTCCCTCCAGGGGATGGGGCCCCCGAGCCACCTCGAGGCCGGAACCTGGCCGACGCTGCCGCCTTCGAGAAGATGATCATCTCGGAGCTGGTGCACAACAACCTTCGGGGTGGCAGCAGCGGAGCCAGGGGCCCTCCACCGCCTGAGCCCCCCGTGCCGCCAGTGCCAGGGGGCAGCGGCGAGGAAGAGGCAGGCGGGCCCGGGGGTGCTGACCGGGCAGAGATCGAACTTCTCTACAAGGCCCTGGAGGAGCCACTGCTGCTGCCCCGGGCCCAGTCGGTGCTGTACCAGAGCGATCTGGACGAGTCGGAGAGCTGCACAGCGGAGGACGGGGCCACCAGCCGGCCCCTCTCCTCCCCTCCGGGCCGGGACTCCCTCTACGCCAGCGGGGCCAACCTGCGGGACTCGCCCTCCTACCCGGACAGCAGCCCCGAGGGGCCCAGTGAGGCTCTGCCCCCACCCCCACCTGCACCCCCTGGCCCCCCCGAAATCTACTACACCTCGCGCCCGCCGGCCCTGGTGGCCCGGAACCCCCTGCAGGGCTACTACCAGGTGCGGCGGCCCAGCCACGAGGGCTACCTGGCGGCCCCAGGCCTCGAGGGGCCAGGGCCCGATGGGGATGGGCAGATGCAACTGGTTACCAGTCTCTGAGGGACCTCACGGACCAGGGGCTGGTGTCCCAGGCCGGGGACTGAACCCTGGGTGGGGCTCTGGTGGCAGAGGGAGGCTGATGGAGACTGGCTGCTGGGCCACTCTCTCCAGGTGCCCCTTTGCCATGGGCCCTCCAGGCCCCCTGGGGGCTCTGCTCTGGGGGCCCGAGGTGCAGGGTTCACAGACAGGGTTTCCCACCAGCCGTGTGCACCAGCTCAATTTGGGGCAAGTGCAGTGAGGAACCAGGAGGTCCCCAGGGGAGTGAGGAAGGAGAAATTGGAAGGGTGCAGCTCACTCTTGACTTCCCCCTCCCACCCCCTACTCATCCTACTCCCTGGACGGAAGTGAGGGCTCTGGTTTCCCTGGGTCAAAGGCCCTGCTGGATGGAACCCGTCAGCTGCTCCTCTCTTTGCAGCCAGAGTGCTGCCAGTTGCACCGGGATGGAGCAGTGGGGACAGGACAGATGGACAGGTTCCTCTGCACTACAGTTCCCTGCTCCACGGAGACTGGGGCCTCTGACTGGGGAGAGAGCCCTAGCGGGGAGAAAGCCCCAGGGCAAGAGGAATGGGCGGTTGTGGCTGGTGGTTTAAAGGTGGAACTTTCTCCGAAGCTCCTTCTCTCTGCTCTTCGTCCCAGCCTTCCCAGCAAGCCTGCCCCCTCAGCCCTCCTTGAGTGCACCCAATGACCCCCTCCCTTGGGGCGACTCCTGATGAAGCACAACTCCCCGCAGGGCCCCCAGCCCACAGGGGTGGCCATACTTGAGCAGTTCCCAGTCCTGTGGGCTTGGCTATGGGGAGCAGATTTTGGGTCTGGATCTCCCTGGGGAGTGGGTCCTGGGCTTGGATCTTTCCCTAGGGGGCCCTCTTACCCCTTCCCTCTCTCCCCTTCCTCCGTCCCCATTGCTGTAAATATTTCAATGAAATGGAAAAGGAAAAAAAAAAAAAAGACAAAAAAAGAAAGAAAGAAAATCTCATCACTTGAAGCCACCAGGAGCCTGCGGCCCGGCCAGCCCGAGATTTCTCCGGAGCAGAGCTGCGCCGCCGGGCCCTGGCAGCCAGGACTTCTCTGTGTACATGTGCATCCCCAGCCGGGTGGGCGGGCCGCCAGAGCAGCTTTTTACAATCCAGAGACAGAAAACAAAATCTAGAAGCAACATCGAAACAAAGAACCCGTTTCCTTTCCGGCACCCGGCACCCGTTTCTGTTGCCTCCTTCCCTCATCCGCCTCTCCCTGGCATCAGTCAGCCCTCCTGGGGCGTGTACCTCACTGCCTGCCCCAGGACTTGGGGCCTGTCTCCCCTTCCCCTCCCCACTGGCCCGGGGGAGGCACCCTCACACCCAAAGATGCTTTTGCCAAGGTGGCTGCGCTGTCCCTTGGAGTTCCTGCTTCTTGTACATTGCTTCTGGGACTCGGCCTGGGAGGAAGGGGCCGATTTCCCGCCTAGAGAGATTGAGAGGGGAAGGAAAATGAGGGCAGCAGGGTTTGACAGATGACTGAGGAGGGAGGGCTGGGGGCGGTGAGGTGGTTCTCCTTCACGGGGTGGGGAGGTGAGAGGTGAGAGACTGCCTTCCTTACCCAACACGCCCCCGCAGGGGAGACAAAGCCAGGTACCAGGGCCTGGCTGGGGTCAGGACACCCATGTTCAGAGGGTTCAACCCCAAACCTGCAGATGCTGGAAGCTCCAGGCTTGGGATGTCTCCTGAGTACCTCTCCCAGTCCCCTCTCCAGTCTGTCACCCTGGCCTTCCCAGCAACACCCCCCCCCAACTCTTTGGGGGTAGCATAGTCCCACTGCCATACTAGCCCAGCCCTGTCATTTGCCATTTCCCCAGGGGTGGCCCTCCACCTCTGCTCTGACCCCTCATCTCTTTTGTCCCTCCCTCTTTTCTCACAAGTGCCATGAGTTTTCAAACATCTTCGGGTCTCAGCCTGCTGCTGCCATGAACTTTGGGTTAATGGGGAGGAACTCCGGGGAGGAACTGGGGGAAAGGGACAGATAGGTGGCTGGAGGGACCCTTTTTGCTGCTAAAAAGCCCTTCCCTTCTCCTGAGGAGCTCGCGCTGGCTTGTCCCCATCAGTTATAGGGGAGAAGGGGCCAGACCCAAAGATGGTGGTTTGTCCCACATGGGGGGACAGGCGTAGGGAGAAGGTAAAGGTGGGTTCCATCTGTTTTCTGGTAGGGAGTTTTAACCCGTTTCACCAGACCATGGGTGAGTCTGGACGGGCAGGTGAAGTAAGGATAGGAACGGTCTTGCGCAGATGGCTCTGTGAGGAGGGCAGGAGACAGCTCCGTGGCTTTCCTTGGCTTCGCTAGGCCAGGAACTCCTCTTTGGGGAGGGGTGGCTGGAGACCTGTGAAGAGATGGTGGGAGACAAGGGTAGATGGAAGAGTGGGCCCGGCCCAGGCATCAGCCCAGCTAGAGTCAGAGAATGCCTCTGACCAGCAAAGAGGTCTGGAAGAGAGGGTGGGCTGGGGGAGTTCCCAGGGGAACTCCTGCGTCCTCTCCCCTGCCCAGTCCTCCTTTTATCTCTCCAGACTCTGACAGTCAAAGGGAGAGAGAGGGTACAGCGGGTCCCTTGGTTCCCATTCCAGCCAGAATCGCCAAGGTGGATTCCCAGGCCTCAGAGTTGTGTGGCAGGGCCCCCTGGTAGGGCTGGAAACCACTGCAGTCCAGCACAAAGCTACCCCGAGAGCCCAGGTGTCCCCCCACCCCAACCAGACCTGGTGCCTTGATGCCCCCACTCCAGCTGGGACGGTATAAAGAAGGAAGGGTCTTGGTTTCCTCTCCTACTCCCTTTCTTGGGCTCCTGAATTCATTTGCTTTCAAATCTTATTTTTCTCTGGGTTTGGTGGGGGTTTTTTGGCTTTGGTTTTGGTTTTCCTTGCCTTTTTCTCTGTGTCTCCACCTCTTTCCCTGTGTCTTTCTCACTGTCTCTGTGTTCCCCTTCTCTTACCCTCAATTTCTCTCTGTCCATTTGGGCCTCCTCCCTCTTCTCCCATGCCCCCAGTCCCTCCTTGGTCTCCTTTTCGATATGCCAAACCAATTTTGGGTCGAGTGCATTTAACGAGAACAAAACAAAAGGCTCATAACAACAAGAACGTTTCAGAAAAAAAAGTTTAAAAAAATTGTTGAGTCAAAAAAAAATCAAACAATAAAGAAATTAAGATTTCTTGGAATGACAAGAGTAGCGTGACTCATTTGCGGGGGGAGGCAAGAAACAGGTGAGTGGATCTGCACGGAGCATCCCCGTGAGGCTGGGACCGAGTGAGGAACCTGCACTGCCGCATTTAGAACCCACAGCAGAGGACTGGTGAGTCACAGAATCATTAATGTTTATAGAACCTCGTAGATTCAAGGGCCTGCTAGGCAATGCAGGTGCAGTTTCTCTCTGAATCCTCATAAATGCTCTGGGCGGAGGTTATTCGAGCTCCATTTTACAGATGGAGAAACTGAGGCTTATAGCACCTGGATGCACATCCAAGTCTCTGTGGGCCAGGCCACTGTGCCATGTTGCGCCTCAAGCCCTTCTCAGCCTGGACTTCGGTCCACAGGCTATATTAGAGCATAGCATAGGAACTGTATGCCGTGCCTGTCTGATTCCAGCTGCTATTTCTAGACTCCCACACGTTACTGGAATGGTGCATGTTCGGTCATGACAGCACAGTGGAACTGCATCATGTGTATTTCACATTCTCACAGTGCTGAGAGAGAGGAATGACCAAGTAGTGCAAGCACTTCTCTCCATGCCCCTCTGCCCTCAACACTGGTGTCCAGGATGCCGCACTCAGCCATTCCTCCTCCCCACTCCCCAGCTACTCCTTCCCAGTCTCCACACTGGTTCCTTCTCATCTCCTGACCTCTTAATGTTGGCGAGCCCAAGGGCTCAGCCTTGGACCTTTACCTACACTCACTCCCTGGGAGATCTCATCTCATTAAATGGTTTTTAAATACAGCTGACCCTTGAGCAACACAGGTTTGAACCACAGGTCCACTTAGATGAGAATTCTTTTCAATAAGTATATTGGAAAAATTCTTGGAGATTTGCGACAATTGGAAAAAACTCGCAAATGAACCATGTAACCTCGAAACCTTCAAAAAAAATTAAGAGGCATGTCATGAATGCACAGAATATATGTAGATACTAGTCTATTTTATCATTTACTACCATAAAATACACACATATCTATTATAAAAAGTTAAAATGTATCAAAACTTATGCACACACTGACAAACCGTACACAGCCCCATCGATTGCACTAGGCTACCATAAAGCAATCATATTGCTGCTGCTTCATTTTCAGTGCATGAATCATCATACCTGTAAATAAAAATGAATTTCTTTTTCACATTTTCTTTTCATTTTTGATGTCTAGTGTTAGTAATATGTGTAATATCTACAGTGTTTTTTATAAGACTATATTGATGTAGGTACTGACAGACGATTCATCTCATAAATAAATGATGTACGCTTTCGGTATTGATAAATACAGTACCGTATTGTAAATGTATTTTCCTTACGATTTTCTTAGTAAGTTTCTTTTCTATTGCTTACTTTCATGTAAGAAGACAGCATATAATACATATACAAAATATGTGTTAATTGACTGTTTATGTTATGGTTAAGGCTTCCAGTCAACAGTAGGCTATTAGTAGTTAAGTTTTGGGGGAGTCAAAAGTTATACATGGGGCTTCCCTGGTGGCGCAGTGGTTGAGAGTCCGCCTGCCGATGCAGGGGACATGGGTTCGTGCTCCAGTCCGGGAGGATCCCACATGCCGCGGAGCGGCTGGGCCCGTGAGCCATGGCCGCTGAGCCTGCGCGTCCGGAGGCTGTCTTCTGCAACGGGAGAGGCCACAACAGTGAGAGGCCCGCGTACTGCCAAAAAAAAATTATACATGGAGGTACTTCGCTGGTGGTCCAAGTGGTTAAGAATCCATGCTTTCACTGCAGGGGGCACAGGGTCTGGGAACTAAGATCCCCGCATGCCACAGTGTAGCCAAAAAAAAAAAGTTATACATAGATTTTTGATTGCACAGGGGTCAGCACCCCTAACCCCTGCATTTTTCAAGTGTCAGCTGTACTATCTATTATGCTGATGACTTCCAAATGTAGAGCTCCAGCCTGAACTTCCATCTTGAGATCCAGATTCATTTACATCCAACTACCCACTCCACATCTCCCCCTGGGTGTCTGGTAGGATCTCAAAGTTAAACCCAGTTCCATGCACATGTATACACACACCACTGTTCCAGTTCCTCCCACAGGCTTCCCCACCTTGATTAACGGCAAGTCCATCCTGAGACTCAAGATAAGACCCCTGGAGCCTCCCTTGAACTCACTCATTGTTTCATACCCCATATCTAATCTGACAGTAGATGCAGTAGTGCCTCTAACTTTGAAATACCCAGAATTAACTAGTTCTCACTACTTTGGTTCAAGCCACCACTATCTTTCACCAGGACCACTGTAACAGTCCCCTAACTAGCTCCCTTGTCCCTCTTCAGGGGACACACAAAACAGAATGATCTCAGTAAGCATATTTTTTGTCCCTCCTCTGCTCAAAACTCTCCAAAGGCCTCCTCTCTCACCCAGACGAAACGCTAAGGTCAGCACAATGGCCCACAAGGCCCTACAGCATCAGATCTCATCCCTACGGCTCTCCTCCTTCCCTCCACTCCAGCCACACTGGGGTGCTCACTGTCCACAAACATGCCGGCAACTCCTGCCTGCCTCAGGGCCTTTACACTGGTTGTTCCTAGGGTTCACCTATTCTCCCTTTAGGGCTCATGAAAATAAGAGCTTCCCAGCAGGCCTTCCCAGGCTACTCCATTTAAATTGCAACTGGCCACTCCAGAACTTCCTAACCCCTGTCTTGCTTTGTCTCCCATAGCGCTCCCATCTCACAAACTGCCTTTTTTCCTTGTTTATTGTCTGCCTCCCCCACCAGAAAATAATGTACAATGGTCTGTTTTTTCACTGCTGTTCCCTACTGTTTAGCACAGTGTCTGGCACACACTAGGTGCTCAATAAATATCTGTGAAAGGACACACAGCTGAATGGAGCACAGGACCCGGAGTAGGCCTGAGATGAGAGTTAAGACCACTCCCTCAGCTGCTCTCAGTTCCCATGCACCCCTCACTGTGCGATGCTGTTGTTACTTCAGCATGGCCCTGAAATCTAAGTTCAGCAATTTAGCTGGTGCCCAACCCTATCCTATGCTGAAGAGGAACTGGTTCTACTAGACTTACAGAGAGATGCTCTGTGAGCAAATTCAGGAGCTTTAAGCGTAAACTTAATTATTTATGATTTTGACCTCATGCTCTGACTTTGAAATTTTATCCTAGCATAAGATGAGAACACAGCCAGTTCTTCCACCTTTTATCCTTTACTTTCCCGGCACTGTACACATCCGACTCCTCTACCCACACAGTGAAACCTGTTGTGCCTGACAACCTGTGACCCTCAGTGGTTGTTAGTGGCACCTGTACACACTTGGGGCAACGATTAGCATGTGCCCAGGAACAGTAACATTTATGTTGATATTCATTTCAAAGCTCTTTCCTACATTTCATCTTATTTAATTATCACAAGATATATATTATCCCCATATATCAGATGAGGAAACTGAAGTTAGGGTGAGTAAATGACTTACTCAAAAAAATAAGATTACTATGCAGTTCAAGGTGCCCACACCCTGTAGATGCTTTACATATGCTGTCCAATTTAATCCTTTCAACCACCCAGTGAGGCAGGTTTTAGTTAGCTCCAATATACAACTGCAGAAGCTGAAGCCCAGAAAGGTTCAGGAACATACCCGTGTTCACTCAGCTAGTAAGAGGAAGATGGACCAGGCCTCCATCTTGGTCTTCCTGTCCCAGGGGCTGCATTGAGGGCTGTCTGCACCCAGCTGCAGTTGCCCAGGCCCCATCGCTGCCCACCAACCCCACTCGGCATTCACTAAGGGAAGCTGACTATCTGGCTCCCCACATCAGAGATGCCCACTAATCATGCCACACCCTGATGGTCCCTATGTAGCTAGTATGTTAGGATTGTCCAGAGTGGACTCACGTGAGTTAAGCCAGAGGGAAGGTCTTAATGCAGAGCAACAGAGGATTCGCTTCAGATCCCCAAAGGCTTCAAAGCATTGGAGCCTCTGCCGTTGAGAAAACCTCCTCTCTCCCGTGAACTCTTGGGAAGGCCTAGGGGTGCCAGGCTGAGGCTACTCCTTTATCCCTACAATATCCTCAGGCTTATTCTGCCTCTCTCTTACCCTTTCAAACATCTCAGTCATGGCAATGAGCTGTGATGACAGGACCCTCCCCCATTTATATCCCTTCTTACTTCACTGGGACTCACCTTGACCAAAACCCTTGCAACCACTACTCTTTCCTGTCTGTCCTGCCCCACTGTCTTCCATCAACCTTTGCCTCTGTCCAAGTGATCCCAGCTTCTCACAACTGAAGCCCTCACTTTAAGCCAACCAGTCCTCTCCTGGGAATTGATCCTAAGGAACCATGCACGTGCATGAAGACAGCGACAAGAAAAGTTCGCTGTAGTGAGGCTTCTAAGAGTGAAACACAAGAGAGAATCTAAAATTTTAGCAAAGAAAACTGTTACATAAATAATGCACATCCATAAACAGAATACCATGCAGCCATTCAAAATAATGCAGAAGAACACTAAAGGACGTGGAAATATATTCATAATAATACTAAGGGTAAAAACCTAGATATAAAAAACAGGGTAAAGTATGACCTTACTTTTGTTTTGATGGCATGTATATACAAAAAGTGTGTGTATACAAATATGAAACTGTATATATACAAGTGTATGTGTGTATGTGTATATGTGTGTATAAATATAAAATATATGCAGGGACTTCCCTGGTGGCACAGTGGTTAAGAATCCGCCTGCCAATGCAGGGACACAGGTTCGAGCCCTGGTGCAGGAAGATCCCACATGCCGCGGAGCGACTAAGCCTGTGCGCCACAACTACTGAGCCTGCGCTCTAGAGCCCGAGTGCCACAACTACTGAGCCCACGCGCCACAACTACTGAAGCCCGCGTGCCTAGAGCCCCTGCTCGGCAACAAGAGAACCCGCCGCAGTGAGAAGCTCGCGCACCATCTCTCTGCAACTAGAGAAAGCCAGCGTGCAGCAACGAAGACCCAATGCAGCCAAAAAATAAACGTTTTAAAAAAAGAAAAAATAAATTTTAATTGACTTTAAAAAATAATAATAAAATATATGCAGAATATAAAGCTATACACCAGAATATTAACAGGGTAATTTTAACTTTCTCGCAACTCTGTATTTTAAAAATTGTTTGCATTAATATG
Organism: Lagenorhynchus albirostris; assembly: GCF_949774975.1. Classification (NCBI taxonomy): domain Eukaryota; kingdom Metazoa; phylum Chordata; class Mammalia; order Artiodactyla; family Delphinidae; genus Lagenorhynchus; species Lagenorhynchus albirostris. The sequence continues at coordinate 162,636,825 of NC_083097.1, read as the reverse complement.
TGTTACTTTTGTAATAGGAAAAAGTATTTGTGTGCCCCACTTTCTATGGAAGAACAAAGACCAAGAATAACCAGCACAAATGGAAGAAGAAAGAACAAGGTGGGGAACTAGCCTTACCAAGACGGGTTATAGTGTGGTAATATTTAAGTCAATGTGGTATCTGGCACAGGAAGAGACAAAAAGTCCAATGGAAGAGACCTGTGACTAGATGGAAACTTGCTCTAGGCAGAGATTACAAATCACTAGGAAAAGGATGGATTAATCCAGAGGATCTTATATTTTTTTGGTCTTGAGATCCCTTTACCCTTTTAAAAATTCATGAGGATAAGGAGGGGGATGACTGGGAGGAGCACAGAGGATTTTTAGGGCCGTGAAAATACTCTGTATCATACTGTAATGATGAATACATGTCATACATTTATCCAAACCCATAGAATGTGCACCAAGAGTGAACCTTAACGTAAGCTGTGGATTTTAGGTGATAATCATGTGTCAATATAGGTTCATCAATTGGACACAAATTTACCACTTTGGTGGTGGATGTTAATGATGGGGGATACTATGCATGTGGGAGGGGGAGAGGTATATGAGAAATCTATGTCATGAACCTAAAACTGCTCTAAAAAAAAAAATTAAATCTTTTTTTAAAAAATGAATGTGGGGCTTCCCTGGTGGCGCAGTGGTTGAGAGTCCGCCTGCCGATGCAGGGGACATGGGTTAGTGCCCCAGTCCGGGAAGATCCCACGTGCCGCAGAGCGGCTGGGCCCGTGAGCCATGGCCGCTGAGCCTGCGCGTCCGGAGCCTGTGCTCCGCAACGGGAGAGGCCACAACAGTGAGAGGCCCATGTACCGCAAAATAAAAATTAATAGGGACCCTAATGAGCTGTTGTTTATGGGGATAGAGATTATTTATATTTACTGAATTGGAAATTAAAACTGAGCAAAATTTTTAAATATTTAAATTAAATTGGTTAATAAATCTATTAAATGTTAAAATAAATAACCTATTTTATTAAAAAGTAACTATATGCATATTTTAAAAACAAAGTAGTGCAAAGAATGGCATTGTTTTACATTTTTGTAAAACTCCTACTGTCTGGTGTAATGAAAGGCAACTGTATTCTCACATCAGGCTTCTGCAATCAATCTGTTGCAATATCCTGTTTTGGTTGAAGTATGTGAAGAAAAGCCAGCCTCACGAAGATACATAGTTGGAAAAGGGAGGAGTGTCATAGCCTTTTCAGCTAATTGGGGATATTTTACTTTGTTACTATACCAAAACTCAACAAGTGGTGGTGTATTAAAGTTAGTTACAATGTTGAATATGAAACTGTATCAATAAACTTTTCATACTCTGTTACACTGAAACCCATTGGTCTATCTTACAAATTTTAATTGATCTTTTATGACTGATTTTGTAACATCATGCATTGGTCTTTAGGAAAATATTGATATGCTGAGTTATTACATTTCACTCTACAGTATTTTTTAAATATATCTGTTAATAATATCACCACTGATCTCATCAGGAAAACCTTTAAATATTGAAAAGTTGTCAGGCTGATGGTGGTGAATAAAAGTTTCCTAAATGTCTAAGTTTTGCTTAAAAGCTCAAATATTATCATTGGCAACACACTGTTAATTTTCCTCCAAGTGACCACTCACTGCATTTGTTTCTGAGAAAATACATAGCATATATCCTAGTCTGAATAATTAATAATTAGCAATTATTCAAGTAAAAACTGTGTTCATGAAAAAAGTCAGCAGTTCCACCTCCACTCAAACAACTGTACATTACCTCAACTACCATCATTCTCCAGCATGCGATAGAAGTGCTCTATGCAAGCGTCGCATTTCACCACCCAGAATATTAGAAAGACCTGCTGTAGGGCTAAGCTTTAACACAATTACTACTTTCACTGCTTCTTCAAGGACATTCTTAAGTGAAACTGTTTTAACATTGAGCATGTGTGTGTGTGTGTGTGTGTGTGTGTGTGTGTGTGTGTGTGTGTGTGTGTGTGTGTGTGTGTGGTGGTGAGGAATACAATGACAACCACTACCACAATATGGTGACACTGCACTGTTTCCTGCTAAGGGGCCAGAAGTTTTACCCATTGTTTTTGTACCAACAGTGCACAGACAACACAGCACAAATGAGAAAGGCAAATAATGCCTTAGAATTGTTATGAAAATGGTTTATCTCATGGATTCCCTAAAAGGTTCTTGGGGATCCCCAGGGGATCACATTTTGAGAACCACTGGACTACTCAATAAATGGAGCTGGGACACGTGGTTATCCAAATGAAAAAAATTAAACCTACCTCACATCATAAACAAAAATAAATTCCAGATTGTTTGTTTTTTAAGCTAAATATGAAAAGTAGACCTTCCAGAAGAAAATACAGTAGGATATCTTACTGATTGCAGCGTAAGATTTCTTAAGCAAGACACCAAAAAAACACAAACTATAAGTAGATTCATAATTCTGATGACATTAAAATAATGATGATGATGATGATAACAATAATAAATTCTGAACATCAGAAGACACCATACAAATGAAAAGGCATGCCTCAGATGTAAGAACTCCTGCACTCAGTAAGATGAAGACAATCCAGCAGGAAAATGGGCAAAGATATGAACAGGCAATTCACGAAAGGCAAATGGTAAATAAACATGAAAAAAGCTCAATCTCACTATTAATCATGGTAATGCAAACTGAAACCAATAATTCACACCCATCGTAAAGACAGACATGTAAGAGTCTGACAATAGCAAGTATGGATAAGGACACTGAGCAATAGCAACAATGCTGGTGGGAGTGAGAACTGGAACAATCATTTTGAAGAACAAACTGGCAATATCTAGTAAAGGTGAATATTCCCCAAACCCAGCAATTCAACTCCTAGGTATGTAGCCTAAAGAAACTCCTGCATGTGTACACAAAGAGCCATGCATAACAATAAACATTACAGCACTGTTTGTAAGAGTAGAAAACCAGAAACAAGCTAAATACCAAGCAAGAGGTAGATGGATAAGTAAACACTGTCCAACAAAACTTTCTGTGATCACAGAAGTATTCTTTATCTAAGCTGTCTAATGTGGTAGCCACTAGCCACAGGTGTCTATTAAACACATGAAATGTGGCTAAGTGACTGGGGAATTGAATTTTTCATTTAATTTTGATTAACTGAAATATAAATAGCCACATGTGGCTAATGGTTACTACATCAGACAGCACAGCCATACACCAGTGAAAATAAACGACTAGAGCTATACACGTGTCATATATATACCTCTGAAAAGCATTATGTTCGGGGCTTCCCTGATGGCACAGTGGTTAAGAATCCGCCTGCCAATGCAGGGGCCACAGGTTCGAGCCCTAGTTCGGGAAGATCCCACAGGCTGCAGAGCAACTAAGCCCGTGCGCCACAACTACCGAGCCTGCGCTCTAGAGCCCGCAAGTCACAACTACTGAAGCCCGCGTACCACAACTACTGAAGCCCGCGCACCCTAGAGCCCGTGCTCCACAAGAGCAGCCACCGCAGTGAGAAGCCCACACACCGCAACGAATAGTAGCCCCCGCTCGCCACAACTAGAGAAAGCCTGCGCACAGCAACGAAGACCCAACACAGACAAAAATAAATAAATTTATTTTTTAAAAAAGGCATTACGTTTGACCCCAAAAAAGCAGCTTCAGAAGGTAGGGCTGGGGGACTTCCCTGGTGGCGCAGTGGTTAAGAATCCGCCTGCCAATGCAGGGCACACGAGTTCGATCCCTGGTCCGGGAAGATCCCACATGCCGCAGAGCAACTAAGCCTGTGCACCACAACTACTGAGCCTGTGCTCTAGAGCCCATGTGAGGAAACTACTAAGGCCTGCATGCCTAGAGCCCATGCTCCGCAACAAGAGTAAGCCACCGCAATAAGAAGCCCGTACACTGCAACGAAGAGTAGCCCCCACTTGCCGCAACTAGAGAAAAAGCCTGCGCGCAGCAACGAAGACCCAAGGCAGCCACAATTAATTAATTAATTAATTTTAAAAAAATTGAAGGTAGGGCTGGGACCAGAGTGAAGCAAGTTAGGTGTCTAGAATGAAAATTTTAGGAGGCACTCACCCTCAGAGTCATGCAGGTACAGGATGGCACTTGTGTGACTTGGAGGGTGTATCTCCTTAAATGTTGTGCCCTTGCTTTCCTCATCCTAGTTCCAGCCCTGTCAGGATATATGTGGTATGATACTGTGTTGGGGGTCCCCAAGATCATCCCTGACTCACTAGGAGGATTCACAGGATTTAGCATATAGCCTACTCAGGGTATGATTTCTTTTTTGTTGTTGTTTTGGTTTTTTGCTTTTGTTTTTTTTTTTTTGGCCACACCATGCAGCATGTGGGATCTTAGTTCCCCAACCAGGGATTGAACCTGTGCCCCTGAAGTGGAAGCTCAGAGACCTAACCACTGGACCACCAGAGAATTCCCCAGGGTATGATTTCTTACAGTGAAAGGATACAAAGCAAAATCAGCCAAGGGAAAAGGTGCATGGGGCGAAGTCTGGAGGAAACCAGGCACAAGCTTCCAAGAGTCCTCTCCCAGTGGAGTTACAAAGGACGTGCTTAGTTCCTATAGCAGAGCTGTGACAACACGTGTGAAATGCTGTCCACCAGGAAAGCTCCTTAGAGATACAGTGCCCAGGGTATTAGGGTGGGGGGCGGGTGGGGCAGCTGGTCAAGTACCAAACTTCCAGATTCCAGAAGGAAAGCAGGTGTTCGACACAAATCACATTGTTTGTACAGTTTAGGCACCATGAGCCCCTTGTATTATTTAGGGAATGGTGTGAACCCTCCTGAAATCCAAGTTCCTAGACACCAACCAAGGGCCAACCTTGCAAACAGGCCTTTCTAAGGAGAGCAGTCTCAGGCCTGCTATAGTTGACTCTTTTGTATAAAGTTGTAGAACATGACATACAATACTATACATAGTTTAAAGGCACATATTAAAGATATACAAACATGCACTGAAAAATAAACACCAAAACCAGGATTGTAGTTACATCTGAAAAAAAGGGGAGAGGAACGGGTTTCAGGCAGGGGTATATAAGACCTTTCAATTGCATCGCTAATGTTTTACTTCTTAAGCTGGGTAATGGGTAAAAACATATTTGTCATGGCATTCCTTATGCTTGTTTTTGAGTGTGAGTGCACCTGAAATACTACATAAGAAAAATGATGACTTATCTCCTAATTACTATGCGCTACTAACAGTCCACGTTTATGGAGTACTCTTCACATTCCAGGTACTATGCTAAGTCTTTATATGGATTTACACTTTAAAAAAAAATTTATTGAAGACTTCCTATGCTAAGCTCTGGCAATACACTGAGACTTCAGTGTGAGACAAGTGAGATCTCTGTCCTCAACCAGCTTTCAGTCTACTGAGGGATGATGAGAGATAAAAAGCACAATTAGGGAGTTCCCTGGTGGTCTAGTGGTTAGCATTCGGCGCTTCCACTGGCCCAGGTCCAATCCCTGATAGCGGAACTGAGATCCCGTAAGCCGTGCGGCCAAAAAAAAGAAGCACAATTAAAATCAACATATCTACAGATTCTGGTAAGTGCTCCTAAGATAAAAAATAAAGCAGGTTTTTGTAATTAATGGAGGTCTACTTTAACTAGGGTGGTCCAAGAAGGCTTCTTTGGGAGAGACATTTGAGGTGAACCATAAATGATGAGAATGAGACAGCCACCCAATTATCTGAAGGAAGCACATTCCAGGCAGAAGGAACAGCAAGTGCAAAACCCTGCAGCAGGAATAAGTTTGGTGTATTGAAAGACGGGAAATGAAGCCAGCAGGGCTTGAGAGTGGTCACAAGAGGGAGACTGGTAGCTGAGGCTTGAGAGGTCAGCTTAAGCCAGTGTGCAGGGCCTCCTAAGCCAAAGTAAAGATCGTAAGTTTCATTCTAAGTATGATAAGCCTTTGAAGGTTTTAAGCAGGGTAATGACATGATCTGGTTTACAACTGAAGATTATTCAGCCAGCTGTAGGGAGAAGGCATTATAGACACGGCCATTTTCTTCATTAGCACCACAGACATAATGCTTACAGCTGATGAGCTTTTCAGAGGCTATGAAAAGGTTGGGGCTGGGAATAAAGGAAAAAAAGTTCCACGATGCAAAAAGAAAACTACGAAGTTGTAATGAATAAATGTTTAATTAAATGTCTAGAAAACATATCATAACAACTTCATTCATCAAATTTTGTATTCATAAACAATCGAATTACATTTGGAAATAATTTGAAAATTAGATTTTCTCAAGTCACAAAAATTCCCAAGGATGCCCAGTGACTGCCAAGAAATCATAACTGATTGTAATGTGAATTTTCTTGCAGCCAAATCGTGTCAATGGGAGAAAAAAAATCTGGGCTTCCCTGGTGGTGCAGTGGTTGAGAATCCACCTGCCAATGCAGGGGACACGGGCTCGAGCCCTGGTCCCAGAAAATCCCACGTGCTGCAAAGCAACTAAGCCCGTGTGCCACAACTACTGAGCCTGCACTCTAGAGCCCGCGAGCCACAACTACTGAGCCTGTGTGCCCCAACTACTGAAGCCTGCGTAGCTAGAGCCTGTGCTCCGCAACAAGAGAAACCACCGCAATGAGAAGCCTGTGCACCTCAACGAAGAGTAGCTCCCACTCACCGCAACTAGAGAAAGCCCACATGCAGCAACGAAAACCCAATGCAGCCAAAAATAAATAAACAAATTTATAATAAAAAAAAATTTTTTTTTTTTACTTCATGTGAGATAGAGATACAAAAAATAATAATGCCTAGCATCATGAGGCCACAGAGGAGGCTGGATAGGAAATGCTAGTGGCTTGCTCAACCCACCCCCACCTCTGGGACGGTGAAGGGCTGGAGATTGAGCTCAATCACCAGTGGTCAGTGATTTAATCAATCATGCCTAATGGAGCCTCCGTAACAACCCAAAAGGACAGGGTTCAGAGAGCTTCTGGGTTGGTGAACACGTGGACAATGGGGAGAGAGAGCGCGCTCAAAGAGCATGGAAGTTCAGAGAGCGTGGAAGTTCCACACACAACCCCCCCTTCCCCATACCTTGCCCTCTACATCTCTTTCATCTGGTTCTTCCTGAGTTAGATCCTTCTATAATAAACCTGTAATCTAGTAAGTAAAAAAAAAAAAAAAAAAAGGCGCTAGTGGCTTGAAACAGTACTGTTCAGGCTTACACTCTGAGTCTGAACACTGTCCAGGGGACCCTTGGAAAGGTTTCTCCCAGGAGAGGACATCTGAGCAGAGACCTGAATAACAAGAAGGCACCAGTCATGGCAAGAGTTGGAAGAAGAGGTGGGGCTGCCATGTCAGATTTTTACGAAACTAAAAAAGGGTCAGTTTGGCTGGACTGAAGTTGGGGGCTGGGTGGGTAGTGAACAAAGCATGTAGAGTCTTGAAGACAATATTCTCATACTGAGAACAACAGAAAACCACTCACATTTTAAGTGGGGCGGGGGTGACTGATCCAATTTGTTTCAGATATGCACTGTCCAATACAGAAGCCACAGTGGATCACGAGTTCCTGCATGTGGCTTAGTGCCGCTGTGAAACAGAACATTCCCGTCGCTTAACTTTCATCAATTAACATTTCAATTTAACACCGACAGAAGACTGAGCTCATGGGAAACTTTTAAGTATGCTGGGTACAGCTTGGGTATGTGAACCAACATTTCAACTGTAAATTTTATGAAACCTAAACTATTTCCGGTGAAAATGCAGGGTCCGGATCACAGATGTGGTATAAAGTGTAAAACACTCAGGATTTCAAAGCCTTAGTACTAAGTAACAAAAAGTAAGATACCTCTGTTGTATTTTTTTATACCGATCACATGTTGCAATGATATTGTGGCTATATTAATTTTAGTATATTAAAATTAATTTAACTTTTTAAAACTTTTTTTTTTAACGTGGTTACTAGAGAAAAGTGTAAAATTAGGTATGTTGCCGCTGGTGGAAGCACAGTGAGTGCGGAGGTCCCTAGAGTCTTCCAGGCTGGGGGCCACGGTGGTCCGGCCTACGCCTGGGAGTGTGGAGAGAAGTTTCTAGATGTATTACGTAATCGTAAGTCAGGAAAGTCAATTTTCACGACCCCGTTCAATGGGCAGGGAAACGTGGCCTCGGGTCGCGACTGGCAAAGGCCGGACTCGAACTCCCACTTACAGCGCTGTCTACATAAAACCTCCCCAGAGGCTCCCGAGGGTGTAAGAACTGGATTCGAACCAGGCCCGACTCCCGGTCCCAGGACTCAGCGCGCCGCGTACCGGCCCCACCGTCTCCTCTCAAGAGTGACTTAAACGTTCACAACGTTCTGCCAGGCCGCTGGGCCCGAGGGGCCAGGAGCCCCCTTCGAGAAACTTCCGGCAACGCTCACCAGCTGACAGACGCCAAAGGTACAAACGCTCCTCCTTCCTCTTCACACGCGGCTCAACCGCGCCAGCAGCCGACTTCCGCTCCACTCCCACGAATCCCCGGCCGATTCTTCTCCTCTCCCGCTTCCCGCAGCCATCTCAGCCAATAACCTCTCACAGAATCTGCTTTATTCCCTCCCCCCTCCTGCCTGCCAATCACCGCAGGTCGAGCACCGCCCTTCTTTCCCTCTTAAGCGAGCGCCGCGCGCCACCGCTCGGAGGCTGGCTGCGCTGTCCCCAGCTGGATGCGTCTCCCGGAAGGGCGGGGCTAAGCGCTGACCTCGCTGGTGCGGGGACCCTCAGGATTGGCCAAGAGGGGCCCTGCGCCGTGACCCCGCCCACCCCTCCCTAGACTTCCGAGTCGGAGACTCTGGGGATTGGTTCTCCGCGGACACCCAAAGAAGCTAAGAGACGGTCCCGCCTCCCTCCCTCATCCCGGAGAGGGAGCTCCACGGATTGGTCCCGGGAGTCTCGGCGCGCAGACCGACGCTCCAGGATTGGCTGAGGCGGAGCTCGCGCAGTCGTGGAGCGTGGACTGTGATTAGCCGGAGGGTGGGACCCGCTATTTGAAGGAGGCGCGCGGAGGAGATACGCACTTTAGATCGCGGTCGGAGGGAGCGGGAGGGGGTTCGGGCAACGCTGCTCCGCTGACCCGATAGGACCCAGACGCGGGCTCGGCCCCAGCTCTGGCCCCGGCTGCGACCCGACGAGGCGATGGCTAAGGTGTCGGTGTTGAACGTGGCGGTGCTGGAGAATCCGAGCCCTTTCCACAGCCCCTTCCGGTTCGAGATCAGCTTCGAGTGCAATGAGGCCCTAGCAGACGGTGAGGCTGGGCCCGTGTGGAGACCCCCTCTCCCCTGGGCCAACCCCGACCTCCCCTTGGAGACAACCCCGAGGCCAGCCCTGTGAAACACACCCCCCCTCCCCCAACCGAGATCTCCGGTGAACCAAACCCCCTCCCAGTGCCAACCTGCCCTTGGAGACTACCCTACCCCCACCCCCACGGTTACTCCCGTTCTCCCCCGTGGAGACCTCATCATTCCCCTCTTTCTACTGTGGCGCTCCTCCTGGGCACCTGTGTTCTATGTAGAGACCTTCTCAGCCTCCGTTCTTTAACCTGCAGAGACACTCAGCCACCCCGTCTTCCCTGTAGCAAGAAACGCCCCACCTTCTGTTTCTGTACGGGTAGACTGCCACTGCAGCCACCCAGTTCTCCCCACCAATCCCCTCTCCCCTGTGGTGAGACACTCCCACCTCACTCTTTTCCTATGGCGATCCTAACCTCCAGGCCCCTCGAATTTCCCCAACGGAAACCCCAGCCCCCTCCCAATTTCCCATATGGAAACCTCAGCCCCCTCCCCCATTTTCCCTGTGAAGATCCTTTCGCCCTGTGGCAAGACCTCACTCGTCCCCATCTCCCCATTTGTCTCCCCATAATCTCCTCCCCTACCTGCTGATACTTAATCCCAACCCCAGCTACTTCTGCTTGTTTTCTACCCCAAACCACATACCCTAGAACCTGGCTTCCCTCCTTAGTCTGGCCCCAACCCTCTACTCCACCCGGGGAGGCATGGCCTGGCTTCTGGCTCCAGTCTTTGAGGATAACCTGATCTCCCCAGCTCCTGTTCTTTCTGCCTCTCTGACTGTGGGCTTCAGTGAGCATACTCAAATCTGAGGTGTGGCATGGCCAGGCAAGCATTAGCTGGTTCCTACTGTTTGCCTGCCAGACTCCTGCTGACCTACTGCAGCAATGCCCCCAACATTTTTGATGGTCTGACCTAGTCTTGCGGGGTGGGTGTTCCAGGCTGAGCCGTGAAGGTATCTGGCTTCAAACAATCATCTGGGAGGTCACAACATTTTGTGCATCTTTTCCAAGGTGCTTTCACAGATGTACTTACTCATCTGTGTAACAAAGGTGGACATGGCTCTCATCTCACAGATGAGAAGACGGGAGCCACAAAGAGTAAAAGACCTTTCAAGTCAAGGTCTATAAAAATCGAAAAATCTGAGGTCCTTCAGCGAGTCTTGGCACGACTTTCAGGGGGAAGTACTCCATTAGATCTCTTCTCCACTTGGTGGTTAAGAGAAGAGGCAGCGGCTGAGGAGGTGGAGATCTTTGAGACCAGGGTGTGCTAAGCAGCACCTCTCAGTGGTAGGTGGGTGGTTTGCCTGCATGTCAGCCCCGTGGAGTAGCCTGGGGTTGATACAATGTGTGTGTGCTTGGGCTGGGCCATTGGACCAGTCTCTCCCCAGTTTCTCTCCTTTTTAAATTAAGGGGTCTGCTTGTGACTAACTGTAGAATAAGCCCAGTTAAATCCTTTCTGGAACAAGACAGGGTGTAAATAAATAAATAAGGTGTAGAATGACCCTGTGGAATAAGATTTAATTTTAAAGCCAGGAGGAGATGTAAGGAGCTAATAGGTTAAGGGATTCACAGTTCCCAGATGGCAGGAGATCGGGTTTCAATCAGCCTGTTTGTGCTTCTTGCATTTAAAAATGGTTGCATGGTCATTATCTAGTACTTTCATTCCTACAAAGCTCCTGCTCTGTTACTTTACTAATCTGTTTATAGAATTAGAGCAGGAAAGGCTAAAATCAATCTGCTGGTTATTATTTTTTAATAGAAAGAAATGGAATGACTTCTCCAAGGTCACACAGCCGGTTTGTAGAATTATTAACCCTAGGTTTTGTCTCTGAGTTCTGTGTCCAGAGTTCTTTATCTTTGCTATAACCTGGGAAAGAAGGCATCCTATTTTAGAAGTGGAGCGTAAACAGGACTCAGAGGAGGGAAAGGGGGGTGCTGTTATTATTTATGCCTGGACAATAAAGCTTTTGCTCAGAGAAATTCCAGTTGGAAAGCCAACTCTGGCCTAGAAATCTAGACTCTTTGGTTGTACCTGTTGAGCTGTCCTTCACTCTAACCTGCCAACTCCCTTTCTGCCTCTTCCCACAGAGCAGACAGAATTTGTTTCCTGCCTCCCAGACAGATGGAATGGGC